>NC_084827.1:177755933-178109266 GCF_033115175.1 Lepus europaeus
TCAGAGGGCTATTTTTTTTTAAGAATTATTTTATTTATTTGAAAGAGTTACAAAGAGAGGTAGAGCCAGAGAGAGAGAGGGAGAGGGGAGAGGGGAGAGGAGAAAAGGGAAAGGGGAGAGGGAGAGGGAGAGGGATCTTCCATTCTACTGGTTCACTCCCCAAATGACTGCAATGGCCAGAGCTGATCTGAAGCCAGGAGCTTCTTCTGGGTTTCCTGTGCGGGTGCAGGGGCCTAAGGACTTGAGCCATCTTCTGTTTTCCCAGGCCATAGCAGAGGGCTGGATTGGAAGAGGAGCAGCTGGGACTCGAACCGGTGCCCATATGGGATGCCAGCACTGCAGGCCAGGGCTTTAACCGGCTTCACCACAGCACCGGCCCACAGAGTGCTATTTAAAGTGTTTGTCATTCTGTGAGTTGGCTGTATGGACTGCTTCCCATGTTGGAACATTCTCTCCTTTTTAACTCTATCTATTATTATTACCAGGTACTTGATCTTATTTATATGATCACTTTAACACTTAATACTATCTATATGATCACTTTAACACTTAATAACATTTAATATGATCACTTTAACACTTAAGATGGCATTTTTACAACCCAGCTTGGGTTCCCATGGCAAGTTTTTAAATTGTACTGGTAGAAGTAAGTCTGTAGGAATGTATGCAGATCTGAGAAGAATGTCTTTGTTATTTTGATTGGTATCATTGAATCTGTAAAGTGCTTTTGGAAGAATGTACATTTTGATGATATTAATTCTTCTAATTCATGAACATGGAAGAATTTTTTTTTTTGTATCTTCTGTTTCTTTAATGTTTTATGATTCTCATAGAGGTCTTTGACATCCTTGGTTAAATTTATTCCAGAGTACTTTTTTTTTTTTTCTTAAGCTATTGTGAATGGGGTTGATCTTAGAAGCTCTTTCTCAGCCATGACATTGTCTGTGTATACAAAAGCTGTTTTTTTTTTTTTTAAATTTATTTATTTTACTTGAAAGTCAGAGTTACACATAGAGGAGAGGCAGAGAGAGAGAGAGAGAGAGAGAGAAAGAGATAGAGGGAGAGAGAGATTTTCCATCTGATGGTTCACTCCCCAGATAGCTGCAATGACCAGAGCTGTGCCCATCTGAAACCAGGAGCCAGGAGCTTCCTCTGGGTCTCCCACACGGGTGCAGGGATCCAAGGACTTGGGCCATCTTCTGCTGCTTTCCCAGGCCATAGCAGAGAGCTGGATTGGAAGAGGAGCTGCCAGGACTAGTACCGGCACCCATATGGGATGCTGGTGCTTCAGGCCAGGGCTTTAACCCGCTGTGCCACACCGCTGACCCCACCTTTCCATTTCTTAATGTAGGCACCGATTGCTGTAAACTTTCCTCTTAACGCTGCTTTTGCTGTATCCCTTAAGTTTTGATATGTTGTATTGTCTTAATTTGTTTCTGGAAATTTTTTTAAATTTCTTTTTTGATTTCTTCTTTAACCCACTGTTCATTCAGGAACATGTTGTTCAGTCTCCATGTGTTTGCACGTTTTGGAGATTCCTGAGTTGCTGATTTCCAGCTTCATTGCATTGTGGTCCGAGAAGATGCATGCTATGATTTCAGTTTTTTTAATTTGCTGAGACTTGCTTTGTATCCTAGCATGTGGTCAATCCTTCCTTGCACTAGTGAGAAGAATGTATATTCTGCAACTGTAGGATAAAAAGTTCTGTAGATATCTGTTAGGTCCATTTGGTTTATAGTGTTGATTAACTCTGCTGTTTCCTTGCTGATTTACTTTTTTTTTTTTTTTTTTTTGACAGGCAGAGTGGATAGTGAGAGAGAGAGAGACAGAGAGAAAGGTCTTCCTTTGCCATTGGTTCACCCTCCAATGGCCGCTGTGGCCCGTGTGCTGCGGCCGGCGCACCGCGCTGATCCAAAGCCAGGAGCCAGGTGCTTCCTCCTGGTCTCCCATGCGGGTGCAGGGCCCAAGGACTTGGGCCATCCTCCACTGCACTCCCGGGCCATAGCAGAGAGCTGGCCTGGAAGAGGGGCAACCAGGACAGAATCCGACGCCCCGACCGGGACTAAAACCCGGTGTGCT
Organism: Lepus europaeus; assembly: GCF_033115175.1. Classification (NCBI taxonomy): domain Eukaryota; kingdom Metazoa; phylum Chordata; class Mammalia; order Lagomorpha; family Leporidae; genus Lepus; species Lepus europaeus. The sequence continues at coordinate 177,758,013 of NC_084827.1, forward strand.
GGCACCGCAAGGTGGAGGATTAGCCTATTGAGCCACGGCACCGGCGCTTTGCTGATTTTCTATCTGCTTGATCTGTCTCCATTGCTGAAAGTGGGGTATTGAAATCCCCCATTACTACTGTATTTGAGTCTATGTCTCCCTTTAAGTCCCTTAACATTTCTTTTAAATAGCCAGATGTCCTGTAATTATGTGCGTATATGTTTATAATAGTTACATCTTCCTGTTGAATTGATCTCTTAATTATTATATAGTGCCCTTCTCTGTCTCTTTTAACAGGTTTTGTGTTAAAGTCTATTTTGTCTGATATTAGGATGGCTACACCAGCTCTTTTTTGTTTCTGTTAGCATGGAATATCTTTTTCCATCCTTTCACTTTCAGTCTGCATGCATCTTTGTTGGTGGGATGTTTCTTATAGGCAACAAATAGATGGGTTTTGTTTTTTAATCCATTCAGCCAGTCTGTATCTTTTATTTGGAGAGTTGAGGCCATTTACATTCAAGATGACTGTTGATAAGTAATGACTTTGCCCTGTCATTTTTCCATAAATATTCCTATTTTGATTTCCTTTGTACTTTTACTGGGAGATTTTCTTCCTTTACCTTCTTCCATAGCGATGACCATGTTTTTGTGTTTCTGTGTGTAGTACATCCTTAAGTATCTTTTGTAGGATTGGATGGGTGGTGACAAGTTCTTTCAATTCTGTTTGTCATGGAAGGTCTTTATTTCAGCTTTGTTCATAAATGAGAGCTTTGCACGGTATAGTATTCTGGGATGACAGTTCTTTTAATATTTGGACTATATCTTGCCATTCTCTCCTAGCCTGTAGGGTTTCTGATGAGTAGTCAACTTGAGTCTAATTGGAGATCCTCTGAGAGTAATCTGGCATTTCTCGTGCATATTTTAAAATCTTTTCTTTATGTTTTACTGTGGAGAATTTGCTTACAATGTGTCATGTTGATCTTTTCTGGTCATGTCTATTAGGAGTTCAATGTGCTTCCTGTACTTGGATGTCCTTTTCTTTCTCCAAATTGAGGAAATTTTCTGTTATTCTTTCACTAAAAAGGTCTTGTAATCCTTTCTCTCTTTCCACACCTTCAGGAACTCCTAGAACCTGTATGTTGGGTCTTTTGATAGTATCCTGTGGATTCCCAACAGTGCTTTCAGTTTTCTGATTTCTTCTTGTGTTTCGTCTGACTGTATAATTTCCTGTGCTTTGTCTTCTAAGTCAGATATTCTTTCTTCTGCCTCACTGATTCTGTTGTTGGGGCTCTCCACTGTATTTTTTATTTGTTCTATTGAATTCTTCATTTCCAAGATTTCATTTCGATTTCTCTAAGATCTCAAATTTTGTGGGAGAAATTTTCTTTCATGTCATGTATGGATTTCATTAGTTCGTGCATTTGCTTCTGATTACTTTTTTTTTTTTTGACGGGCGGAGTTAGAGAGACAGAGAGGAAGTTCTTCCTTCTGTTGGTTCACCCCTCAAATGGCTGCTATGGCCTGCTTGCCGCGCCGATCCAAAGCCAGGAGCCAGGTGCTTCCTCCTGGTCTCCCATGCGGGTGCAGGGGCCCAAGCACTTGGGCCATCCTCCACTGCTGTGCCTCCCGGGCCACAGCAGAGAGCTGAACTGGAAGAGGAGCAACCAGGACAGAATCCGGTGCCCCAACCGGGACTGGAACCTGGGGTGCCGGCACCGCAGGTGGAGGATTAGCCAAGTGAGCCGCAGCGCTGGCCCTGATTACTTCTAAGTAATCTTATGATCAATTTTTTGAATTCTATTTCTGGCATTTCTTCAATCTCATCGTCTTCACAATCTAGTATTGAAGTGTTATGTTCTTTTGGGAGCATTGTGTCGTGTTCCTTATTGTTTCTTGAATTGGTGCATTTCTTATTTGGCATTTGTGGAGATACTTGTTGGTTCCTTCTTTATTTTTTCGCTGTGGTGGCTTTTATCTTTGGACTATGTCTCTGTGGATTAGTGGAGTGTCTGCTTTCAGGGAATATCTAGAGGCATGTGGTGGGTATGGCCAGGGAGCTCTGTTCAGTGCTCCATGGTGAAGGGCATGTCTGAGGTGACACACCAGGTTGGGCATGGTAAAACTGTCTCTCTCTTTTTTTAATCAGTGGGGCGATTTGTTCTTTTTCTGTTGGCATAGACTCAGCTGAGCTCCTCTCCTCAAAGGAGACTGGGGCCTGGGCGCTGGCCCTAGTGGGTATATTATTCATCTGCTCTGCCACAAGGACCACACGAAGGATCTGTGCAGTCCTCAGTGTGAACTCAGATTCCCCAGCAATGTCCCTCGCCAGGAAACCAGGGAGCCCTGAGCATGTGGAGCCTCCCCGTGACTGCCCAGTGTCCCATCCACACCCTGAGCCCTCCCATGCAGCCTTAGTGTTTTCACAATCCCAGCACACAAGCCTCCCACAGTCATGAGCACCCAGCTCCTGGTCTGTTCTCCCCACCAGACACAGGAGTCTCAGCTTGGCTCGTTGCTGGGTGTGGACATGAGCTGGCACAGCTGTTATGTACGTTCAAAATGGCGCCTGCTCTCTGTCAGCTTGTTACAGGATGCCGCTACAGGGTGATTGGGAAGGGGGAAAACGTGCCCCCCTTTGTTTCTTCTCCTCTAGTCTGGCAGGTGCACTATCCTGGACGGGGCTCCAAGCTGGATTCCCTCTAGGCTCTTCCTGCAGCTTTTTCGCCAGTGGCTTGGGCTGCTGCAGTCTGGTCTCACCTCACTCTCCAGCGCTGGTGCGGAGGCTCTCGGCTGCTGGGGTCCTGAGTTGTGGGTGTCCATGCCCTCCTCGTGGGTCCACTGTGTCCTCCAATTTGTGTAGAGTTTGCTCTACTCTTTTCTCCTTAACTCTTCCTGCGACCGCACTCTTTCTACTTTTTTAAAACTATCTTCCCCTAGACTAGAGCAGGAAGCTCCCTCTCTACTCTGCCGTCTTAACACAGTCCCTGGTGTAGTTTTATTTTTAAAAAGATTTACAGAGAAAGATATTTTCTATCCAGTGGTCCCCTCCCCCATGGCTGCAGCTGCCAGGTCAGGAGCCAGGAACTCTGTCTGGTTTCACTTGGGTGGTAGGGGCCTAAGTACTTGCGCCCACTTTCTGCACCCTCCCCTGGCACGTTCGCAGGGAGCTGAGTGACACAGGGCAGCCCGGACACAGACTGTGCTCCACGGGGGATGCCTGGGTAGCAAGCTGCCCTGAACCCCTGAGCCACTGGGCAGGTCCCAGGCCACTTGGGATTCTAATTCTGTGAAACGCTTGTTCATATTTCCCCCTGGCTTGCGGTCTTGTTTGGCTTTCAGTTTTAGAAGCTTGTTGTACAGCAGAGATTTCAGCCCTTTTTGGTGTTCTGGAAAACGCCCCCACTCAGAGTAAGACGGTCTGGTGAGGGGAGGCTTGCAGACCTGCAGGGCAGAGCACACGGCTGCCCCCAGGTGTTGGCATTTGACTGGAGTCTCCAGGCTTAGTGGTTTTCCAGCAGGAAGAAGAGGGGCCGAGGAGAGAGTGTATTCCAAAGTGTGATGTGAAGGGGTCAGTTGTGAAGGGCCCCGGATGGGGGGCGGAGCCCTGGGGTCTCACGGCCTTGAGGGAAGTGACAGAGAGAGAGAGAAAGGGAGAGAGAGAATATGAATATGTGTGTGTGGGGGAGGTGGGCTGTGTAGGTGCTCGGACCTGGTGCTTATTTGAGTTGTGGCTATGCACCCCTCCCCCACTGATTGTGGTCTCAGTGGGTCTCAGCACTTACCAGATGCAGTGGGAGTGCAGGCCCCACTGTGGCAGCAGCTGCAGGAAAGATGGGGAGAGAATGGGGGAATGCTGATTCCCCGTGGTGCTTGTCAACAAAGGTGCTCAGTACAGCTCTTCCTGGGGTGCTGGGGTGATTCAGATACGCAGGGCAGTCTGGCCAGGCCCAGGATTCAGAGGCCAGGGAGTGGAGCAGCAGGCTGCATGTTCCACAGGCGTTTCGGGTTCTGACACAGTGGTCCTGGCAGGTGCTGATGCACAGAGAGAAGAGGTGGGTGCTTTAAGCCTAAAGGAGGGGTCTGGACTAAGGAAGTGGCAGAGGTGCTGAGGAGGGGGGCGGAGCCTCCTCCCTGTCTCAGGTGAAGCAGTGCTGCTGGGGGAGCGCGTGAGTGAGTGGTTGGTGAAGGAGAGTGGTTGGAGCTGAGGTGTGTTCAGGTGTGCTACCTTGGATCTCGGGGACACTAGCAGTCAGCACTGGATTGGAGTAGACAGTGGTTAACAGATAGGAGTGCCTTCAGCTGCTCCCCGGTGCCATCATGGCCCAGGCTTGCAACCTCATGGCCACAGTGTGGCTGCAGCAGCACTAGGTATTGGGTCCCCATTTAAGGGAGGCAAAAGGAAGGGGAGTTGAAGCCACATGTGTTCCCGAATGCCAGCAGAGCCGCTCGTCCCCGCCTCCCTCAGGGGGACTTCTGTGTAGTCCCTTCGCCCAGGACTGATGCGTGGGGTAGTCAGCACTGTGATGAGGGGATCTGTGTGTATCAGAGAGAGGGCGGTGTCTACCATAGCACAAGAAGAGAATGGCCACCCTGCTGAGGAAGTGGGTGTGAGCTCCCAAAGAGGGACAGGGCTAGGAGCAGGTCTTGTGGGGATTTGGACGTTTCATTTTGGGACCACTTATTTATTTATTTATTTATTATTTGAAAGGCAGAGAGAGAGGAGAGCAAGATGGGATGCCAGTGTTGCAGGTGCAGCTTAACCTATACCACGGCACTGGGGGCTGTGCTCTGTTTGCTCTCTGGTTCGTTCCTTCTTCCCTTTGAAGGAATGAGCATTTCCCTTCCACTAAAGGGAGCCTTTAAGGGCACAGGGGCTTTGGGTGTGGTCACTTTTTTTAGGATTTTACTTAAGGGGCTGACAATGTGGTGTAGCAGGTAAAGCCACCGCCTGCCGGGCTGGCATTCATTAAGGCGCCGGTTCGAGTCACGGCTGCTCCATTTCTGATCCAGCTATGGCTTGGGAAAGCAGTGGAAGATGGCCCAAGTCCTTGGGCCCCTGCCACCCCCATGGGAAGACTGAGAGGAAGCTCCTGGCTCCAGACTTTGGATTGGCGCAGCTCCGGCTGTTGTGGCCATTTGGGGAGTGAACCAGTGGAAGGAAGACCTCTCTCTCTCTCTTTTGGCCTCGGCCTCTCTGTAACGCTGCCTTTCAAATAAACAAATAAATCTTTAAAAAAATTTATTTATTTATTTGATAAGTAAAGTTACAGGCAGTGAGAGGGCAAGACAGAGAGAGAGGTCTTCCATCCCCAGGTTCACTCCCCAAATGGCTGCAATGGCCGAAGCTGCGCCGATCTGAAGCCAGGAACCAGAAGCTTCCTCCAGGTCTCTCACGAGGGTGCAGGGAACTAAGGACTTGGGCCATCCTCCACTGCCTTCCCAGGCTATAGCAGAGAGCTAGATTGGAAGAGGAGCAGCTGGGACTCGAACCAGCGCCCATATGAGATGTCAGCACCGCAGGCGGAGGATTAACCAACTAAGCCACTGTGCCGGCTGCAGGGTGTAGTCACTTTTAATCTTGGTGGCAGTGTATCAAAGGAGGGAAATCAGGATAGGACAAAGGGGAAATTCAGTTTTCTTTATTGGTAACAGTAATGGCTGGCTTTTTCTTTGGGTTGGTGTTTTGGGGTTGTTGGGAAAAACCTTAGAATGGATTCCTTCTTATTGAGTTGGCAGTGGAAGCTGGAGGGCTTGGCTCTGTGGAGCTGAGATCGGTTCTCGAGCACAGCAGCTCCCCAGGTGGGCCTTGGTTGGCCTCTCCTGTGGGGGTTGATGCTACAGAGACACGAGGTGCAGACCATTCTGTTGCGGCCCTCTCAGCCTCTGGGCCATGTGCTGAGCCAGATCATACAGGGAGCTGGTTGTGGCAGGTCGCGGGTAGCTCTGAATCGGGGTGAGTTTGGCCGTGTTTGGGAATTTACCTTTGCTTTGCTGATTTAAGTCAGAGTTTCTAGACTGTTGTGCTGCAGCTTCACTTTGCCAGCAAGTGCTTTTGGCCTGGCTCTCTAGACCCTAGTTTGAATCCCGCGTCTGCCATTTGCTGACCTTCTAAAGGCCTTGTGTGAGTTACTTCCTGAAGTCCGTCCATTTCCTAATCTACAAAATGGAAAGAAAGGTTGGGTACCCCTTTTCTGAAGTGCATGGACCAGTGAGTAGTGTTTTAAGATTTCGGAGTTTTTCAGAATTTGGAATGTTTGCATGGATTTTACCAGTTCACTATCCCAATTGAAAATTTGAAATCTGATGAGTTCCACATTCTGAAACTTTTCAATGTCATGTTCAAAAAGTTATGGGGGCTGGTGCTGTGGTGTGGTGGATAAAGCCACTGCCTACAACACCAGCATTCCATATGGGCGCTAAATCGAGTCCTGGCTGCTCCACTTCTGATCCAGCTCCCTGCTGTTGTACCTAGAAAATCAGTGGAAGGTGGCCCTGTTCCTTGGGCATTGGTACCTATTTGGGAGACCAAAAGGATGCTCCTGGCTTTGGATCACCTGGTTCTAGCTGTTGTGGCCATTTGGGGAGTGAAACAGTGGATGGAAAATCTCTCTTTCCCTCTGTTACTCTGCCTTTAAAATTAATTAGTTAAAAAGTTTTGGCTGTCAGTGCAGGTGAGGTTTTGGTTTTTCAGATGAGTGGGGTTCAGCCTGTACCTACTTCCGAAGTGGTGTGAGAATCAGAAGGTGGTCTGGTGGCTCCTGGGTGTGTGGTAGACGTGGGGTATGTTAGGTAGCGAGTGTTCAGAAGAAATGCAGGTCCTTGAATATGTTGCATTTGCCTTAGGGCTTGTGAGCAGATGATTTCTGGTTGGTTGTTGTTGGGATGTGTGGTCATAGCTGTAAGCCTTCCATAGAAGCAGTGTGGTGATGGCCTGAGATGCCATCTGATTTGTGAGTAGCTGTTTAACCTTGGACAGACAAACTTGGTCTCTGTTGACCAGTTTTCTTGTTTGTTAATTGCACCATTAGTGTCTGACTCATAGACCACAAATGTTCTGTTAAAAGACAAATAAAGGTAAAGATGTCCATGGAAATTTAAAGTTTCTACTGAAACATTTTAATTGTTCTTTTAGTATGTGTATTCATTTCTTATGCTGATATTTCCACTTTTTGGGGGGACCTTGTGAATTTGAAAGGTGTATTTTTGTTGTTATTGTTGAAGGCCTGGAAAGGGTCAAGGACAAATAATTGCTGAAGTGAACATTGGCTCACATTCTTCTTTATCCTTTTATTTATTTCTTCTCCCCCATTTCCCGATGTGTCTGCCTGTGACCCCTGTGTCCTGGCTGACCACTGCTCCCTCAGCCGTGCATTGGAGGTGCTTTTCCTTTTTTTTTTTTTTTTTAAAGTACATTTTTTCATTTGTTTGAAAGATGGGATGATGGGGAGAAAGAGGGGGAAATAGATAGATATTGAGATCTTCCACCTGCTGACCTGCTGGTTCACTCCTCAAATAATCTGCAACAACTAGGGCGGGGCCAAGTCAAAGCCAGGAGCCTGGAACTCCATCTGGGTCTCCCACACAGGTAGCAGGGGTATCTGCTGCTTCCCCAGGCACAGTTGCAGGGAGCTGGATTGGAAGCAGAGCGACCAGAACTCCCAGCAGGCACTCTGATAGGGATGCTGCTGTTACAAGTGGCAGTTTAACTTCTTGCACCACAGTGCTTAACCTTCTGTGACACAACTCTGTGAGATTTTACATCTGTGAATTATTTGAGAGACACATAGAGCAAGCTCCCATCTGTTCACTTTCCCAAATGCCTCCAATGGCTAGAGGAGGAGTAGTGCCAAAGCTGGGAGCTGGAAACTCAGTCCAGGTCTCCCACATGGGTGGTAGGGGCCCGATCAGAGTGCCTCCCAAGCCTGCATTAGCAGAAGCTGGAGTCAGGAGCCCCTGGGGGTTGGGGGTAAGGCAGCAAATGTAGGCACTCTGATAGGGGATGTGGGTGTTTTCTTTAGAGTTGTTTGTTTTATTTGTTCGAAAGGCAGAGAGACAGAGACCTCCTACCCACTGGTTCATACCCCAATTGCCTGAGACAGCTGGGGCTGGCCGAGGCCAAAGATGAAAGCTAAGAGTTCAGTCCAGGTCTCCCGTGAAGGTAGTAGAGATCCAACTAGTTGAGCCATCTTGGCAGCATTCCTGGGGTGTGCATTGGTAGGAAGCTGGAATCAGGAGCAGAGCTGGGACTTGAAGCCACTACTCTGATATGGGACATGAGTGTCCCAAGTGGCTTCCTCACTGCTGTGCCAGATGCCTGCTCTGGGGTGTGGGCATCTTAATCAGCATCTTAACTTCTCGGTCAAAGGCCCACACCTGCCCTTTATTGATTGATTTTATTTTTCCTTCATCATTTTACATCTAGAACAACACATATGGTATCCATGTTCCTCTTGATGTGCGGTCATGGACTGCCTGCCCACTGATGGACCTGTGCGCCAGGCAGAGCACTTGAGTGCCAGCCCTGTGTGCCCTCCTGCCACGTCCCCTGAGGCTGAGCAGCCTGTCTGCTCGGTCACTTTGCTCTCCTGATGAACACTGGGGCGTGCTTTCTGCCAGTTTTCTCTTTTGTTGTCCTGTGATGTCATCTGCGTATTCTGGTCGCTGATTCTAGCAGTTGGCAGCTGTCACACGCTTTCTCCCAGACCATGGCTTTTCTTTCTTTTTGAGGTATTTTTGGTGAGCAGTGGCCCTCTGTTGTAATGGTTGAGTTTAGTAGTGATAGCCTATGCTCAGTTTTTTTCTAATCTTACATAATAGCCTTTCCCAGTTCTGTAGTCATGAAGAAATTCTCCTGTGTTGTCCAATGGAAACTGTGATGCTTTGTGTCTTGCATGACATCCAGAGCCCAGCTGGACCTCACTTGGGTGTCAGGTGTGTGAGGGAGGAGGCAGAGGCTTCCCCTTAGCTGGTCTGCTGTCTCCGCCCCGTGACCGAGGACTGCCTCCCCTCACCCCCGACCTGCGCTGCCACCTCTTACACGTCAGGCTTTTTGGTCTGCAGGAGTCTGTTTTGGGGCCATCTTTGATCCCCAGGTCCCACTTCTGGTGGTTTGTGGTAAGGTGTATTGGAGGACATAGGCAGGTATTCAGTTACAGGAATTGAAGCATTACTGGTGGTATTGAGCAAGCTGGACTTGGCTGAATGATGCAGTCCACATGTATACAAAATGAACAAAAAATATTTTCTGGGAGCAGGCATTGTGGTGCATTGGGTTAAACTGCCACTAGGGATGCCAGCATCCCATAATGGAGTGAAGGTTTGAGTCCTGGCATCTCTACTTCCCATCGGCTTCCTGCTAATGCATCCTGAGAGGCACCTGATGATGGCTCAAGTCCTGGGGCCCCTGCCACTCACGTGGGAGGTCCAGACTGAGTTCCTAGTTCCTGGCATTGGCCTGGCTCAGCTCTGGCTCTTGTGGACATTTGGAGAGTGAACCATCAGAGAGAGAGATCTCTGTCATTTTGCTTTTCAAAAAATAAGAGTATATATTTAAAGATTTGAAAGGGAGAGTCACAGAGGGGCAGAGGCAGAGAGAGAGAGAGAGAGAGAGGGAGAGGGGGAGAGAGAGAGAGAGAGAGAGAGAGAGAGGTCTTCCATCCGCTGGTTCACTCCCCAAATGGCTGCAACGGCTGGAGCTGTGCTGATCTGAAGCCAGGAGCTTTCTCCAGGTCTCCCACATTTGTGCAGGGGTCCAAGGACTTGGGCCATCTCCTACTGGATTTCCAGGCCATAACAGAGAGTTGGATTGGAAGTGGAGTAGCCGAGACTCGAACTGATGCCCATATGGGATGCCGGCACTGCAGGTGGAAGCTTTACCTGCTACGCTACAGTGCTGGCCCTAGGAGTAAATATTTTAAAAATATGGACTATGTTGATAATATATCATGACAGAAAAAAAGTTGAAATATGACATGTCTGTTATGATTTCACGTTTGTAAACAGAGACTAGCACACTACAAAAACCCTACCATCTTTGATTCTCTTTCAGCTTCCTGTCGTACTCAGTGTGACTGGCGTGGCTTTGCCCGCCATCGGGTCACCCAGTCTGCTCTGGCTGGGCCCTCAGCTTCCTCCCAGCCCTCACTGATGAGCTCATTGCTGTACCTGACCTCCATGGCCGGTCTTTGCAGTACTCTCTCGTCTCTCCTGGATCTCTGCCATCGTCTCCTCACTCTCTCTGGCCTCCCTTTGTCTTCCTGCCCCTGATGGTGGTGACCTTGGGCCTCCCCTCTTCCCCTGTCTCCTCCGTAGGGCTCTGTAGCAGCATCTTCTACCCCAGGCTTGCTCTGGTACTGCAGCTCCACAGAGCTGGCACCTGGCTGTGGATTCAGCCTCTCTAGAACACGGCCCACAGCCCCGGCCTGCTGTGTCCCATCCCTCACTCACTGCTGCCTGGTCGTCTGGGTGAACATCTCTCTTGCCCGCGTCCACCTCTCTTCCCTCGCACTCTTGTCGCTGACTCCGCTCTACAAGAGTTTGTGGAGTGTGCTGTTGGCCTCCGTGCTTCACTCGGTGGCCCCAGGTATCTTTCTTAGTCACCGCTCCGCGATTCAGGACCATCTACAGCCTGTGTGGTGACAGCCACGCGGTGATCTGGGGCCAGCCGTGCCTTCCCTGGCACCCAGTCAGCTCTGATACCTGCTTGTCTCCTGCGACCTGCCGTGTACCGCCGTCCCGCCCACTTTCTTGTGCCCTGTGCACACACGCCGGGCTTCTGGCCCGAGTTCCTGTCGGGTGGCCCTCGGAGCACAGCACCATGCTCTGCACTAGCCACGTGGCTGCTGGGTCAAGGAAGGAGTGGGGGAAGGGAGGCAGGAGGGAGACAGCTGCTTCCGGCTCAGTGAGAGGCACACTTACCTGGGACAGGGCCTCGCTGGGTCCTTTACCCACAGGGCTCCAGGTAGGAGGCGGTTTGGCCAGGGCTCTTGGAGTCTGTTCTGGACTTTGCTCTGCTCCCCCCTTTCCAAAGGGTATGTCCAGAGCCACCTTGGGTTTAAGCAGAGACCGCTGGAGGCCTGTGCTCCCCCTGCGGCAGATACCCAGGTGGTCTCCGACCTGGGGGCCCCAGGCCACACTAGGAGCAGTGTTCATACTCTGCCTGCTTCGTCGCTCTGATCCCATGCTGGAGTTGTTTCTGGTCTATGGTGGAGCTGAGTGGAGTCGCTATCCTTTACGTGACCAGTTGCTGAGTGTTTTCCTGGGGCCTGTGAGTGCAGATGTGTCTCTGATCTCTCAGGGAGAGAGAGAGATGACCCGGCAGAACCTACGGAGCTATGCTCTAGACATGTGACTGCTCCCCTCTGTGGAGTCAGTGGCCTTACCTGTGGGTGGCCTTACTGCCCAGTGGCCTTACCTGTGGGTGCCTTTTGCAGGCCACCAGGTGCAAAACATGGATTAGTTAGGGGTGTTGTTTCCTTGACCACTTTCAGTTCGTTGCTTTCCCCTGCGTGTTTAAAAATAATTCTGCCCCATATCTGTAGTATTCATGAGCAGTGAATGAGAAGAGATGGAGTTTTTGAGAGCGCGTCAGCGTCAGAAAAATACTGGTCTTTATCTCTTCCCCAGCCTTTTCCGCTGAAACCCACCAAGTCTTTTTCTGAGCACTCTGCTTCTATAAATAGAACAGCAGTTCTCCTCGGGCTGCCCGATCGCAGGCTCTCATCCGCTTTCTGAGAGATTTGTGCGTGCCTGTGTGCGTGTTGGAGTAGTGTGCTTTAGTTTTGCTTTTCCTCTTATGTATGAGATGGGTAGCGGGAATTGCAAGAAAAAATACTCCAGCATCTGTCCTTTAAAGATATCTTAGTATAACTTGCCTGAATTTCTGCTTGGGGTGTGTGTGCGTGTGCGTGTGTGTGTGTGTGTGTGTCTGTGCTTTTTTTTTTTTTTTAATTTGCATTTAGGAAAGCAATGGAAGCGATTCTGTCTCTTGCAGAGGTAAGGAAGATGAGGGGGTGAGGAGAGGTGTCTTCCAGACACCCCAGAGGGAGGCGTCTGTGCATGGCCTGGCTGTACCCCCACTGTCAGCCTGTGTGCTTCTGGATCTGACAGGGGTGTTTGGAAACAAACCCCTGTTCCCAGCCCCTCCGTCCCTCTGCCGTGGGTCCTCCTGGTCCTGTTTCGGCCCTGGTCCCAGAGAAGCTAGTCCCCATAGCCTGCCGTGTGTGTCTTCCCTTGGTCCCGGGTAGTGTGTGCCTCTCTTCTTTGTTCCTGGCACTCTAATTACCTGGGAGAAAGGGCAGATGGCCTCTTCAGAGGGGAAGGGGTAAGCCACAGCATCCCGCCAGGGTGATCTCCAGGGAGGTGGGAAGGGCTGCTGTTTGTGCCACTAGGCCAGCACCGAGAGCTGACCCCGTCATAGTGGGCACTTGAGGTGAGTGCTGGCCTGTCTGGCCCCACTGTCTCCCGACTGCACCACCACAGGAGGACTAGGGGAGGAGCCCCAAGGCACTGGGTGCTGATCCCGTACCTGTCTTCTTGTCCTCTTGTAGCTGGAGCTTCCGTGTTCTCTGTCCCGACCCGCCGCACGTGGAGGTCCCGGCAGCCCCTGTGTGCTGGCTTCCATGCCCACGTGAGGTTTCTGTGATGGCTTTGTGCTGGTTTTACCGTAGGTAGCTTTAAGCATTACTTAACGTGTAAAGCTACATATGATTGAGCTATTAGACTAATCTTCCTTGGAATTAGTGTGCTTGTCCTTGAACAGAACTTTTGTAAGTTCTTCCGTTTCTATGCAGAGCCTCCCTGTGGTGTGGACGTCCGTTAGGCATCGTGTAAGAGGTGGGACTGAGAGGGAGCTCCTGCTTCCCTGTGTGTCCTGGTAGCCTGACCGTGTGGTGCCTCTCAGTGGCTCCCAGGGTCTCATGACCAAGCAGCTCCTCGAGTGTTTGACTTGCTAGTGGTGAGCAGGGCTCACTAGTCACAGTAGGAGTCTGCGCACGGGACTGCAGGGGGGAGAGGGGCAGATCCAGGGATGCCATACCCTCCGTTCTTGGCTTTAACTGGGCCAAGGTGAGTGCTGGCTTCTGGTGAGAGACATCTCATTGTTGTGTGGTGGCTTTGGCAGATGTACCAGGTGGGGGCTGTGCCAGGGACTTTGACACACTTGTCTGCCCAGTGGCTGCAGCTGCACATGCCGGCCCATGCATGGTGGAGCTGGCCAAGAAGGGCACAGGCGGGGCTGTGCTCCGCTCCGGAGCAGCGGATGTCCACAGTTTTGGCAGCGAGATCCTGAGAAATGGCAGGAGGCCAGAGAACACAGAGACAGGGCCAAGAATGGCTGGAAAATAGCAAATGCTGTAGTCGGAGGATGCGCTGGCCCCAGGCCCCAGTGTCCTGCAGTCCTGTGGGCCTCAGTGGCCCTTGCTGGCCTTCTGCCTGCCCAGGCCGCACCTTGCGCTGCTGACCCTTGCGTCCTCCAGGCATGCAGGCACCCGGAGAGAACTGGCGTGCCCCTTCCTCCCCAGCAGCACTTGGCCAAGGGCTGTCAGAGTGTGGGAAATGATTTCTCTGTGAAACCGTTCCGCCCGTTAGAGACCTGATTCCGCTGATCATGACGAGGTATTTCTCAGCCAGCCAAAGGGCACCTTAATACTTTTTTTAAAAAGTTTTTTTTTTTTTTTAAGGTTTATTTATTTAGATGGTAGAATTACAGAGAAAGAGAAGAAGAGAAAGAGATCTTCCATCTGTTGGTTCACTCCCCAAATGGTTACAATGGCCAGGGCTGGGCCAGGCCAAAGCCAGGAGCAGGAACTCCGTCCGAGTCTCACCGTAGGTGGTGGGTGGCCAAGCACAGGGGACATCACCTGGTGCCTCCCAGGATTCCATCAGCAGAAAGCTGGGTCGGCAGCAGAGTAGTTGGAACTCGAACCAGGAGCTCCTTAAGGCATGCTGGTATCCCCAACAGCAGCTTAACCCGCTGTCTCACAACGCCCTCCCCAAAGGGCACCTTAGAACGCAAGTTCATGAATATGTTTGTGTCCTTTCAGACCATCATTAAAGAGGGGATGCTGACCAAACAGAACAACTCATTCCAGCGATCAAAAAGGAGGTACTTCAAGCTTCGAGGGCGGACACTGTACTATGCCAAAACTGCGAAGGTGAGGCACGGCGCATGCGGTGTGTGAGAGCAGCCCCCAGCGGCCGCCTCGGGGCTGTGTGCCGACTCTCAGATCTGTTGTTTCTATCTAGTTTGTTTATAATACCCACAGGTGTGGGGAATGTCCAGCTCATGGCCCATGTAGGGCCTGCAAAAGCATTTGACCTGGCCCTGCCAAGGCAGCTACAGGCAGGACTTGGAATTCAAAAAACCTATAGCAGGCTAATTTTTAAAAATAGATTTATTTATTTGAAAGGCAGAGTTAGAGGGAAATAGGGAGAGACAGAGAGATCTTCCCTCTGCTGGTTCACTCCAGATGGCTGCAGTAGTTGGAGCAGGGCTGGGCCAGATCAAAGCCAAGAGCCTGGAACTCCATCCGAATCTCCGATGGGGGTGGCTGGGGCCATCTACCACTGCTTTCCTAGGCATGTTATCAGGGAGCTGAATTGAAAAGTGGAACACCTGGGACTCGAACCGGCACTCCTATGGGGTGCTGGCATTGGCTTACGCTGCTGTGCCACAATGTCAGCCCCAGCAAACTACTGTTTTGTTTTTTGTTTTAAGATTTATTTACTTGAGAGGCATAGTTACTGACAGAGAAAAGGAGAGACAGAGAGAGAGGTCTTCTATCCGCTGGTTCACTCCCTAAATGGCTGCAATGGCCAGAGCCTGGCTGATCTGAAGCCAGGAACTTCCTCCTGGTCTCCTGTGTGGGTGCAGGGGCCCATGCACTTGGGCCATCCTCTATTGCTTTCTCAGGCCATCAGCAGGGAGCTGTATCAGAAGTGGAGCAGCTGGGACTCAAACTGGTGCTCATATGGGATGCTGGCACCACAGGTAGATGCTTGACCCACTATGCCTCAGTGTCGGCCCCGAGACTACTTTTTAAGTTGTTAATTTTGTATTGCCCGGGAATGATGTTATAAATATCCAGATGGCCCTTGGCAGAAACAAGGTTCCCCATGCATGCTGTAGGATATCAAGTTTTATTTGTCTCAAGCCATGTTTTATTTCTTATGCAAATTAATTTCCACTCATTTTTTTCTTTGATCTCACTTGTCACCAATGGGGACAGGAAAAGATGGCCACAGAAATAACCGCATTACAGTCAGATGGCTTTCTCTCAGGAAGTGGGGTCATGGGTGGTGAGCTCTGATGGGCTCTAGGTTCTTTTACAGTGTATGGGCTTCTTGGTAGGAGTGTAACTGGGAAAGGCTCCTCCCTGGGCTTTCTCACAGTGCGTGTCTCTCTGTGTGCCTTGTTTTAAGAGTTAAGGTAAAGAGCTGGCGCTGTGATGTAGCCAGTAAAGCTGCCACCTACGTGCTGGCATCCCACATGGGTGCTGGTTCGAGTCCCGACTGCTCCACTTCTGATCCAGCTCTCTGCTGTGGCCTGGGAAAGCAGTAGAAGATGGCCCAAGTGCTTGGGCCCCTGCATGCACGTGGGAGACCTGGAAGAAAATTCTGGCCCCTGGCTTTGGATAGGCACAGCTCCGGCTGTTGTGGCCATTTGGGGAGTGAACCAGCAGAATTTGGCCATCTCTCTCTCTCCGCCTCTCTCTGTACCTCTGCCTTTCAAGTAAATAAATAAATCTCTGAAAAAAAAAAAAAAAAGAAAAGCTAAGGTAAGACTTCAAGCCAGAGTCACTAGACTGTGCAGTTGGAAGGAGAAGAGCTGGTGAAACTCACCAGTTACGGCCATGTATGGTGAACGTGGGGTCAGACGTGCATGTTGGCTGCTGTTCTGAACACCCGTATTTTTGGTACCAGGATTGGTGGCGATACTGATATTTTGGTATTAAAAAAGTCTGGAATGTGAGTCATTTACAGTTTGAGCTAGTTCCCCAGAGAGGTAGTGTGCTGCAGTTCGATCTGAGCACCGCCCTCTGAGTTATTTTGGCTCCACTGGGGCCGGGGAGGGAGAGGTTGTTGAAAGGCGGCATCTCTCTCTCAGTTACTGCTTACGCTTCCTCCAGGGGTTCAGCAGAGTTGTCTTAGAATGCTAAAGGATGCAGAGGTGTAGATGTGGGGCAGGTTGGAGGGAGAGGAGCGGGGAGGGGGGGACCCCAGGCCTGAGTCCTAGGACATGCCTGGAGCCCCTGTTTCTGTCATTCCATGGCTGTTTCCTTCTGCAGGGTGAGCTTGTTTTTTCTCAAGGGCAGGTTCCCTTTATTTGGGCCTGTCTTCCCCTAGAATAATTAATTTTAGCCAGGACCTTTCCTACTACGTGGCCAAGAATCCTCAGGCTGGACCCCAGCTTTCTGTTGGGATCCCAGTGTGAGGACACACTTCCCATTTAGGAGTGAAAGACTGGTGCTGATGGTAGTGCTTTGGTGTTACCAAAATAAATATAGAACTATCAGCTTTTTTCTTTGTAAAATTTTTATTATTTATTTGAGAGGGAGGGTGGGAGAGAGAGAAAAAAAAAGAGAGAGAAACTCCCCCAAATGCCCAAATGGTTGCAGCTGGGAGCCAGGAGCTCAATCCAAGTGTCCTATATGGGTGGCAGGAACCCTATTACTTGAGCCATCACTGCTGCCTCCCAGGGTCTGCATTAGCAGGAAACTGAAATAAGGGGCGAGAGCTGGGAGTTGTACCCAGGCACACTCAGGGATTCTGACCACGAGGCCACCTGCCGTCCCTCAACATAATTTTTTTTTTGTTGTTGTTGTTGTTCCACTAATGCAGTCACCAGTGAACTTACTGGATTAATTTTTTAAAAACTTTTATTTAGTAAATATAAATTTCCAAAGTACAGTTTATGGATTACAATGACTCCCCGCCCCCCCATAACTTCCCTCCCACCCACAACCCTCCCCTCTCCCGCTCCCTCTTCCATTCCATTCACATCAAGATTCATTTTCAATTCTCTTTATATACAGAAGATCAATTTAGTATATATTAAGTAAAGATTGTATCAGTTTACACCCACACAGAACATAAAGTGTAAAACACTGTTTCAGTACTAGTTATAGCATTAATTCACATTGAACAACACATTAAGGACAGAGATCCCACGTGAGGAGTAAGTGCACAGTGACTCCTGTTGTTGACTTAACAATTTGACTCTTGTTTATGGCGTCAGTAATCTCCCTAGGCTCTTGTCATGAGTTGCCAAGGCTATGGAAGCCTTTTGAGTTCGCTGACTTCGGTCTTGTTTAGACAAGGTCATCTCACTAGTCCAAGTGATCAATTTCAGTTCACAATTGATTATACTGATAGGTCTAAGAGTCAAAAGGATCACATAAACAAGACTAGTGTCTGCTAATACTAACTGATAGAATCAAAAAGGGAGAGAACAATCCAACATGGGAAGCAGGATACACAGCAGACTCATAGAATGGCAGATGTCCTGAACAGCACTCTGGCCTCAGAATCAGCCCTTAAGGCATTCGGATCTGGCTGACGAGCCCATGAGTATTTTAGGCATGGAAAGGCAAGACACTCTGGCAAAAAATAAACAAACAAACAAACAAAAAAAACACACACACACACCTAAATGAAAGATCTCTGCGAGTGAGATCCCAGTAGAAAGAACGGGCCATCAAAGAAGGAGGTACCTTTCCCTGAAGGGAGGAGAGAACTTCCACTTTGACTATGACCTTGGATTAATTTTTTTTAAAAAAAGATTTATTTATTTATTTCAATGGCAGAGTTTACAGAGAAGGGAGACAGAGATCTTCTGCCCACTGGTTCACTCCCCAAATGGCTACAGTGGCCAGGGCTGGGCCAGACTAAAGCCAGGAGCCTGAAACTTCCTCAGGGTCTCCATGTGGGTGCAGGGTCCAAGGATTTGGGCCATCTTCCAATATTTTCCCAGGTGTATTAGTAGGGAGCTGGATTGGAAGTGGAGCAGCCAGGACTTGAACTGGCACCCATGTGGGATGCTGGTGTTGAAAGTGGCAGCATTACCCACTATGCCACAATGCTGGCCCTGGATTAAAATCCGCCCCCCCCCCCCCCGCCACTACATTAAAACCAGGGAGGTCCATTAATTCCTCGCTGGCTTATTGGTCAGATTTTACAGGTTCAGGGCAACGTTGGGTGCTTGGTGGATGTCAGGAGTGTGACAGGCAGTGCTGGCTGTGCTTGGGATGCGCCTGAGCCCTTGTGTTTGTGTTTCTGCAGTCGATCATATTTGATGAGGTGGATCTGACGGACGCCAGCGTGGCCGAATCCAGCACCAAAAACGTCAACAACAGTTTTACGGTAAGACTCTGGAGACAGCTTTCTCGATTTGTCACCTGGTTAACTTGCCTTTTTATTGGAACAAACCTGTGCCAACAGTTCAGAGTTTTTCACCTTCTTCTTACCAACTGAAGTGATTCCTGGTAAATTTAGAATTTAACGCTTACAGTGATTCTGTGGTCGGGAAGTAATTGAGGTTTTGGCATGTGTTGGGTACACAGGAGCAAGAGAGTCCCGATGAATTTTTTTAGATGTGTATGGTTTACATTGTAACAATTTTGTCTGGAGGTTTGTTTCTCATGCTATTGTGGAAAATATGGAAAATGCAGAAAAATATGTCAAAGCAGTTGAAAACAACCATAATCCAGCCACTTCACAAAATGGGATGTTAATATTTTGGTGTGTTTCTTTTCCTTATTTTTTATTTTTTAAAATTTACTTATTTTTATTTTATTTTTTGAGAGGCAGAGGGGACAGTAAGTGAGAGAGAGACAGAGAGAAAGGTCTTCTTTTGCCGTTGGTTCACCCTCCAGTGGCTGCCATGGCCGGCGCGCTATGGCCGGCGCGCTGCGGCCGGCGCACCGCGCTGATCCGAAGGCAGGAGCCAGGTGCTTCTCCTGGTCTCCCATGGGGTGCAGGGCCCAAGCACTTGGGCCATCCTCCGCTGCACTCCCGGGCCACAGCAAAGAGCTGGCCTGGAAGAGGGGCAACTGGGACAGAATCCGGCGACCCAACCGGGACTAGAACCCGGGGTGCCAGCGCCGCAAGGCGGAGGATTAGCCTATTGAGCCACGGCACTGGCCTTCTTTTCCTTATTTTTTAAATTAGACTTTTTTCCTTCGAAATTTAGAACATTCATAGGATACTTTGTGTAAAAGGTCTGAGTGCATAAGAATGAACCACGTGCTCTCACCACTCCAGGTGTTCACCTGTGTGTGAACACCTCCCTGCCTCCCCCATCACACCTGGAGAGCATGCTGGGCGTCTCTCACCTGGGTTTTTTCCTTGGCTAGGTTTGATGGATGTTTTCACCATGGCAGTTGATCTAAATGTTTCCCTTATTTAATGGCTGCCTAGCACAGTCTTGTGCGGCTTTCCGTTGGCTTCACGGGCCGACTTGAGAACTTTCCTGTATGAGGTGTGACTTTATCTGCAGTGCTGCAGTCTTGAAAAATGCTTGTCTTTCTGTTACTGAGTTGTCCCATCTGGACGAAATGCGTGCCTCCGATGACCAAAGTGACTCTCCCAGCGCAGTCAAGGTGCGCAGTGTGCCCGTGTGTAGGATCGGACATTTTGGATTGTGTTAGGGTCAGGAGCTCTTCGGTTTATTTGCGGATTGCTTATCGATGTGGCTGGTGTGAGTGGGCTTCTCCTTGCTTGTCTAAGCTTCTTGTTGGTTTTACTCTTTGGTTTCTCAGGTTAATTGGACTTTGCTGATGGTCTTTCATTCTTCAGTCCTTGTTTTACTTGGAACATTTGTGCTTTTTGTTTGTTAATTTTGTGGTTTCTTACTGGCTGGGGAGAGACGGTTTTTGAACATGAAAATGCATTATCATTTGATTTGTATGTTTTTTACGAAAAGGTGTTGAATTTCATTGGAGTGCTTTGGGCACTGATTTTGATGTTCAATTTGGTTAATTATTTGTATATTTCTTAATAATAAATTTAGTGTTGGTAATGTTCACTTTTTGTTCTTGTTACATTATGCTGTTTTTGGGTGGGGGTGGGAGGTGGCGTTTGTTGTGTTTTGATTTCAAGTTCAGGCCCAAAACATTTATTTAGTAGCTTTCTGTGAGTTTATATGGCTTGGTGATTGTTTCTTGAAAGTTTGAGAGAACTCACCGTGGCAGCCTAACCCCCTGCACCACATTGCCCCTAGCTTTTTGACTTCTTGAGTCCGTTCCTGTAATTTAGTTTCTTATGAATTTCACACCTTCAAAATCAGTAATGTGTACCATGGCATCTGTCTGTGGTAGCACTTCTTTTTTTTTTTTTTTTTTTTTAAGATTTATTTTATTTATTTCAAAGTCAGAGTTACAGAGAGAGAGAAGGAGAGATGGAGAAAGAGAGAGAGGTCTTCCATCCGTTGGTTCACTCCCCAGATGGCCCCAATGGCTGGAGCTTCAATGATCTAAAACCAGGAGCCAGGAGCTTCTTCCGGGCCTCCCACACGGGTGCAGGGGCCCAAGGACTTAGACCGTCTTCTACCGCTGTCCCAGGCCACAGCAGAGAGCTGGATCGGAGGAGGAGCAGCCGGAACTCAAACCGGTGCCCATGGGGGATGCCAGCGCTGGAGGCCAGAGCTTTAACCCACCGTGCCACAGCGCCGACCCCCCTTTTCACTTCTAATTTTCTTTGTTTTTAAAGAGAAACAATTCTTAGATTGTTGATCAATTCCATTTTCTGTTTCTTAATTTATGACATTTTTATTTATGATTTTATTTATCTTATGGCTCTGCTTTTTATGACTTATTTTTCATAACTTATTGATTGGCTTTTTCTTTTTCCTTTTTTAAAATCATGTATACTCATAGTTATATAAATGCAAACGTAGGGAGCTCTGAGTTCTGTTCACATTCCAAGAGTTCTTTTCTCCCAGTAGGAAGACAAATTTTGCTGATCAAATTTTGGACAAAAATTTAAAGTATGTAAATATAAATAGGAAATTTTAGAACCATCCATATTCCTATTAACCAAATATACCCAGCAATATATTTTGGCTTATACCATTCCCATAAAATACATATTTAAAAAATACATATTTAACTTTTTTCCAATTTAGTTCAATTAAACTAAATGTAATTTTCATCTACTGGAAAGGTAGAGTAGTAGAGACAGAGGTCTTCATGCAGTGGTGTGTGCACATACAGGAGAGAGACGAGTATTTCTGTCTTCTGGTTCACTTCCGAATTGTCTGCCACAGCCAGAGCTAGACCAGGCCAGAGCCAGGAGCTCAGAACTCCATCTGGCCTCCCACATGGGTTACAGGTCCCACGCATTTGAGCCATCATGTTGCATGGCAGGCTGTATCAGCAGGAAGCTGGATTACAAGTGGAGTATTCAGAATTAGAACTGATACTTTTATATGGGATGCAGGTATTCCCAAGTGGTGGCTTAACTCATTGTGTCGTATGCCTGCCTCCCCTACCCTCTTTTGTCACAGAACAACTAGCTTTTCCTATTATAATACCTTCAAGAAATTTTTCTACATGTTACATAAATGTCTTTTAATCTTTTTTTTTTTTTTTTTTTTAGATTTATTTATTTGAAAGGCATAGTTAGAGAGGGAGGGAGAGACAGAGAGATCTTCCATCTGCTCTCGCCAAGTGACTGCAACAGCTGGAGCTGGGCCGGTCTGATGCTAGGAGCCAGAAGCTTCCTCTGGGTCTCCTTCATGGGTGCAGGGGCCCAAGCACTTGGGCCATCCTCTGCTGTTATCCTAGTTACATTAGCAGGGAGCTGGATTGGAAGAGGAGCTGCTGAGACTTGAACTGGAACCTGTATGGGATGCTGGCGTTGCAGGCAGAGGCTTAGCATACTGTGCCACAGTGCCGGCTCCTATTTAATCTTTATTATAAGATATTCCTTTTTTTCCCCTAGTGTACATAATATTACAGTGCACAGTTACACACACACAATTTAATACATTTTTGATTATTTGCATCATATAAATTCTTACAACGGAGTTCCATTTGAGATAAAAGTATCAACTTTTAAAAAAGATTTATTTATTTGAAAGGCAGAGTTAGAGAAGGAAAGACACAGAGAGGTCTTCCATCTGCTGGTTTGCTCCCCAAATGGTCACAATGGCTAGAGCTGGGCCGATCCAAAGCCAGAGCACGGAGCTTCTTCTGTGTCTACCACGTGGGTGCAGGGGCCCAAACACATGGGCCATCTTCTGCTGCTTTCCCAGGCCATAAGTAGAGAGCTGGATTGGAAGAGGAGCAGCCAGGACACGAACCAGTGCCCGTATGGGATGCCAGCGCTGCAGGAGGAGGCTTAGTGTGCTACACCTCAGCGCTGGCCCCAAATGTTATTTAATAACATTGTGACTGTAGGCACTCACTGGTTCAGTTAGTGGATGAATTGAAAGCAGTAAACCAAACAGATTTTTGTCATTTAGTACTTAATTGGAAGTTTTTCTTCTAGTTTGATATCCACACACTTCTTTATGGCTATCGCCATTTTTCCTGTTTATTGAGTAGCTACGAATTGCTCCAGGGTTTACCTAAAGCATCCTGGCTGTGCTGTCACTGCGTCCTGGGTCGTGGGCAGCAGCTACAGTTGCGCTGTGCATGAAAGAGGAAAGACAAGTTTGTTGGAATGTACCTGAGATAGAAAACCCTTGAAGAGTCATGTTCTGCCCATTTTTTATTTTTTTAAAAATATTTATTTATTTACTTGAAAGGCAGAGTTAGAGGGAGAGAGAATCTTCATCCTCTGGTTCAGTCCCTAAATGGCCACAACGGCCGTAGCTGGACCAGTCCCAAGACAGGAGCCCAGGAGCTTCTTTCGGGTCTCCCAGGTGGGTGCAGGGGCCCAAGGACTTGAACCACCTTCTGCTACTTTCCCAGGTGCCTTAGCAGAGAGCTGGACCAGAAGTGGAGCAGCTAGGTACTGGTGCCCACATGGGATGCCAGCTAAGCAAGTGGTGGCTTTACCTGCTACGCCACAGCGCCGGCCCCCTGTGCATTTTGAATAGTGCTGTAAGTCATCGAGTGCATCCTCCTTCCTCCCCAGTGACGCTGCAGGGTCTGGCCCTGGCCTTTTCTGCCCTGATGCACACCTGTTGCAGTCCAGCCTGTTGCTTTTCAGGGAGCGCCCTGTGCACAGTCACCTTCTGGCTTTGGCCTTTGGGGGCCCCTCCCCCCAGATTCTCCTGATGGACCTGGCCAGTCACGAAAGGTCGTACGGAAGTACCTCTTCAGTGGGGCCTTCCTCCTCCCCTCATGGCCAGGGAGTGGCTGGCTGCTCCTTTGGGACAATGGTTCCCAAACTCGGCTGTGCTGAGCACTCTTTGGGACTTAACATTTAAGAGGTTCCAGGTGCCATCTACAGATTCTGATGCTAGTTTCCAAACGGGCTGTTTACAGAAAGTTCTCCAGTATTTGGGAAACAGCCGAGCTTGGAACCCACTCTGGAGGGTTCTGTGTATCACTCGTGTGACACTGAATTAGCACTGGTGTCTCAGTGGCTTGGTCACACCTTCTTACAGTGTCTTCAACTTAAAGCCTGGGTTTCTCTGCAGCTTAGGGTCCCCAGTGCCCTGCCAAGTGGGCTAACTGCTGTACATGGGCCTTGTTGCTGTTTTGTTCATCATAGCAGAGAGGATGTGGAAGCGTCTCCATCACTACTGTGGAGCCCCCTGGGCTCGGGCTCCTGTGTTACTGTCATCCACCTCACGTTTGGGACAGGCCAGCCCTGTGGCCCCTGTGTGCCTGCGTTCAGGGGATTTGGCAACTTGGAGTGGTCTCATTTACCCCAGGGATTTATTTAGGAGTCATTTAGCAAGTGAGGCTGCCGGTCTCTGAGATCAAGCAGGAGTCCCTTGGAGCAGGTGTGTGTCCTGGAAGCCTGTTTTTCTTCTTTCAGTGTCCTGTAGGGTGGATGCCCAAAGATGTTCTACGCTCTGGGAGGCTGCTTGGCCGTTGGGGTGGAGCAGCAGCACCGTTTCCTGTGCTAAGTAGGTTGGGGGAGGGGATGTGCCTCTCCATTAGTTTGGGACTAGAAGCTTCTAGGGCGAAGGGTGCCTAGTGGCTGGGTGTGAGGCTGGTCCCTTCTGCAGACAGATTGGGGCCTCCAGGGAAAAACAGGTGCTCAGGGACTTGTGTTCACTTGGAAACCCAAGTGCCAGGCCCTTTGTGTGGGTCGATCTGTTAACTGGTTTTTCTTGCTCTCTCTCTCTTTTTTTTTTTTTTTAATATATTTGCTCATTTATTTGAAAGGCAGAGAGTGAGAGAGTGAGCGAGAGATCTTCCCAGAGAGAGACATCCATCTTCCATCCTCTGGTTCACTCCCCAAATGGCTGGGCCAGGCAGAAGCCAGAAGCCTGAATTCCATTTGGTCTCCCATGCGGGTGGTGGGGGCCCAAGCACTTGGTCCACCCTCCGCTGCTTTCCCAGCAGCATGAGCAGGGAGCTGGATTGGAAGTGGAGCAGCCGGGACTAGAAACAGTGCCCTTAGGGGGTGGCAGCTTAACCCCCTGGTTTCTTAAAGTGTTTAAATTGCAGTAACGATTTTTAGGGAGGAAATTTAAAATGGGGCGTGGGGGAGGGTAGATGTTTACACATTTGCTTAGTAGTTTTCTTTTTTCACAATCCATCTGAATTTTTTTGGTGTGCAAACATTAGATTTTGCATGTTTCACGTGTAAGACAGTGTAGTACACTTGCGTGCTTTGGCTTTATTGATGCTGTTTTGTCATAAAACGTTCTGTCACCGTCTGCAGTGACCGTTTCTATAGTGGCAGGTGTTTCTTTTGATTGATGTGTTGGAGTTGATCAGTTACTCTCCACAGATTCACTCTTATGTCCAAGGAGCTGACATGTCCGTGTCCTGTAGAAGTTACAGCTGGAATAAACATCTGAGCTGGAGGGAGGACTTCTGGGGAGGTGTGGGGTTGCTGAGCCCCCGGTGCCCAGGAGAGGGCGCGGTTGGCCCTCCAACAGCCTCTGCGCCCTCTGGATCCCTTCTCAGGTCAGCCACCTGTCCCCGGGCTCCTTCCCTGCTTCGTGGCCTTGTTTCTGGCCGAGACTGCTGTGTTTCAGTTTGTACTGATGTCATCTTAGAAGCTCCTAGTAAGAACTTTAGTGTGTGTCCTAAGCCCCGCACATCTCTGTTCGTGTATTGTGTGCCTTGAGAAGAATGTGGGCTGGGCTTGCTGATGGGCAGGGCGCGCTGGCGTGTCACCCAGCTGGCGTGTGGCACCCATTCTGCTGTCCGGAGAGGAGGAGGCGGCCCGGCAGAGCAGAGGGGTGGGAACACGGCAGGAAGAGGCATGGGGAGCCTGTGAAGAGGACGGAGAGTGAGATGGGAGCCCTCGCTGGCATCGTGTAGGAATAGAGTGCAGAAAGGGCAGGCCCTGGGTCTATTTTTAGTGTCAGGGAAATGAATTGGCCAAATAATGGGCGTGGAAAACAGTGTTTGCAGTTACGTTGAATGAGAATTAAAATAGGATGTGTGTGACTAGTGGGCTGCTTCCCTGTGGTGCCGTAGACAGAAGGAAGTTTGTATGTGGCCGTGGTGTTTAATGACGGTGGAGAGTCATGGAGGTGCTGCCAGAATCCGGCTTGGTTGCTGTGTTAGTCTCCTGTGGCTTCCCTAATAAGCCAGCACATCACTGTGTTCTGCTACACCTCTGGAGGCCACCAGTCTGACGGCAGGGTGTGGGCAGGGCTGTGGTCCCTCCTGACACCTGGCCACTCTGGCTCCTGGTGGCTCCAGGCGCTTCTCAGCTGGCCGCTGCCTCAGTTCTGTTTTCTTCTCCTGCACAAGGCCTTCCCCCAACCCCGTCTTGTCTTTTCTCTCTCCTCCTCTCCCCTCTCCTTCTTCCCCTCCTCCCTTCCTCCTCCCTCTCTTCCTCCTCCTCCCCCTCCTTCCCCTCCCTCTCCTCTCTTCCCCTTCCTTTTTATATGTTGATCATAATTTGGCAGCACTTTTTTTTTTTAAAGATTTATTTTATTTATTTGAAAGAGTTACAGAGAGAGGTAGAGACAGAGAAAGGTCTTCCATCCGTTGGTTCACTCCCCAGATGGCCCCAACAGCTGGAGCTGCGCCGATCTGAAGCTGGGAGCCAGGAGCTTCTTCTGGGTCTCCCATGAGGGTGCAAGGGCCCAAGGACCTGGGCTGTCTTCTGCTGCTTTCCCAGGCCATAGCAGAGAGCTGGATTGGAAGAGGAGCAGCCAGGACTAGAACTGACGCCCATATGGGATGCTGGTGCTTCAGGCCAGGGCTTTAACGCTCTATGTCACAGCGCTGGCCCCTGGCAGCACTTTTTTAAAAAATTAATTAATTTACTTATTAGAAAGAGTGACAGAGAGCTAGGAAGAGATAGAGATCTCTGACCTGCTGATTTACTTCCCAAATGGCTACAACAGCCAGAGCTGGGCCAGGCTGAAGCCAGGAGTCAGGAGCTTCTTCTGGGTCTCCCGTGTGGGTGTAGAGGGCCAAACACTTGGGCCATTTTGTGCTGCTTTCCCAGGAGCATTAGAAGGCAGCTGGATTGGACGTTTAGCAGCTAGGACTCACCCTAGTGCCCATATGGGATGGCGGCATCTCAGGTGGTAGCTTTACGTGCTATGCCACGATACTGGCCCCCTGTCTTGTTTTAAGTGAGGCTGCATTCCCTGGTTCCAGGGTCAGGGTGGACAGATCCTCTTGGAGGCCACCATTTGATGCCCATTGGCTGCCTGTGTGAAAGGCACCCCAGGAAGCATGCTGCAGGCGCACGAGGTTGCCTGGTCAGTGCAGTGGTTTCCTGGGACCACCTGCCCTTCCACAGGGTGTTCTCCTGGTCTAGAGTGGCTGTCAGAGTGCCATCCTCACCAGGACACTTGGGAGGTGGAGGAGGTGAGTGTGTAACCTGAGTTCAGGGGCCGAGGAGGGGCTGTGGATGTGACTGTGTCTTAACAGTTGGCTTCCGTTGCAGTCATACATGTTGTATTTTTTATACCTAGAAACTTTCTGGTATGAGATTGGCGGAAGGGGTTCATGGCACAAAAATGATGAGGTGTTGCTGCTGGATTCCCCAAGTACCATGTGACATTTCTGCTGGTGTCCTGCTGATGTGGGGTCACCCTGATCATGCCTAGAGATGAGCGTGGCAGAGCCGTGGTGCTGTGCAGAAGGGGCTGGTCTTTCACGTGTCTGTGTAAAAGTGCCTGTAGTAATGCTGGCGTGGTTTGACGTTTCATGAGCATGTTATACAGAGTATCCCCCTCGTTAGTTGTCTGAGCTGGGGCAGTTACTTCATTTTCTGACATTCCTCTTTCTCATGAATGGGGCTGATCCAGGATCCAGTCTCCGGGTTGCAGTGCGGTCAGACGGGCATTGCCAGCGTTTCCTGCTTTTATCTCCAGCACCGCGCACCACTGCGGGTCGGAGAGTAATTGCATTCAACTTGCGGGCACTTAGCAGTTCTTCTGATTTATAGGGATTTCAAATGAGTCCAGCTTTTTATAGATGGTGTTAAAAACAGCCTCTGGCCTAAGAGTAGGTATTAGGAAAGAATTATTGTCCTTAAGAGTTACCAGGCTATAACCAATAAAAACAGGAAGCATGAAATTTGTGAGAAAACCAAGTGTAATTAAACATGTGAGTAATTTTGTTTCATTGCTAGCTACATACAGAAAGAAAGCCCCGGCACGATGGAGTTGTGTTTTCTCTTGTGCCTGGCATTCGTGTTTGTGGAACGCTAGGACCCGTCTCCCAGGTCCGGGCCGACAGGTGCCACTGACAGTGCCTCCTACTGTGATCTCCAGCACCACTGCTGCTTGTCAGAAAGCAGCTGGCACGCGGTTGTCCTAACGAGTTCCCTGGTAGGCCTGCCCAGGGCCAGCCTGTGGGGGTGATCAGGGCTGCCCCTCTGCTGAGGAACTGTGACCTTTGTCCAGATTTTGACATCAGTTTTCCTTTGTAGCTTGTTTCAATCTCAGATATTTCCTGGGCAAAACCCCTGAGCTAGTCACTTTGGCTCTGTGCGTAATTGGCACATTTCCTTGCACTAAAGAGTCTTCCTAATTCCTGTGCTCAGGTGTGAGTCATGGGGAGCTGTGTTCGTGGGTCCCCTAAGTCTTTTTTGAGTGTAGAGCATCTTGGCTTTGCCACTGGGAGAGCCTGTCACTGGGACAGCAGCTTGGCCTCTTGGCTCCCTGCTGCAAGATTTCCTGGGAACCCTGGGATACTAGGCCCCCAGCACCTGCCAACAAGGGCAGTTACTGTTGAACATGCTGGGGGCAAGGTGGGGCCGCTGGCAAGTGCCTGGCATAGAGCAGGTGCTCTGTGAGTTCATGTTGTGGCTGTGAAAAGGCCTGGCCAGTGGTGCAGCCTGGGGGCGGGGGTGGCGGCAGCAGCTGCAGAGGCCGCCCGTCCAGCGCATTCCCTGCTTTATAATCCTCTCTGCTGTTTCCAGAAGCAGGAAGAAAGAGGCCTTCACCCAGATTGGTGGCTGTGTGTTTACCAAGTGTGGGCTTTGCTGAAGGCGGGCCTCTGTGTCTGTGGCACAGCTGACCCGAAGCAGGGTCCTCTGTGGGACGTGTGTGGCCTGCTCTCACAGGCATTGCTGCAGACGCTGGCCTCCCCAGGCAGTGGGGCTGGTAAGCCATGTGAGCAGATGCGGTGAGTCTGCGGGGGAGAACACATGGTTATGGAGCGGGCTCGCGCCCTGGTTATCAGTGGGGGCTGCCGCGGTGAAAATGAAGCCGCGTCACCAGGCTGGTGTGTGTGTGTGTGTGTGCGTGTGCGCACGTGTGCATGTTGCTAACTCTGGATATATTGTTACTAGCGAGTGCAGCATTCTTGTTAATTGTCTTAATAAATAAGAGAAAACAAAGATTGGACAGTTGAGAGACTGTTGTTTGTAGCACTTTTGTCGGTGTTGGTCTGTGCGTGTGATTGAAGTTTTCTTAGAGTACCTGGGAAAATAATTCAGTCACTGCCCTGTATTCTTTGGGGCATGACTCAGTCAAGTCCTGTCTGTTGTTTTTCCTTGAAAGTTAGGAAAATAGTATTCTTTCTCTAGGAAGTGATTTTTTTTAAATGCTGTATTCCTATCTTGGAATAACCTGGTATTTCTGAGTACACAGGGTGGTAGGGCCTCCTTATTTCCTTGTTACCAAAATAAGAGTTCCCTGTTTGCTGCTGTTTATTGGCTCGGTGACCCTTCCTGTCCCTGGCAGAAGAGCCTGGATTGAAGTGTTAAGTGTGAAACACCCAATCCCTCCCCCTTATACTCACGAGGAGGACGGTGTTTGCTGCCTACCATGGCTAGAGCCTGCAGTGTGGCGGGTGGCCCTGCAGAGCCAGCCTGGCGCAGGCTGTGCCATGCAGAGCTGCTCCCAGGGCTGGGCTGGACTTTGCCCTGGAAGGTGCTCCGTCCATGCCGCCACGTCATTCCCTGGTCACAAAGGTCAGGGAGGGTGGGTCAGTCTAATCAGATATTTGGAGACTGTGTAGGAGTAGGGATGGACCGTCCCTCCTTTGATTTCTTCTTCATCAACAAAAGGACACTGACCTGGAGGCTGGGACCTTGGTGTTTGTGCTGAGGGCACAGGTGTGGCTGACTGCCCAGGCGGTTGCCAGCTCTGCTATGTCTTTGAGGGATGAACTTTATGGCGTGCTTTGTTCAGGAAGTATCTAATCACATCAAGAAGGGATTGGATGTTTGCTGTCCCCAAAGCCCTGTGTGCCGGTTTGTCCAAGGCAGTGCCAGTTCACACATCTGGTTGTAGATGCCTTCACATTCGTTAATTATTTTTAGCACCCACTTTGGCTTGCACAAGTTTTCTGGCTCAGATGATAAGTTATCTGGTCACCCTGGTCATTCAGAGAAAGGTTCATACTGCTCTTTAATGAATATGCCACTGCACTAAAATATGTTGACATTGAAAATATTTTACAACATAATTGAGGCATAATTGATGTATAATACAGAGCAATATTTAAAGTGTACAGTTTGGGGGTTGGTGCTGTGGCATAGCGGTTAAAGCCACGGCCAGCAGTGCCGCCATCCCATATGGGTGCTGGTTCAAGTCCCCGCTGTTCCACTTCTGATCCAGCTCTCTGCTGTGGCCTGGGAAAGCAGTGGAAGGTGGCCCAAGTGCTTGGGCCTCTGTAACAATGTGGGAGACCTGGAAGAGGCTCCTGGCTTTGGATTGGCCCTTCTATGGCCATTGCAGCCATTTGGGGAGTGAACTAGCAGATAGAAGACACCTTTCTCTCTCTCTGTCTCTCTCTCTCTCTGTCTCCCCACCCCCCCGCCTCTGCCTCTGCCTCTGCCTCTCTGTAACTCTGACTTTCAAATGCATAAATAAATCTTTTTTATAAAAAAGTATACAGTTTGATGGGTTCTCTGTATTTCCCACTCACTCACACACAATGAAATGTCATCATAGTCAGGGATATGACTTTAATCCTTTCATCCATCCTTCTCTCTGCCCTCTTTCCCAGGCAAACGTGGATCTGTTTTCTGTCATTGTAGAGTAGTTAGCTTTTCTTTAAGAATACTACAACTAACGGTTTTATGAATTTTGTGTTGAATGTGTCAGTGATTCTCCTTCTTGCTACTGTCTGTTGTATGGATACTCCACAGTTTATATGTCCTTTTGGGTAGTTTCCAGTTAGTATTACAAATAAAGCTGCTGTGAACTGTGTACAGGCCTTTGTGTGGACACATAGTTACATTTCTTTTAGGTAAATACATAATAGCAGAGTTGTGGGTGTAACTTAAACTGTTAAATTTTTTTCCAAATTGTGCTATTTCACATTCTTGCTAGCAGTGTGTGAAACTTCTAGTTGCTCCCTATCCTCCCTGCCACTTGGAGTGTTCAGTTGTTTTAATTTGATTTTATTTAAACATTGTTTTCTTTTATTTGAAAAGAAGACGTGGGGGAGAGACCTCCTGTCTGCTGGTTCATTCCTTAAATACTCACAACAGCTAGGATTGGGCCAGGCTGAAGCCAGTAGCTTGGAACTGAATCCAAGTCTCCCATGTGGGTGGCAGGAACCCAGTTACTTAAGCTGTCACCTGCTGCCTCTCAAGGTCTACATCAGTAGGAAGCTGGAATTGGAAACGGGGCTGTGATTCAAATCCAGCACTCTGACATGGAGGTAGGCATCCCAAGAAGTGTCTTAATTACTTTAAGTGACACTCTGACCTCAGAATCAGCCCTTAAGGCTTCCTGGTCTGGCTGAAAAGCCTGTGAGAACATTTCAGGCATGGAGAGCCAAGACACTGTGGCAAAAAATGTTCTACATGAAGGATCTCTGTGGGTGAGACTTCTGTGGAAAGAAGTGGCCATCAGAGAAGGATGTACTTTTCTCTAAAGGGAGGAGAGAACTTCCACTTTGCTTCCACTTTTGTCCAAATACTGATGGAGTTTGTGGACTCAAAAGGCTTCCATAGCCTAATAGCTCATGTCAAGAGCCTTGGGTGGTCACTGATGTCATAGATAAGAGTGTTAGTTGATAAATTAACAACAGGAGTCACTGTGCACTAACTCCGCATTCAGGACCTCTGTCCTCAATGGGTTGTGTTATGAGAGTTAACTGTAAAACTTGTTCTCAAACATTTTTTTTCTCTGTGTGTGTATGTGTGTGCAAATTGTTGAAATCTTTACTTAGTATAGAGTTGGTCTTCTGTGTACAAAGTTAATTGAAAATGAATCTTAATGGAGAATGGGACTGAGAAGGGGAGAGGGAGAAGGAGGTGGGGTGGGTATGGTGGGAAGAATCACTGTATATATTTTTTTTTTTTGACAGGCAGAGTTAGACAGTGAGAGAGAGACAGAGAATCACTATATTTCTAAAGCTGTACTTAAGAAATTTGTATTCCTTAAAAAAAAATAAAATTAATTAATTAAAAAAAAGAAGTGTCTTAACTGCCAGGCCAAACTCCTGCTCTAGCCTTTTAACATTTTCAGTGTCTTTCTAATAGATACGTGGTGTTGTCTCACTGTGGTGTGTTTTGGTTCCCTAATGATTAATAGAAAGGTGCTTCAAAAAGTTCATGAAAAAATGGAATTAAAAGACGTTGTAGCCTGCATCACGGCTCAATAGGCTAATCCTCCGCCTGCGGTGCCAGCATACCGGGCTCTAGTCCCCCCGGTCGGGGCGCCAGATTCTGTCCTGGTTGCCCCTCTTCCAGTCCAGCTCTCTACTGTGGCCCGGGAGGGCAGTGGAGGATGACCCAAGTCCTGGGGCCCTGCACCCGCAAAGGAGATCAGGAGAAGCACCTGGCTCCTGCCTTCGGATCAGTGCGGCGTGCTGGCTGCAGTGCGCTGGCCGCAGTGGCCATTGGAGGGTGAACCAATGGTAAAGGAAGACCTTTCTCCCTGTCTCTCTCTCTCACTAACTCTGTCCAAAAAAAAAAAAAAAAAAAATTACACATTGTCCATGAAGTTCTTGAAGACCCCTTGTAATGTCAGTAACTTTTCATGTCTTTATTGGCTATTTGTGCAACTTATTTTGTTAAATATATGCTAAAATCATTTGTTTTTGTGTTGGATTTTTTTCCTTATGTATTCTGAATATAAATTTCGTATCTGATTTCATTTATTTGAAAGGCAAAGTGATAGAGAAAGGGGGAGAGCCAGAGAGCAAGAGCACCTTTATACACTGATTCATTCCCCAAATGTCTGTAACAGCTGGGGCTGAGTCAGGCTGAAGCTAGGAGCTCAGAACGCACCCCGGGTCTCCCACATGGGTGACAGGAAGTCAGGTATTTGGGCCATCATTTACTTCCTTCTCAGGTGTACTAGCAGGAAGCTGGATTAGAAGCAGTGATGAGATTTGATCCCAGGCACCATGGGATGTGGACATCCACGTAGCAGCATTGTGTGTCCACACTGCCCTCCCGTTTGGTATGCTTTTGTGAATGTTTCCCCCAGTTTGTGGGTTACCTTTTAAAAAACTGAATATATTGGGCTTGGCGTGTGTACGACAGGTTAAGCTGCTGGTTGCCATGCCGACATCCCATATCAGAACACTGGTTTGAGTCCTGAGTTTGGCTGTTCTGCTTCTGATCCAGCTCCCTGCTAATGTGCCTGGGAAGGCAATGGAGGATGGCCTAAACCTGACACTGATGTGGAAAACCTGGATGGAGTTCCGGGCTCTTTGGTGTGGATGAGCCCTGGCCATTGAGACCATTTAGGGAGTGAACCGGTGGAGGGATTACTCTTGCTTTCTCACTTTTCTTTCAAGTAAACAATAAATAAAAATATTTTTTGAAAATTGAATTTATCTTACCTTATGGCTGTCTAACAGCATTGCAAAAATTTTGCTTCCACAGAAGTTTTATAATTTTAGGTTTTACAGTTGGGATTCTGATTGATGGACCATTAATCTTTGTGTATGGCACGACATGGGGAGTTGATGTTAATTTCTGCTCACACTGATGCACAGTTCTTCCAGCAGCATTTATTAGAGACGCTTCTTTCTCCACTGAACTGTGTCAGGAGTCAGTTGACTATTTTGAGAATCTATTTCTAGGTTTTATATCCTGTTCCATGGTCTGTTATCTATCCTTACTCTACTTAACACCATACTTTATTTATTTAAAGATTTATTTATTTGAAAGGCAGAGTTAGAAGGAGAAGCAGAGAGATCTCCCATTGCTGATTTACCCCCCAAATTGTCTCAGTGGCTGGGCTGGGCCACGCTGAAGCCGGAAGCCTGGGACTCCATCTCCATTTGTGTCTCCACGTGGGTGCAGGGACCCAACCACGTGGGCCATCTGCCGCTGCTTTCCCGGGTGCATTAGCAGGGAGCTGGATTGGAACTGGCACTCCTGGGATGCCTGTATTGCAGGCAGCAGCCTAACCCACTGTGTCACAACATCGCACCCCCTGTCTCCCATACTTCAGTGACTACCGTCGCTTTATAGTAAGTGTTGAAATCAGGTAGGAGCCGGTGCCGTGGCTCAACAGGCTAATCCTCCGCCTTGCGGCGCTGGCACACCGGGTTCTAGTCCCGGTTGGGTTGCCGGATTCTGTCCCGGTTGCCCCTCTTCCAGGCCAGCTCTCTGCTGTGGCCCGGGAGGGCAGTGGAGGATGACCCAAGTGCTTGGGCCCTGCACCCCAAGGGAGACCAGGAGAAGCACCTGGCTCCTGCTTTTGGATCAGCGTGGTGCGCTGGCCGTGGCGGTCATTGGAGGGTGAACCAACGGCAAAAGGAAGACCTTTCTCTCTGTCTCTCTCTCTCACTGTTCACTCTACCTGTCAAAAAAAATAAAAATAAAAATAAAAATAAAAAAATAAAAATAAAAAAAAGTCAGGTAGGATAAATACTCTCAAGATAAAGTCAACGGACTCATGACAAAGTTCAATGGAGAAAGACATGTCTCTTTAATAAATAAATACTCTCTTTTCCCTTAAAATTTCTGTGGGATTCTAACTCCTTAGCATCTTCACAGAAATACAAAATTAATGGGCCAATTTCTGTCAGTTACACCTGCTTGATTGTTGAGTAAGATTGCATTGAGAAAAATATCAATTTGAGAAAAATTGATATCTTATCATTGAGTCTTCATTCTGTGAGCACATCTTCCTGTTACTTACCTGTTCTTTAATTTCAGCAATGTTTTGTAGTTCTCCGTGTAAAGGTCTTTAATGTCTTTTGTTAGGTTCGTTCCTACGTAGTTTGGTTTTTTGTTCCTATTAAAGAAGTGGGATTGTTTACTTCTGATTGTTTGCTGCTAAGGTGTGAGCATGCAATGTATCTTGTGACCTTGCACACTGATCCTTGGCGGTTCTGGTTGTAGCTGTGTGGAGGTCCTGGAAGATCTAAATGCAGCAGGGACAGTTGGGCTTCTCCCTTTCTGACCTTGGTGCCTTCTCTTTTTCTTCCCTTGTTGCAAAAGCTCAATGGCCAGTAAATAAGGAGTGGGAATGGTGAAAGCAGGAATCTTTTCATTTTTTCCGATTTTGACAGGAGGTAGTTAGTCTTCCACCAAAAAGTGTGATCTGAACTGTAGATAGCTTTTATCAGTTCGAGAATGATCTTTATTTGTTGCTGAGAATTTATTGTGTTTTTGCTTTTGTGTATCTACTGAAGTGATCTTTTTTTAAAGGTTTATTTGTTTATTTGAAAGAGTTATACAGAGTCAGAGAGAGAGAAAGAAAGAGAGAGAAAGTCTTCCATCCGCTGGTTCATTCCCAAATGGCCACAATGGCCAGAGCTGTGCCGATTCAAAGCCAGGAGCCTGGAGCTTCTTCTGGATCTCCCACATGGGTGCAGGGGCCCAAGAACCCGAACCGGCCCCATATGGGATGCTGGCATTGCAGGCGGCGGCCTTACCTGCTACACCACAGCGCTGGCCTTGATCATATGTTTTTCTCTTTTTCTTTTTGACTGAAAGGATAAACTAGATTGATTTTTCAAATGTAAACCAAGCTTGCATTCCTGGAGTAAGCACTTTAAGAATATTTACTCTTGGGCCGTCGCCGTGGCTCACTAGGCTAATCCTCCGCCTTGCGGCGCCGGCACACCAGGTTCTAGTCCCGGTTGGGGCACCGATCCTGTCCCGGTTGCCCCTCTTCCAGGCCAGCTCTCTGCTATGGCCCGGGAGTACAGTGGAGGATGGCCCAAGTCCTTGGGCCCTGCACCCCATGGGAGACCAGGAGAAGAACCTGGCTCCTGCCATCAGATCAGCGCAGTGCGCCTACCGCGGCGGCCATTGGAGGGTGAACCAACGGCAAAAGGAAGACCTTTCTCTCTGTCTCTCTCTCTCACTGTCCACTCTGCCTGTCAAAAATAATTAAAAAAAAAAAAAAAGAATATTTACTCATGATGTGTTTCCTGAGGATCTGTGATGTGTGTGTGAGATTGAATTTGCTGTGACTTTGTTTTAGGGTTTTGATGTTCTTAGGCACGAGGGGTGTTGGTGTGGGGTTGTCTCTGTCTCTCTCCCCCTGTCTTTGGCAGGACTTGGTACTTAGGGTGAGCCGACATCAGGAAACAGAAACCAGCATCATGACGATGGAGGATCCATGTTTTCCTTCTGCTTTCTGATCAAGTTTGTGGGTTTGGTGTTACTCCTTTCTTAAGTGCTTGCTAGATTTTTCCAGTGAAACCTTGTGAGAGTGGAAATTTCTTTTTGGAAAGGGCTTCAGTGATACCTTTTGCAATTTTTGGTAAGCAATTGAGTTTTTTTTTTTTTTTAAAGATTTATTCATTTGAAAGAGTTAGATAGAGGGAGAGATACACAGAGAGAGGTCTTCCATCCACTGGTTCACTTCCCAAGTGAGCACAAGTGGCCACAACAGCCAGGGCTGAGCCTGGCCAAAGCCAGGAGCCGGTAGCTTAATGCAGGCCTTCCAGTTGGGTGGCAGGGTCCCAAGCACTTGGGCCATCCTCTGCTACTTTCCCCAGGTGCATTAGCAGGAAGCTGGATTGGAAGTAGAGCAGCTGGGAAAGAACTGGTGCCCAGATGGGATGCCAACATCGTAAGTGGTGGCAGCTTTAACTTACGCTACAGTACTGGCCCCACAAATTGACTTTTTTAAATGGATGTAACCTCTTCACATTTTTTGTTTCTTGTGTCTGGTTGACATTTCATGCCTCCCCCTCCTTTTCCCTTCTGACTTGCATCTGTTGGAAGGAGAAGCATGAATTTTATGTGAAAAGGGATGTTCTGGGACTTGTCAGCCTCTCTGTCCCCGTGCCCGTGAGACGGAGCAGCTTCTGTAAATAGCTGTTGGGTCCGTTGTTTGTTGTTGTAGTGTTTGTCCCTTGGCATCTCCAGGAAACCTCTGTCTCCTCCATGCACATGGGTGGTGCCACAGCTGTGCTGAGTCAGGCTGCCTCCCTCAGCCACCCTCCTGCCCGGCCCTCCCACCAGCTGCTTCCAGTCCTGTGCCATGTGCGCGGCCCTGGCAGACAGGCCCTTTGAGTCAAAGCTTGCCAGTGGAAACATATTGTTAGCCTTTTTCTGTTCTGGTCTTTTAGAATGTCAAATTCCGTGGTTGGAATTACTTTTCATTTTTACTAACTACTTGAAATGCTAGAGGAAGCAAGGAAGCCATTGTAAGCTTGGCCGGAAGAAAGGGCTAAGGCATCTTTGAGCATCCAACTGCAGTTCGGAAGGGGTGGCTCCAGACTAGGGAAGATTCCTCCGGTGGGCACAAGACCCCGTGTGGGGCTCCTCCCTGCACAGCTTACACGAGACAAACCCCGAACTGAACACATGAATAAATGAGGGAGCTCCAGAGGACAGGGTGATTTGGATCCCCCCCCCCAAGTCTGTGGGAGGGGTCTTTGCCTACTTACCCTTTGCATCTTAAGGGAGGCTAGATCCTCATGCGTCTTGGGCAGCCACCATGGTTGGACCTGGGAGTGAGGGGCTCCCTTGTCAGAGCTGAGCCTTCGTATAGCAGCAGTGCTTCTCATGGTGCCTGCCCTTCCAAGCCTAGAGTTGAAGGCCACAGACCCATGCTAATTAGCTTGCCCGGTTCGTGTGCCAGCACACACAGCTCCCTCCACCACCAGGGTCATCAGGTGGGCACTCAGTCCCTCAAGGGGGGAGCCCCCCGGTTAGCGATGTGCCTGATGAGATGACTTGGACAGCTGTCCTCTGGCCTCAGCTCAAGCAGTGGCCTTGTTGGCGAGTCAGCATCCTCTGTGGGCGCCCTCTCCCCAAGCTGTGAGGGGAGGTTGGAACAGATGGATTTGAGTGACGGGTCCTGAGCAGGACCATGGCACCACCAAGTGACTGCAAGAGCACTTTCTCGGTCTTTCCAGCCCTGTGTGAAATCTTGACTTCGTGATGCGTTTTTAACACACGCAGTAGTGGTTTGAAGACGTGTCCTTTGGTTAACTTTGGAGGAGAGGCCGTGACTGTCCCAGCCTGCATGCTGCATGGCTGGAAGGAAGGAGGTGGTCTCGCTGCTGGTTCCTGCCTGAGGGCATGAGAGGGGCTGGGGCACCCACACTTGGGGTTCAGCTCCTGCTGGCCTCCTTTGCCAGGAGCCAAACTTGAGAGCCCACTTGCCCCTCCCACAGGCAGCAGTGTGACCTCAGCAGGTGTCCAGACGAAAAGCAGGGTCCACAGGGTGAACTCTGTTTCAGTCTCCCTACGGAGTAGGGGTAGGGTGTGTTAGGGGCTATGCTGAAGTGTGTTTTTGTAGGACTTTCTACTTCCGTAAGGTTTCTCACTCTAAGTTACTTAATAAGTGGGAGGGTATTAATAGTTTTGAGATGTGGCTGTGTAACGGGGGGTTAAATCCCGTAGTTACCGAGCACGTACTGACTCAGTAGAGTACTGGCAGGCACTCAGCTTCCTCTGGGAACCAGAGGAGACCCCTCCTCTGTAGAGGCAGGGGCAGAGAAAAGGGGGACAAGGTACAAGTTTCTGATAAAGTTCTCCAGCTCGGATTGCCTTTGCATTTTTCCAGGATACGTCCAGCCAACACGTTCAACAGACCTTTTCTGTAATCGGAAGCTAGCTCAGGCTTCGGGGCTGGGGCGCTCTCTGGCACCTCCTCAGTTGTGCTGTTGCAGTGCGGCCTGTGTGGCAGCCCTGGGCAGTATGGAAATGAGTGGGCGTGGTTGTGTTCCAGTAAAACTTTATTTAAAAAGGCAGACGGCAGGCTGCCGTTGGCCCATCCCTGACTGCTAGCCCCAGGTTTGATTTGCACTGTTACGACTTCTGTCTTGTTGTTACCTTTTAGAAGGCTCCCTGGTGTTGCTGCCTTTTTGAGTCTAAGATTTTCGATGCTTATCTAGTGGCTTAAATCAAGTTACTTGGCATCTGGAGGATAACAAATGCCCACTTCTGTGTGGTCTTCTTCCCTGTGTGATGCTGAGTAGTAGTTGTGGGCATCGTCTGTTTTTTGTTACTATAATGAAGTTCTTTTTTAAAAAAAATTGTTTATGTGAGATACAGGGAGAAAGAGATCTCCCTTTGCCAGTTTACTCCTCAGATGTCTGCGATGACTTGGACTGGCCAGGCTGAAGCTGGGAGCTCGATCCAGACCTCCCGTACAGGTGGCCAAGACCCAGCCCCTGTTGGCTCCCAGGGTATACATTAGCAGGCAGCTGGAAGCGGGAGCCTGAGCTGGGATTTAAACCCAGGCATTTTCAGTATGGACTGTGGGTATCCCAGCCAGCACCCAGTGCTAGGCCAAACACTCACCTTGTAATGAAATACTTTGTAAAGAGAAGAAATTTAATGGGGCCGACATTGTGGCTTAGCAGATAAAGCCGCTGCCTGCAACACCAGCATTCCATATGGTCAAGTCCCGTCTGCTCCACTTCCGACCCAGCTCCCTGCTAATGTGCCTGGGAAAGCAGCAGAGGATGGTCCGAGTGCTTGGGCTCCTGCACCCATGTGGGAGACCCGAAAGAAACTCCTGGCTTTGGACTGGCACAGCTCCAGCCATTTGGGGAGTGAACTAGCAGATGGGAGAATATCTCTCTCTCTCTCTCTCTCTCTCTCTCTCTCTCTCTCTCAAAAACAAGTTTATTTGGTTCACAGGTTGGGAGACTGAAAGTCCAAGATTGGGCAGCCCCAGTGGTTTGGCCTAGTGCGTGTGAGAGTGGGACATCACTCTGCAAGCAGGAAGCCAGGGCTGGGCTCGCTCTTCTACCAGCTTGCTGTGGAGCAAGCCCAGGGAGCCACAGGAGCTGTTCGTCCATTCTGAGGGTGATGCATCAGTGTGCTGAGCCGCTCTGCACCCAGCCCCTGTCTCCATATGGGTCCCGCACCTTCCAGCATCACCACCCTCACCCTGAGGACTAAGCCTCCAACTCAGGAACCCTTAGGGGCGCACTCACCCCACCTCTGAACTGTAGCAGGCTGCTAGCAGAAAAGCCCAGTGACAACGGCTTACGTGAGGTGGTTGAGGTTTCATTTTCTCTTGCAGAGGGGGCCAGAGGCTAGCAGTTTCTGGCCTGTGCAGCAGGCCACGGTGGACAGACCTGGGTTCCTGCTGCTTTTCTGTCCAGTTGCTCTTTTTTTTTTTTTTGACAGGCAGAGTGGACAGTGAGAGAGAGAGAGAGAAAGGTCTTCCTTTGCCGTTGGTTCACCCTCCAATGGCTGCCGCGGCCAGCGCGCTGCGGCCGGCGCACCGCGCTGATCCAAAGGCAGGAGCCAGGTTCTTCTCCTGGTCTCCCATGGGGTGCAGGGCCCAAGGACTTGGGCCATCCTTCACTGTACTCCCGGGCCATAGCAGAGAGCTGGCCTGGAAGAGGGGCAACTGGGACAGAATCCGGCGCCCTGACCGGGACTAGAACTCGGTGTGCCAACGCTGCAAGGCGGAGGATTAGCCTGTTGAGCCATGGCGCCGGCCTGTCCAGTTGCTCTTACGATGAGGTTCCCCTCCAAAGATCACCTTTGGGTGCAGGACACCTGCTGCTGGGCCCAGCAGGGTGGCAACTGGTGACTGCCCCCTGCCTGGTGGAACCAGCTCTGGTGTCTCCTTCGGTATGTGGGCTGCAGGGCTGGTATTTGACTGAGGCCCAGTTAGAGGCCAGCCGGATGGCAGAGTCACTTGGTGGGCACCTGAGTAATTGTCGCAGACATTGCTTTTTGTAGGAAAAAGACAAAGGCATATGTAAGTTCATGAAAAGGAAAAGGCATACATAAAAACACTGTTTACTGTGGATTGTTTGGGGAATACAGACAGAAGGAAAAGAAGGAAGAAAAGCCCTCAGTCACACCACTGGGATGTGAACGCTCAGGTTTCCAGGCTGTGTCCTGCCTTTTACACTTTTTTTAAGCATATACTGTTTACCCAATTTTTAAGTTTTTTTTCATTGGGTAAATAGTGAAATGCATGTAATGTGAAACTTGCCGTCCTAACCCAGGTTTTAGGAGTGAGTGTAGATCGGCCCTTTTGTGTAAGAAGTCTGACAACTTGTCCTCCTTGCTGGCCTTTCCTTTGTGTCTGCACAAGTGGGCTGGTGGCTTTGCCAGTGGAAGTGCTGAGCCTGAAGAGTGAGCCGTAAACAGAGGTGGGGACAGACTTTGTCCCCAGGGCTCCACCTGCCCAGTGGGGCCAGAGCTCAGGTTGATCTTGAGTGGCGCAGGAGTGGTTGCTGGGCCTCGGGCAGTGGTGCTGCTGAGGTGGACTTCCCAGAGACACACGGATGAACACTGGGTGGCAGTGCGGTGGCCGCTCCCCGCTCCCCTCCCCACTCCCTGGACCGCCAGGGAGCTCTTGTTGCAGTTTCGTGTCACTGGGATTCCTGGGTGGGAGCCGAGGACTCTGAGCTCATTGCTGCTGTGCTGAGGTGTGTGTCCAACGACAAGTGCACTGACCCTGTGGCTGAGAGCCAAGGCCGCCAAGTGCAGGTGGCAGCCAGCCAGGGAGGGGCACAGCCCTGACTCCGGCCTTTACCCTCCTCCCTCCTGCTCAGTGTGCCTGCAAGTGCTGTCTGCAGTTGCTGTTTGTTTCTTAGCTCCTGGCACATTTGCCTCATTTCTGTAACTTGGCTGCAGGGCCTTCTGTCCATCAAGGTGAAGTTCTGTATTTGCCGTGGTCATTTATTCAGTGACTGACTGACTCACTCACTCGAGAGGCAGAGAGGCAGAGAGCCTCCATGTGCTGTTTCATTTGCCAAATGCCTGTGATGGACAGAGTTGGGCCAGGCCAAAACTGGGAGTCAGAAACTCAGTCTGGGTCTCCTTGAGCCGCCAGGGGCCGCCTCCCTGGGGTGTGCGTTGGCAGGAAGCTGGAATCAGGAGCAGAGCTGGGACTTGAACCCAGGCTCTGCTATGTGAGATGTGGGTGTCCCATGTGCATCTTAACCACTGTGCCAAATGCCGGCCCCTGCTTTATGTATTTTTAAAAATTGTACTAATGCATTTTTTCTTTTAAAATCGGAATCACCGTTGTTTCATTAGTGTGTGATTACAGAGTTGTGTAGGCCTGCTTAACAGCTCATCTTTTCCCATGAAATGACTTATTCTTGTTGTTAGCTTTTGCAGTGTGAGGGTTTTCAGGAACTCAAATCCTGCATTATAGAAAAAACACCTGCAGTGTTTTACTGATGCTCAGATTTTTTGTTATTCCCTTTTTATATAATGTACATTTAAAAAAATATTTATTTGAACGAGTTATAGAGAGAGGGAGAAACACAGAGAGAGGTCTTTCATTTGCTGGTTCACTCCCCAAATGTCCCCAAAGGCTGGAGCTGAGCCGATATGAAGCCAGGAGCTAGGAGCTTCTTCCAGGACTCCCACTTGGGTGCAGGGCCCCGGACGCTTGGGCCATTCTCTACTGTTTTCCCAGGTCACTAGCAAGGAGTGGGATTGGAAGTGGAGCAGGCGGGACTCCAGCTGACGCCCATGTGGGATGCTGGTGCTATAGGCCGGGGCTTTAACCTACTGCACCCCTATAAATTACATGGTAACGAAAGAGAATTGAATACAGAAAACCCAGACAAACAAAAACTGCCCAAGTACCTCATTGCTGAGATTCTGGAGATAAACACTGTCATACAGACTTGTGATTCTCAAACACGGGGAGCGGTGAGAACGCCTGGCGGCGGGGGAGGAGTTCACACTGCCGGTGTTTGTGGGGAGAATCCAGGTACTGCCCCACATCCTCAGATGCACTCCATTCTGGGGGGGAGGAGCCCCTCGGCAAAGAATCGTGTGGCCCAGAATGTCAGTTGTACCACGTTTGAGAAACCTTTTTGTCCTGAGTATCAGGAAATGCACTTTAGTCGTACAGAAGGTGAGGTCCGTTATACGTACTGGTATTGTTGACTTGCTTTTGAAATTATGACATTGTGGACGTCTGCGTCCGTAGTT
Organism: Lepus europaeus; assembly: GCF_033115175.1. Lineage (NCBI taxonomy): Eukaryota > Metazoa > Chordata > Mammalia > Lagomorpha > Leporidae > Lepus > Lepus europaeus. The sequence goes on from NC_084827.1 coordinate 177,800,799, forward strand.
GGGCACCCTTGCCCCCTTTGCCAGGCTGGCCGTGTGGTGTCCTGTGACGTGAGCGTAACAGCCATCCCCTGGCTTTGGAGACTGGGCTGCTCGCGGTGTTTGCTGTGTCTGCATGGGGGGCACCACCTCCAGACCTCGGGTGGCGACCCTGCCTCCTCCTCGAGGCTCTCCTCCCAACCCCCAGGACAACCTCTGGTCACAGACATTTTCCTACAACTGGACACACGTCTCAGCTTAGGGAAGCAAGGTGCAAACGTAACTGGAAAAGCAACACTGAGTATTTTGGTCATGTTTCATTTTTAGGTAGAACTTTCGCTTTTTGCTTCATTTTACCTTTTGTTCCTTTAAAAACGTTTTTGCTGTGGTCGATTGCAAGTTGGCTTTGCCCCGTGCCTGGGCTTCCTGAGTTCCCAGGAGGCAGGAACCGTCAGGGCAGAGAGTCACTTGCCATGGGTGGCACGTGTCAGCCGTGATGGTGGCGCCTCGTCGGGAGCACAGGCAGGGTGATGTACAGAGTCTGACATGGGACCTGCACGCTCTTCCTGTGCAGTGGTCTCCAGGCACCTGTTGGCGGGTGGCGTCTGTCCTCGTTTTGTGTGGTGCTCTGTGAGGAAGTTCGTGTCTGCTGTGGGTGGTCTGCCACAGGGGGCTTCCAGGTAGGGAATGATGTACGAGGGATCCAGGCTGGGTGCGTGGGAACAGCAGGACATGAGTAACAGGAAGAGACAGAGCTCACGGAGGGCGCCAGGCGCTTTTCTCGGCCACCTTCCCAAGCCCGGCAGATGGGCGCTATATTTAGCAGAGTGTTTCCCAGTTCCAGATCCTGCCGGACACGGCCCCTCTGCACTCTGCTCGCTGGCTGCTTGTGCAGTGCCGAGGGGGACTCCCGTGTCTCCGGCTGCTTGGGACAGCCACAGGTTGCTGTCCACTGGTGTCGAAACGCATTTTGCGGTTTTGCTGAGTCACTTTGATTCCAAGCAGTTGGAAAGTGTGCTGAAGGAGGAAAGAGTGGCAGGTCAGAGCTGTTGACCATGGCCATGAGCTCGAAGGTCTGCAGCTAATGTGCAGCCAGTGGAAGGAATTGTGTATCTGGGTAAGGGCTGAACAGGCTTGGTGTGACTGCATGGAGAAACACTCTGGTTCTCATCGAGCCGAACAGAAGTCTGTCGGTGAGAGAAGCTTCTTCGTGCTGGATTCCGGCTGTCTGAGCTTTGTGCCGAGGGACAACCCTCCTGCCTTCAAAACAGGCACTGTGGTCCTGCCACATCATCTGCCCAGGTTCGTGCCCCTCCGGTCATTGGTGAATCTGGCCACGTGTGTCTGTGTGCTGCGGATCCTGAGTGGAAGTGGGTGGGGTGTGCTGTGAGTTTGCGGTGTGGCACGCTCATGCTCGTGGAAGGGGTGTGTTGGGAGACCAGTAGCCTGTGTGGTTGGTGGTGCCCCTGCCAAAGCTCTCGTCTGAGGGGTCCAGCCAGCCCCTTCCTGCCTTCAGAGAGTGGCAGCCTTGTCTTCACACCCAACCAGCTACCTAGGATTCAGGAACTGAGTCCAGGGCAAGGAGTTTGAGAGGCAGATGAACGGTGTTCTGCCATGACATGCACGGCATCTGGTGTTGGCATGGCGGGGCGTGTGAGCCTGAGTGCCACGTGCCGGCCAGAGGCTGTGAGGGAAGGAAAACCGAAGGTAGGTGCCAGGATGCCCCTTCCCTACCCTGATTCTCACAGCAGAACACATCTCCTGGCATCGCTTCTGCATGGCTAAACTGTAATTATAAGGCATGGTCATTTTGCGTGTGTCTGTTGTGCTAAAACCTTAAGCTGCACAGAAGGTCTTCGGATGAACATCTGTGTGCAGTCCTCAGTGTTCTCTTGGCCATCCGGGGCCCTCCCGTCTGCCCTCCCCAGGGCCACCACCATTCCAAGCTTGGTGTTTTCCCTTTATTTGGCCATTTTTCACACTTTGCACTTGTGTGTAGGTGTAAGTGACGTATCGTACTGGCTAGCCGGTGTAACGTTCTCCGTGAATTGTCTCATGGTGGACCTTTCCCCTAGCCGTGTGTTTCTGAGGCTGATCCACGTGGCTGGGTCTGCAGCTGAATAAGTTCAAGGTCTACAAGCAGCTGGTTCCTGATTCTCGGAGTTAAGTCGGGATGTTTGATGGGTGGGTGTGAGCCTCAGAGCTGTTTACCAGTAGAGCTGAGCTGAGGATGGCCCAGGAGCTGACCTGTGTTCTCTAGGTCTCACCATGGCGGCAGCGCAGCCACGGCGTTCTGACCCAAGTCTGGCTGCTTTGAGGAGGAGGTTGCCAGGGTGTGCGTCGTCAGCTGCACTAGACATCGTCCCCTTGCTTGCCCAAACATGTATGTTTTTAAACTGCCACCAGCAGTATGACATCTGACAGATGGACTTTGTCCTGTGCTGTAGCTTTTCTTCGTGTACCAAGCTGATGGCAGACAAAACCTTCACGGCCGAGCGAGCTGTCGATGAGACCCCTGGGCCTCAGAGCCTGCTTCCCCCACAGGTGTCCCGGCGTCGTGTTGACCCAGCTCCTGGTCTCCCACCCCATCTGGTTTCGGGAGCCCTGTGGTCCTCAGAACACAGCTGTCACTGAGGTGTGTCCCGGGAGGCTTCCTGCCTCTTGCCCTGTCGCACCGGAGCGATGCCTGCAGACCTGAGTCGTCACCTACACACGCTGCAGGGCCTCCCTGGGCTACGCGGAGCAGAAGCCGAGGGTCTTAGAGACCTTGCCCCTGCCACCTCTGGCCTGTCTAGGCTGGCCCCCAACACCTGCCCAGCCTGCAGCCCTCCTCATCTCCTCCAAGTCTTTGCTGCAGGTACCCACCCCCACACCATGTCACTTTGTTCTATTGCTTGTTTACTGCCTGCTTTCACCCTCGCCTCCATGGAAGCGGGGATCTTAGTTATTTGTTCCAGTGAAAGACTGCCTGAACTCATTTCTGGGGAAGAAATTGGAGCCTGAAGGTGAGGGATGAGCGTGGGAGAGGAGGTAGCTGGGAGTGAGCGGCAGGAGGCCCCTGGAGGCTCCCGAGTGCACTCTGGTGTTGAAGCAGGTGGCAGTGCTGGGTGGACCTGTGCCGGTGCCGGGAGGGCAGGAGCGGGATCCTGACATGGCCGTTTGTGGCTGACAGCCCCCCACCCCGACTCCGCTGATGTCTTCAGCAGCGCCGTGCGGACGAAGGAACGCTGCTGTTCCCAGCACTCTCCTGTGCTGTGTAATGAGCACCGGCTCCAGGGCTGGGCGTGTGGCTCAGGCGCTCACTGCACAGGCACAGCGGTGCTTCCACGCGGTCTCCGGCACAGAGGGGCCTGGCCCTCTTTCCTCCTCGTCACACTTTGTTGGCAGGTACAGGTCGCATGCTTTTGCACTGCCTACAAATAAGGCCTTTAACGAGATAAGATGCTACTTTTAACTCCCGCGTGTACCCTTGTCTTTCAACAATGCAGCATTGCTCTGCTGTTGCCCCTTGGATTCCCAGTGTAGACTTAAATATGTTTGTGGCCACTTGAAATGTGTGTGTGTGTGTGGAGTGTGTATGTGTGTGTATGTGTGTGTGGAGTGTGTGTGTGTGTATATATGTGTGTGTGAGTATGTGTGTGTGGAGTGTGTATGTGTGTGTGGAGTGTGTATGTGTGTGTGTGTGGAGTGTGTATGTGTGTGTTAGTGTGTGTATATATGTGTGTGTGAGAGTATGTGTGTGGAGTGTGTGTATATGTGTGTATATGTGTGCATGTGTGTGTGTGTGTGTGTAAGTGACCTGTCATCCCCTGGTTCACTTCTCAAATGCTCACAGTGGCCCGGGAGTCTGGAACTCTACTTAGGTCTCCCGGGTGCACATTAGCATGAAGGTAGAATTGGGAGCAGAGCCCGGACTTAACCCAAGGCGCTTTGCCATAGGCGGTGTCTCAGCTGGCGTCTCCACACCTAGGGCAAGCACCCTCCCCGGTTGCCTACTTCTGATGGAACTTTAGGTTTTGAGGTGCTCTGTACCCATCACCCTGTTGCCCTGTGTCCTGCCGTGCACAGCTGTAGTCCAGTGTCACACAGGACATTGACATTGTCACAGTCAAGATCCAGAACATTCTCTTCCCCACAGGGATCCCTCCCGGTGTCCTTTTTATAGCCTCACATTTGCCTGCAACCCTAATCTTTATTTGACTAGTTTTTGTTATTTCAAGAATGTTATGTGAATGAAGTTACACAGTATGTAACCTTTTGAGATTGGTTTTTCTTTTTACACAGCGCAATTCGCAGGAGAATCCAGGCTTTTGTGTGTATCCACAGCCGGTCCTTTTCATTGTGGAGTGGTTCCCCCGGTACGGGCAGAACCCAGTTGGTTCACTCACTTATCCCTTCATGGGTGTCTGAGTTGTTCCCAGGATTGGGTGATTTCAAATAACACGACTGTAATTATTTGTGGACAGATTCTTATGGAACATAGATCTTTATTTCCCTGAGATCCAGCTGAAGCTGTAATTGCTGGGGTGTCCAACTGTTGTAGCGTGCCAGTGCCAGCGTGGGCCCGTTACCTGCATCCTCATGGCATGGGTGTTGCCACGTTAACATCCCAGTCATGGCACGGTGCAGCTCACATTTGCCTGATGGCTCCTGATGTTGAACATGGTTCCACGAGCCTGTGTTTCACCTGCTTGATGGCTGGGTGGCTGGGATAGAGCCCCGGCTGTCTTCTTGGCCTTCTCTGGCTACAAGCCGGAGGACTGGGTGCTGGAGGCGAGTGGCTGCGCACGGCCCTGCTTTAGTGGCTGTGTCTTGTCCGGCTGCCCCTTTGCTCGTCGTCCGGCTGGAAAGAGCAGACTTTCCTGCCACCTGCTTCAGCTCCTAGACAGGACTGATAACGCGAACAGAAAGTGCAGAGTACTCACGGCGCCTCATCCCTTGTTAGCCTGCTGCCTTCTCTCCACTTTTCAGGGTCTCCTCTCATGTGTTTTGTGATGCCCGGGGCTTTAGTCGTGCTCAGTGAGAAAAGTACCTCCGCGCCATCTGAATTTGGGTCCATAAAATCCAGGGCGAGTGGCTCACCATCCCTGCTGAGTATCCTGCCCGCACCCGTCCTGTGCTCTGCCTGCAGTGGCCTTTGGACCCTCCGGGGCCCAGGGCCTCACGGTTATTACTGTGTGGGCTGTTTGACTTGGCCTGTGGTCCCAGCTTGACACAGCTTGCAGGGTCTTGGTCTTTTTGCCATTCAAGCTCTGGTTCATGAATCTATGTTTAGAAAGGAGTCTGGCTAGTAACAGCCTGATGGGACATTTGTCATATCCCCTATGTCATCTTTGTCCACCTTCTATTTTGAACTCGGGAAATCCAGTCAGAGTGGGAGGGGCAGCCAGTGGATGACTTACCGAGAGGTCACTGCTGTCCTCGGGCCATCCTCTCAGCCAGTCCCTCTGCCGGAAGGGAGGCGAGATGAGCCCGCTGCCGCTCTTCTGAGTGAAGCTGGTGAGTGAGTGCCCGTCCCTCCCTCCTCTGCTGTTCCTGGCGTTGTATTCCTGTCTTGTCTGCTCTCCAGAGGAGCAGCTGTGGGTAGGGGCCGGGAGCCAGCCTGTTCTGACGCTTCTACCTCTCGTGCCGTGGGACTTGGAGCAGCCCCCTCAGCAGGTTCCTGTTCCTCCCCAGGTGCCCCTTTCATGAGATTGTGGGGAGATGGATCACACCGATCCCTTAAGATAGCCAGCGGCTTGCACGTGTCATGTCAGCGCTGTGTCATCCAGCGCCCTGTGTCGCGGCCCCTGTTCTGCCAGCCGCTGTGTAAATAAGCCGGAGTCACCCTGCTCTGCGAGTGAGAAATCATACCTGGATGTCCAGCGTGGCCTTTTTCACCATGATTTCAGAGCTCACTACTTGTGGTTCTTCCCTAGGCGTTGAAGATGGCTTGTCTGGCTTGGGTGCTGTCAACTTGTTTGGAGTAGCCAGGTATTTTCTTCTATCTCTAGGAAGCTCGTGTACTTATGGCAAAAGTTGGAAGCAAAAGTTCTTATTTCAGATACAGTGCTTACTAATGCCCTTTTGTCTGTCCTTAACATTCTGATAAGTTTCAGACTTAATGCTTTCGTAGGTATTTTTTGAGTAGGTGGGACATGGACAAGGTACATAAAGCAGAATATAGAAAGGTACTGGCCGGCTGCTGACCAGCTGTCCCTCCCCTGGCATGGCAGCCTTAGCTGCTCACCCAGGCAGGGACAGAGTCAATCACTTGTTTTTCGAATACGGGGGACTTGGTTTCTCCTCAGGGTATGGGCAGGCAGATTGTACAGGTACCACGCCATGTCTTCATCTCAGAAGGTCACCAGGTTGTGGTACTGGCGTGAAAGGGAAGGGGATTCTGAACGGGCAGGTGGGTGGCTATGCGATGGATGTGGTGTTCATGGCCAAGGTAACATGCGTGTTAGTAAAAGGAACTTCCAGAACACTGCACAATCAACATGTGAGCTAAAAGAATAAAAAGGTGTGGACTGGTACCCAGTCACCAGAGGCCCCTTCAGCAGAGGTGACTACTCCTCTGCCCTGTGTGCTCATGCTATTCCAGCAGTTTGCTTTTCTCACTAACACAAGCTGTCTTGAGGTTGTTCCACACAGGAACATAGGAGTAGCTTCAGTCTTCTTCATGGCTGGTGGTATTCCTTTCTGTGAACGGACCAGAATCACAATCACCATAGCCGGTCTCCCACCAGTCTTGTATGTATTGATCGGTGTTTGAGTGATTTCCAGTTTTCTGTCTTTGAATGAATGGTGCGATGAATAACCTTGTTATTTGTGTATTTCTCATGTGCATATAGAATAGGATAAACTTATAGAGAAACTATCATTAAATCAAAGATACATATTTTAAAGCTTGATAGACTTTATCAAATGTTCTCCATAAAAGTTGTATTAATTTATACCCCCTATATGTGAGGATCAGTAGGCTATGTAATCAGACTTCTTATCTCAATGGAGCTGGTAAAGAAAAAATGCATATTATAATTTTAATTTGCATTTTAAACAGATTTTATTTATTTGAAAATCAGAGTTATATAGAGAAGGAGAGGCGGGGGGGGGGGGGGGGGGAGTCTTCATCCGCTGGTTCACTCTGCAACGGGCCGTGATGGCCGGAGCTGAGCTCATCCAAAGCCAGGAGCTAGTAGCTTCTTCCAGGTCTCCCACACGGGTGCAGGGGCCCAAGGACTTGGGCCATCTTCTACTGCTTTCTCAGGCCACAGCAGAGAGCTGGATTGGAAGTTCAGCAGCCAGTACTTGAATCAGTGTCCATATGGGATGCTGGCACTGCAGGTGGCTGCTTTACCCATTATGCCACAGTGCTGGCCCCTTAAGTTGCATTTTTTAATAAAAGATATATTTATTTGAAAGGCTAGAGAAAGAGGCAGATGGACATCTTCCATCTGCTCGCTCACTCCCCTGATGCCCATAATGGCTGAGGCTGGGCCAGGCAGAAACTAGGAGCCAGAAACTCCATCCAGGTTTCTATGTGGACAGCAAAAACCCGAGTTCTTGGACCATCCTCTGCTGCTTCCCAAGTGCATTGGCAGGAAGCTGGATTGGAAGTGGAGTAACCAGGACTCAGACTGTCATTTTTCTGTGGGATGTTGGTATCCCAAGTGGTGGCTTAACCTGCTGTATCACGGTGCCCTCCTGTCTAACACAGTTTTAATACTGTACAGCTCTGCCATCTCTCACATTCACTCACACCTTCTTCACCTGCGGGTCTTATACATTTAGTTTTCTGATCAGACTGTGTCCAGGAGTTCTGGGCAGCCATGTACAGTTTTCTTTTGAGTGACATGCTGCTTTGTCTTTGAGGAGTTCCTTTTCAAACCAATACAGAGAAGTGTACTTTTTTTTTTTTTTTTTTTTACAGTCAGAGTTAGAGACAGAGAGAAAGGTCTTCCTTTTCCGTTGGTTTACCTCCCCAAATGGCCACTACGTCTGGCGGCCGGTGCGCTAGGAGCCAGGTGCTTCCTCCTGGTCTCTCATGCGGGTGCAGGGCCCAAAGACTTGGGCCATCCTCTACTGCACTCCTGGGCCACAGCAGAGAGCTGGACTGGAAGAGGAGCAACCGGTACTAATACCCGGCGCCCCAACTAGGACTAGAACCCTGGGTACCACGCCGCAGGCAGAGGATTAGCCAAGTGAGCTGTGGCGTGGGCCATGAGAAGTGTACTTTTTACAGGTGTGACTGGATTAGACAACAACACGAGTGGCCCCCAGTAGCTCTCCTGTTTGCTGCAAAAGCACACAAAAGCAACTGCCAGATTCTCACAATATGGATCGATTTAAAAAATTAACTTCCTGTGATACATGAAGAGATGATGCAGTGTTAGCATTTATTTGTGTTTTATTTGAAAGTCAGAACAACAGAGCGGGAGAGACAGGGAGAATGCTTCTCCATCTACTGGTTGACTCCCCATTTGTCCACAGCTGCCAGGTCAGGGCCAGGCCAGGCCAGAGCCGGGCGCTCCATCATGGTCTCCTAAATGGGTGGCTGGGCTTAAGCACATGGGTCATCCTCCGCTACTTTCCCAGGTGCGTTAGCAGGACGTGGATGGAGCAGCTGGGACTTGAACTGGACCTCTGATATGGGATGCTGACGTCACAGTGGCAGCTCAGCCCGCAGTCTCCGCTCTGTTGTGTCTGGCTTCTTTCCTTCGGGGCTGGAAGAGTCATCCCGTTAATGCAAGTAGCTGTGTGGCCTCCAGGATACTAACACACTAGTTTGCAGATCCGCTTTCCCCACACTGGGCATTTGGGTTGTGTCTGTGTTGCTTATTTAGAGCAGTGACAGGGTGCACTTCCGTGTGTGTCTTGATGAGGAAGGTACATATTTGGGTTCATGCTGGGTATGGGGGTAGAATTGCCGAGTCACAAGGCAGACACAAGTTCAGCTGTTTTCTGAAGTAGTCACACCAGATTGCACACTCACCAATACTCGTCTCTCCATCCTGCTGTCCGGAAAGCTGTGTCATGCTGAGGTTTTAATTTCCACTTCTTGGTGACTTATGAAGCTGACCCCTGTTACAAACTTTATTGGCTGTATTTAAGTCTTCTGTCCGTTTTTCTTTTAGCTAGTCTTTTTTCCTTACTGACTTTTGAGGGTCTTCTGCCTTTGGGAGAACGACAGTAAGTGTCTGAGAATCCCGGTGGCAGAGCAGGGTAAGCCGCATCTCATATTGGAGCGCTGGTTCAAGTCCAGGCTGTTCCGCTTCTGATCCAGCTTCCTGCTAATGCACTCGGGAGGCAGTGGCTGGCAGCTCAGGTGCTTGAAGTCTCTGGTTCCTGGCTTCAGCTTGGCTCAGCCCTGGTTGGTGTGGGCATTTGGGGAGTGAACCAGTGGGTAGATCTGTCTGTCTCTGTCTCACTCTAACTAAGTGAAATCAGTCAACCTTAGTGGTCAAGGCTCAGAGGGGCACACCCTCAGTTTCACGCCCTTTCTGTGTCACTCCACCTGTCGATGGTGAGGTGTGGGGGTCCGGTCCCCTGCGGAGTGTGTGGTCTCTGTGCTGCTGACGCGTGCTGAGCTGTGTGACTCTGCCCATGCTCCTGGCGCCAAGCCTGCGTGTCCAGCAGATGCTGGTCTCTGCTCCCCTCTGATGCTGTGATGGACCTGTTGAGTTCACTTCACTGCCCTGCTGTCGTTAGCGATTATCTTCTAGGTTGACTTGCTTGGGTGAGCTGTGTTTTTACCTTAGAAATTTGCTGAAAAACATGAGCATCCTTTGGCCTTCAAAGTCTTGTGTGTGTGAAGGCTGGGATTTTGAAACAGTTCTGACTTTTTTCTGCCATTCCTTGGTTGTCAGGACTTTCAGTGCTGCTGCTATTCAAACACCGGGACCCTTAGTATTCCTTAGAGTGGCTGCCTGGGTCCTCTGCCTGTGCCACTCCTAAGGCAAGGCATCCAGTAGGAAGCTGCCCAGTGCCTCTGTCAGAGCAGCCCCCCGAGGAGACCCCCTGTCACCTCTCCAGCTGCCTGCTGGGGCTGGGCTGAGCAGGGATGGGAAGGGTGGGGAAGGCAGGGCTCCGGCCTGCTGTTTGGAGGTGGTGTGAGGGCTGCTGCATCCGGGGAGATGGAGACGCGGGGTAGGGCCCAGGCCTGACATGTGGGAGACACAAGTCACAAATGTGCACGTCAGTAACAGCACATGGCGTCAGAGCCAGCCATGACCTTCTGTGGAGCTAGTATGAATTTTGCAGCTGGCACTGTGGTACAGTAGGTTAAGCTGCTGTCTGCAGTGCCGGCATCACATATGGGCGCCGGTTCGAGTCCTGGCTGCTTTGCTTCTAATCCAGCTCTCTGCTGTGGCCTGAGAAAGCAGTGGAAGATGGCCCAAGTCCTTGGGCCCCTGCACCCATGTGGGAGACCTGGAGGAAGGTCCTGGCTCCTGGCTTCGGCTTGGCCCAGCCCTGGCCGTTGTGACCATTTGGGTAGTGAACCAGCGGGGATGTAAGGTTTCTGTCTTTTTCTCTGTAACTCTTTCAAATAAATAAATAAATCTTTTTAAAAAAGACAGATTTTGTCTCAAAGTGTCAGTGCCAGATTGGTGAGATTTCGTGATGCTCTGAGGGGTGGGGTGTTGACACCCTAGAGGCATCTCAAGGAGGAATGTGGTGCCTTGGTTAATGCCTGAAGGTGGAGGACTGTGCGCCCCGGGCAGTGCTGACATGGCCACAGGGAGGCTTGTGTGGTCTCCCTGAGCCAGGGCGGAATGGTGCTGTAAATAGCCCCAGGGTTTTCAGATGGGGAACTGTGTGCTGGCGAGCAAGGCAGCTGCTGTCAGTTCCTTCGTGCGGCCTAAACGCTGTTCCTGTCTGTACACATCTGATCCCACGCAGTCCCCTCACAGCCCCGCTGGGCGGCTTTTTGTCCCTCAGTCATTGGCGAGTTGGGATTCACGTTGCCTCGCCCCCAGGCTGCTCTTCACAGCGGAACAGGCACAACTCAGTTAAAGAAAATGTTTGAAGAGCTACAGCTCAAAACTCGGGTCCCTGGACATGTTCAGCGGTTACGTGTTGACTACCCAGAAACAGTCGCACAGGCTAAGGAAGTGATGGCCCCTTTTCGTGCGCTCCGTGCGCTCACTGCCTTTAAACAGAGTGGTTTGAGTCAGCTCTGTGGCAGCCTGGCCCCAGAAGCCACTCTGGTGAGCCCTCCTGCAGTGGGTGGCGGTGGTGGGCCCCAAGGTTCTGTTCTCATGCGATGTGGCTGGGTGCTGGGCTGGTGAGGGCACGCCGTCCTGAAGGCTGTCCTGGGAGTGGCAGACACAGGACTGAAATAGCAGGAAACATAAAACGTTGCATTGTTCTCTTCTGTGAGTATCCTGTTGCATGCTCCTAATATAACCCCGAGTTGAGCACAGCCAAGTGGATTCTCTTCCTCTTGTGGTGCTTATGCTGCTGAAAAGCTCGCACTACGCTCACCCAGAGTGAGTGAGTAAGGAAGTTCTGCGCGGATAGGCCGGGATGTGGACGGTGGCCCCTGGCCCCCCTGGCCCCCCGCCTTGCACTGGTCCTGCCCTCCTGGCCAGGCCAGTGTCCGAGAAGGTCGTCTGCCTGTCTCTGCGGGGTGAGTTCCGTGGGATGGGGGCCTTGCCCTGTTCTTTGTGTCCCAGGTCTAGAAGAGACACTCAGCGTGGTGCCCCCCGTTCATCCCGCCCCAGCCCGTTTCTCTGTCTTCCCTTTTCTCACGTCTCCTGGCCCTGCCACTTCCTACGCCCAGCCTGGCCTTATGTTTGCTTGTCCCAGGTACCCTGCTGTATGAAAAGTGAGTGAACCGTGCACCAGTAACTCAGTTCTGTTCCTCCCTCTATGTGATGAAACTCCATCACCAGAGAGAGAATCCAGCCATAGAACAGTTCTGTGTTTTCTGAGCCAGGAATGTGATCATCTGATGATGTAAATTGGGTGTTGCTAAGTTGGGTCTTAATGTAAATTAAAGCTATAAGATGGACAGAAATCTGGGAGTTAAATAACATTTTAGTGGTGAATCCATGGGGCAGTAGGTATTTTCCTAACACTTGAGGGGAATGAACAATGATACAACATATCCCTAGAGAGGAGTCTGGCAACAGCTAGCGAAATTGCCTATGAATTTACTCACGGTCAGGCAGCTCTATTTCTAGGAGTACATCCCAAAGATGCACGGTAAAAATAGGAAAAGACGTGTGTGCAGGCTGTTCACCGGTGCAGCAGGAAGAATTCCCACGAGGAAGGCCCGGCTGGGCAGGCTCTGGGACCTCCAGTGGAGTCCGTGTCCTGTGCTGCCGGAGGAGTAGCGGAGCTCGTGTGTCGGTGGGCATGGAGGCCAGGGTGTGTAATCAGGTGGGGAGACGTGTCTGTGGCGTGCTGCTGCTTAAACAGGGAGTCTGGGAATTGCACGGCTCTCACACGTGCAGGGAGAAACCATACTGGTTTTTTTGAGCTTCCTATGGGAGTTAGGATAGAGAGACATAAGAACTGGACTTTTGATAAATATTGTCAGATTTTCTGGATTTTGTTTGTGCCCTGTTTCCCTCTGCTCAGTCGCTGAGGAGGCCCTGTTCCTCACGTCTTGGCCGCACTGGAGGTGACCTCTCCTCCATCCTCGCCGGCCGGCTGGGTGAGGGCTGGTGCTAATGAGCTGTGTGGTTGGCCCTTTTTCATCAGGACGTTTTTTTCTGTTGATTTCTGGAGACTGTTGTAGAACCCGTTTTCCTTTGTCGATCATCTATGTTCATGAGCTCTGTGCCAGATGAGCAGCTCGGGGCCTGACTGTGGTGGTTCTGCCTCGGGTGTGGGAGGTGTTCTGTAAGCACGTTTCTGTGTGGTACATGTGCCTGCTCTGGCCCAGACCGCCCAAGCTGTGCAGGCTTGGCGCTGCAGCCCGCGCCGTCTCTGGGGCAGCGCCTCTTCCGTTTCCCGAGGCTTGGTACCGTATCTGAGCAGCGAGGACTTAGAGCTGCCCGCTGACGTTGATCGCCGACGCACACATAAACCAAATTAAATCATCTTTTAGCTTGAGGTTCGAGATTTTTTGGTGACCCATGGTAACTATTTTTACGTTCCGTGTAATGTGAATACCTGAACAAAATAGTCACTTTGCACCATCTGTGTGTACAGGGGAGGACGGGCAGGTTTAAAGTTTCGCTAGCTGTGGCACGTGCCCTTCGCTCACGGACATGCCGCATGCGTTCTCTGCAGGTCATCACGCCGTGTAGAAAGCTCATCTTGTGCGCTGATAACAGGAAAGAAATGGAAGATTGGATCGCAGCCCTGAAGACTGTGCAGAACAGGGAGCATTTTGAGGTTCCAATGCCCTCTGTCACCTCCGTGGCCCTCACCTCACACCCTGCCGTCCAGCGTCCCCCCCACCCCCGCGCTCCCAGCGTGGCCCGACAGTTCTGGACGGAGATCTCAGCCTGTTCCTTGTTAAATTTTGAGGTTTCGATGCCCGGTTTCGGCACCTCTGTAGTCCTCACTTCACACCCTGCTGTCCGGCGTCCCCACCCCGCGTGGCCCTACAGTTCTGGACGGAGATCTCAGCCGGTTCCTTGTTAAATTCAGGCTCGTGCCCGGCCGGTCTGCCGACCTGTCAGACCATGACGCCGTCCTTTAGAAACCTCTCTCCTCCTCCCTGGGATACTGTCTTTAATCCTGTTCAGGTTGTTGCGCTGATGAACTTCAAGGGGCCGTCTCATGTGTGCTACCTGTATTTCATTCTTGCAGCCTACCCAGTACAGCATGGACCACTTCTCAGGGACGCACAACTGGTACGCCTGTTCCCACGCGAGGCCCACCTACTGCAACGTGTGTCGTGAGGCGCTCTCAGGGGTCACGTCCCATGGGCTGTCTTGTGAAGGTATCTGTCACTCTCTTGGGAAAGGTGGCCCCATGTTTTGCTTGATGAAGCCTCAGAGATCCAGACGCGGTCACCGTAGTGAGCCTTCGTGACCGGGTGGTCGACTGGGTGGTCGGCCGGGTGATGGGGTGTCTGTGACTCCATTCTTGTTGCTTTTACCTACGGACAAGTCCTTGGTAGACCATTTTGTAACAGTGCTTGAGGAAATGGCAAGCAGGGATGTGGTGGGAAGGAGAGACAAACTAGAGGTCTTGGCTCACAGGGACAAAATGTTTTTGAAAGCCCTGTTGGCCCCACTGTAGTTGTCCTCCCTGTCGGGTTGGAGACGGGCACAGACCCGAGGTCAGGACTGGGGCTGGCTGAGGAAGTCTGCTGGCAGAGCAGGGACTCCAAGATCCTGCCAGCGCCTGCTGTTGTACAGCTTAAGAACTTAAAAATGGCTCTTACGTTTCTAAATTGTTGAAGAAATTCCAAAGAAGAATGGTGTTTTGTGGCACATGAAAATGACAGCAAGTTGAGACTTCAGTGTCCTTATGGAAATAGTTTCTGTGGGCTTTGTGCCGTGGCGCCGGAGTTGGTAGTTGGGCCATGGTCATAAGTGGCCTGCAAGCCCAGGACTTGCACCCCGAAGGTTCACCGACTGCCAGCTGTCCCTGCTGCAGGTCCCGCTCCTCCGCCCACTGCCGTCGGCTCTGTAGTTTCACAGTGGCGTGGTTCCAGCACAGGTGCCCCTGGTGCCTTCCAGCCCCCAGGCCAGTTCACAGCACGCTGTGATGGACCAAGCCAGTGGTTTCAGGTGTCTCTTCTCTCACAGTATGCAAATTCAAGGCCCACAAGCGGTGTGCTGTGCGTGCAACCAACAACTGCAAGTGGACCACGCTGGCCTCCATCGGGAAGGACATCATAGAGGATGAGGATGGGGTACGTGCAAGGGGACCCCGCTTGCAGTGCCCTGAGCCAGGGCTGGGCCTGCACACTCTCTGCTCCCCGCCCCAGCCCTGCCATCTTGTTTGAGGTGGTCCTGCCGTAGTGCGGATTTGCAGACTGTCCTGTGGCCCAGCTGGCACTGTGACATGAATGACAGTCCTGCCGCATCCCTGCATGCGTCGGGGGAGGGCTTGAGTAGGGAGGACTGCCTTGGCAGAGAGCGCCCAGCGCATTTATGCCAGAGGCTCCCCGGCCTTGGGTTGGCGCTCGGAGTGTCCCCAGCACATGTCTCTCCCTGGCCGGCAGATTGCTATGCCCCACCAGTGGCTGGAGGGAAACCTGCCGGTGAGCGCCAAGTGCACCGTGTGCGACAAGACCTGTGGCAGTGTGCTGCGCCTGCAGGACTGGCGCTGCCTCTGGTGCAAAGCTATGGTGAGTGGGGCCTGCGTGGCCTTGGGAGACGCCCGGTTCTGCTCACATGGCTCGTGGATTTCAGCCTGGGGCCTGCTTCCCATGGCACCCATGTGGCCTGTGCCTCCACGCTTTGTGCTTTAAGCCATGTAGTGTGAGCACGACTGGCGCCTGTCTGTGTTTCTGTGTTGCTCCTTCTCAGGTGGAAGTGGGTTGGCTGCACGTCTTCTGTGGGCCGGGGGGACACGCCAGCACATGTGACGTGTGGGTTCTCGTTCCAGGTACACACAGCATGTAAGGACTCCCTGCTGACCAAGTGCCCGCTGGGCCTGTGTAAAGTGTCTGTCATTCCTCCCACGGCACTCAACAGCATCGACTCCGACGGTGGGTGCCGGGTGCCGCTCGCTGCTCGCTCATCCTCACATCTGCACCCACTTCCTTCCACTCAGCAAGAGCACAGCCGTGGCGGTGGGCGTGGAGGCTGTGATGGCGTCCTGAGGGTTAGACTGCTTAGGGCTTGAGGCTGCCCCTGGCTTGCACGGAGCCAGGACCTGTAGGCCAGGCGCATCTCTGCTTCTGGCAGGTGCCCTCAGGTAGCCCACAGCTGCTGTTGCATCCGGCTGGCACACGGTGATGCGTGCTGATGAGGATGGTGGGAGGGGATCCTGGGGTGCAGTCTAGAGGAATCAGCTCGCCCAAGGTGGGGACAAGAGTGGAAGGCAGCAGTGAGGGGAACAATTCTCGTCACCAGTCCCGGCTGGACGGGGCTCACTTCCTCACACGGAAGTGAGCGTGCTCTCCTCCCTTGCAGCTCAGTGTCTGTGCAGGCTGCGTGGCCCCCGCGAGGCCTGCTGCTCACTGCGTTGGCAGCTCGTGAGCGTTCTGTCCGTCCTCACCTGCAGGGTTCTGGAAGGCCACGTGTCCGCCGTCATGTACCAGCCCCCTGTTGGTCTTTGTCAACTCAAAGAGTGGGGACAACCAGGGCGTGAAGTTCCTCCGAAGATTCAAGCAGCTGCTGAACCCTGCCCAGGTCTTTGACCTCATGAATGGAGGGCCACACCTCGGGTAGGAAGCCATAAAATGTTTCTTGGCACTTTAACAACTTTGTAGATAAGGTGTACTTACTTAGAAAATATGAAAGATACGAAGATTTTAAATAGGAAAGAAAAGTTGTTTTTTCTGGAATGCCTCCCTCCCCAAATTCCACATGCAGAGGTGCTCACCATTAATAGTTGGTAATGTGTGTCCTTCTAGCTTCCTGCACACACACACACACACACACAATCTTGGAAACCAAGCAGGACCCTGCTTTACTCACGGTCCCAGCTTCCTGCACACACACACACACACACGTGTACACGCACACGTACACGCACATCTTGGAAACCAAGCAGGACCCTGCTTTACCCATGGTCCCAGCTTCCTGCGCGCGTGCACACACACACACACGTACACACACATGCACACACACATATCTTGAAAACCAAACAGGACCTGTGTTACCCACTGTCCCAGCCTGCTGTCCATGTGCCTGGGCACACCATGTTGGGTGTGTGTGTTCACACCAGTCTGCAAATTGGCTTTGTGGTACTGAGGAACAAGCTGTTCAGTGGGGCCAGGGGGCTTTTCCTTCCTGGGAGGGGCAGGAGGCCATCCTCGTGCAGGTGCAGTGGGGCATGATTACCCAGGGCCCAGGGTGTGGGCAGAGCGATTGCACTTCTCATCTGCTGGCTGGAGAGCCACGGCGTGTTCTTTTTAGTCCTGTCTTTTTGTAGGATTGGGGAAAACATTTGCTTCTGTCAGTCTTGCCATTTGGATCCAGCAATGGAAGATAGGTGCTGACGCCCTCCCGGAAATGTGTAGGGGGTGCTTGTAGCACCTGCAGGCTGGAGTGTGTCCCTGGGTGGAACTGAGGAGGGTGGTGTGCTTGGAGCAGGTGGTACAGCGAGAACCTGGGCCGATTCGCTCTGTGTCCTCACTGACACGCTGGGCTGGGCGGGGCTGGGGGCACGCTGCCTGTCTGTCCGTGAACTCGCGTCTTTGGCTGTCTTTCTTAGCGATCGTCCCCACTTGCAGAGGCGCCGCTGGAGAAAGGCACACGCAGCAGCACTGACGGCTGCTCGAAGGCAGCCCTCGCACAATGTCTGTGACAGCCTTGTCCCCGAGTGATGCAGGAGCACCTGCACCACCAGGCTGACAAGGAAGTGTTTCAGTTAAAATGTGGGGAAGTGAAGGAGTCGTGCACCCGTCTCACAGTCTGGGAGCAGCTCAGGCACCACACAGGGGTGCTGGACAAAATTTGGCAATGGCAGACTGTTACTGAAGGTTCACGTAGAAACCGCACTTGGTAGCTGGAGTTCAGTATGAGTTGAGACGCCTTAGGAAGCCCCCGCGGAGGCCTCCCTGGAGTCGATTCTGTCACTTCCTGTTTCCGTGATGCACCTGATCTCACCCGGTTTGCAACAGGACTCGGAGCTGCCTCTCATCTTCCTCTTCCCTCTCATCTTCCTCTTCCCTCTCCTGGCCTTGACCCATCATGTCTTCTGTTGGCCTGGGCCCGTGTTCCCAAAGGCACCCGTGTGGGCCTTCCTCAGCTAAAAGGAAGCCGCCACACAGAATGGCAGTCCCTGCTTGTTTTCTAAGCACCTGTGGCTCAAGCCGCCTGCTGGGGAGTGTGGCCACCTGCAGACAGGGCTGTGCAGTGGACCGTCTGAGCCGTCAGTGGGTTTGCAGATTCTTCGGTATCCAGAGACAGGCCCTGTGGATTAGGCCAGGGTCTGTTGTGTCTCCTGTGTGAACGTTTGGAGAGAGCAGTGTTCTGTTGGCTGAGAGGGTGGTAGGAGCCTGTGGGCAGCGGGCACCCCACATTCAGCGACCAAGGCCAGGGAGAGCACAGCCAGGCATTGGGCCAGGCTGGGAGATGGCAGGTGCCAGGGCAGAGAGGTGTGGGCAGCTTTGGGTGCGGGAGGGTCATGGGTGCTGGCCGAAAGGTTTGGTCTTCTCCTGAAGACTGGGGGCAGCTCCTGCTGAGGCGTGTGTTTTAGAAGGCTTCCTGGAAACGCCAATGGGAGGCTCTCGACAAGGGCCAGGAGGGGCCGGCTGGCCTGGCCCTGGTGCTGCTGCTGTTAGCTGAGGACAGGCACATCCTGGTGGAGGCGCTATAGGACACCAGGGTGGTGCCTTCTAGTGGGCAGGTGCAGTGGCAGGCTTCAGGAGTGGCCTGAGGTGTTGCTTGGGGGTTATGTACCTGTGTGGTCCATGAGGTTACACCGTGGAGGTCACACAAGAAGAGGGTGAGGTGTGCGCAGAGGGTGACTGTGGTGTCGTGAGTGGGGACCCTGTGTAGGAGGCCAAGGCGATTGAGATTGAGATAAGCCCAGCAAGAAGGAGCTGGGCCGGGCTACATGGGTTTTGTTTCCTGGAGGGACTAAGCAAAGCGTGGACAGATCAGCAGCCTTTGGCCGAGGCCCTTGGCCCCGGGCAGGAGCTGGCGTCTAGGGAGACGCAGGGTTGTCAGTGCGTCATGAAGTCTCCAGTACCCAGCGGCCAGCAGGGCTGCATCTTCTGCCTGGGCAGACCCTAGCCCTGGCTGGCTGGGCCCAAGTACTGCTTTGACAACCTTGACAAAAGCTGGCCCTGAGTAGGGTCTGTGCAGACAGCAAGTGTCCCCTGACAGGCCTGTGCGCACCTGAGCTTGGCCTTGGGCTCAGGGTCAGCCCCCGCGGCCGGGACTGACCAGCCACTGTCTGTCATGGAGGATGCACGTTCTTCCACTGACTCTTTCTTTTTCTCCACAGCTTACGGTTATTCCAGAAGTTTGACACATTCCGGATTCTGGTTTGTGGCGGGGATGGCAGTGTAGGCTGGGTGCTCTCTGAAATCGACAGCCTCAACCTTCACAAACAGGTACGTGGCTGTGAGGGATCCGCCGCAGGGGAGAGGCTGCGCGCTCGCCCTTAGCCCAGGGCACCTGTTCTCTGGAGCTGGTGCAGGGAGGGCAGCCTGGCGGCGTCAGGAAGGTCCAGGATCTGGCTGTGAGATATGAGTGGGAGTCCACGTTGAGGAGCAGGTTGGGGTGGGGCCTTCGTGCTCCTGTGACCCCGTGACCCCCACCGAATCTCCAGTCGGTGGAGGCGGGATTTCCTGCTTGATGCCTCTTGCTTGTGAGGAGGGACAGACGCACAGGTGAGCTGCTCAGGTGAGAGGAGTGGTTTACTGGACCCGGCTGGATACTGCACAGGTGCTTGCTATGTTCCTAGAGGTTTGTCACTGAGCCGCCCCTCCCCGACTCGCCAGCTGCTGCTAGCATTCCCGTAACTGTCTTTCAGACGTGTCTGGGAGAAGACACAGTGATGCACGACGCCCCTCTGTTCTGAATGCACTCGTGGTACCCATGCTTTTCCATCACTGTTTTGTAAAATTTTCTATTTAGTTACTTATTTATTTGAAAGGAAGTGGAAAGAGAGATCTTCACCCACTAGTTCACGCTCCAAATGCCCACAGTGCTGGGGCGAGGTCAGGCCAGAACCAGGAGCCTGGAACTCGGTCCAGGTCTCCAGTGTGGTTGACAGACCCAAGTGCTTGAGCCATCATGGCTGCCTCCCAGGATGCAAACTCAGGGACCCTGATGTGGGATCAGGAGTCTCAAGTAGCATAGTAATTACTACACAGACGCCCACCCTGCCCCTGCGTTGTTAAAATCAGTATGCTATGGGCACCTCACACTGTGTGTGGTCGCTGGAGGTCTGTGTGTTGGCATCCTCTGGCCAGAGCGGGGAGCCCTGGCTTAGCCATGGGTGCATAGGTGGCTGTAACACAGCTCTTGGTGAGACCGTACATACATGGCCCAGTCGTCTCCTCCCCTGGACAGCACCACACGAAACGTGCGTCTGCTGTGCCCAGCCACTCTGAGCTGACGCCACGGAAAGCTGTCTTTCCGGTATGCTGTCCACATGGCGCCACTCGGTGGACAAAGAGACTCAGTTTTGTTTCTTTCATTACCGGTGAAGCCGGAAGTCCCTCGGTTGATCAGACTTGGGACTGAAGCCCCGTTGATGTCTTCGCCTCCTGAGGATGCGGGTGTGCTAACTAACGCCCGTCATTGCAGCTGTTCCTAGTTTGTCGTCTGCCTTCAACACACTTGTCTGGATTTTCCTTCGTGACTCCTGCTGTTCACACTTCCTGGTGCTGTGTTTATCGAGGCCCCTTTTGAAAAGAGACCCCAGTCTTCTCTGAGGCGTGGCCGTGTCTGTCAGGGATTTTGAGTGCCCTGCGAGCCCTGCTCCCCAGCTGGTGGTGTGGTGGTGACTTCCCCTTGTCACTGTTGAGCTGGCACTGAACCCTGGAGGCTCTCCTCCATCCCCACGTGCGGCGGCCCCGGCCAGGGAAGAGAAATAGCACCACCTAGTGGTCGGATTGCAGTAGTCGGTGTAGGTCCAACTTCAAATTCTACGACACTTGCGAGCTGTTTACAAGTTCACTGTCGCTAGTCAGTAAGACAGCGACGCTTTGTGGTCCATTTTTGTCCACTCCGTTCAGTGAGTGCTTATCTCCTTTGATTTCTCTCGGGCTCTGCATGTCCCCCCACCCCCGCTTCTCTGGGACCCCTCCCTCGCTCCTCACTCACTCTTAAATGCTGTCTCCTGGTCCTTTAGCCTCCTCCGCAGAGGGCACTGGCTGCCCTCTCTGTTCTCAGGGAGCCCGAGCACTGTGGGTGTCCCATGCTGAGCTGTGCCTTTCCCGGGGCCGGGGCCAGAGTGGCACGGTTGTTCTGGATGCCTCCAGTCTTGGAAGCGAGCGGATCCTGGGAGCGGGGAGGCACGTTGGCCTCTCTGGGAGCAGTCCTGCTCCTACTTGGAGCCATGTTCTTGGCCTTCTAGCAGAGGTGACCAGACCGTGGATTTGGTCCCTCTTTCCACTGCCCTCCTCTGCGCCGAGGCCTGACCTGCCCCTGCCTAGACGCGACCCCTGCTGCCTGAAATGCCTCCTGTCCCTTTACCTCACTTCCTGCTGTTTTTCCTGTGCCAAGGTCCCCAGCCCTCGGGGTGCCCTTCCATGCAGTGCTCTCTGTCTGATATGTCCCCATGGTGCTTGCCGCTGCCGCAGTGTGGCCGGGGCCCAGCTCCAGCCGTGTGTGTCGGTGAACAGAGGCTGTGCAGTGCTATGGGGGGTCATGACTTGGGCCTGGCCCCGGGAGCTGTGAGTCCCCAGGAGCTCCCCTCCTGGCTGGTCACTGCATCGTCAGAGCTGGGGCAGCCAGCATTTCGGGAGGTCTCAGGGCACCGACCTGGCACTGCAGGGCTCTGCGGTGGGAATGCCAAGCGGAGGGGTGGCTTTTGGGGGAAGGGCAGGCAGGTGGGTTCAGACTGAGCCTGAAGTGGCTGGTGTTTGGTGTCCCAACTGGGTGGCCCCAGCGCCTTCCTCTGATGGAACTTAGACGCCACTGAAGACGTTTCTAGAAGCATGGCGTGGTTTCCAGAAGGTGCAGTCGGCATCAGTGAGACTCGAGAGATCACATCCGTGGGGGCTCGAGAGAAGGTGGGGGAGGTAGAGGTGGGTTCTTCAGGGTTGTGGCTGCCATGCCGACGGGAAACAAGCGGGTTTTGGCAGCGGTCAAGAGTTTCTGGGTGTCATGGTGTGGCACAGCTGGGATGAGCCTCAGAGGGCTGGGGCCCGTGGCTCCACGTGTTTTGTTGGGTTCCGAAGACTGCCCCCGAGAACATGCCAGCCACGCCGCTGCAGCCCAGCCTGTGGCATCGTGAAGGCTCACGGAGTGGATGCGTGGTGGGGAGGTGGCTCCTGTGACGAGGCGCTCGAGTGGTGTCTTCCCTCCTGTTTCCTGCTAGTGTCAGCTGGGAGTGCTGCCCCTGGGGACAGGGAATGACCTGGCCCGTGTGCTTGGCTGGGGCTCGGCCTGTGACGATGACACGCAGCTCCCGCAGATCCTGGCGAAGCTGGAAAGGGCCAGCACCAAGATGCTGGACAGGTGAGTGGGGTGGAGGCTGCCGTGAGTGAAAGGCCGCCTTGAACAGGGGTCCTGAATGTCAGGCTTACGTAAATCCCTGTCTGACACCGTGACGCTGTGACCCAGTGTACTCTCACCCCCACCTCCTCTTCTCTTCTTTAATATTTATTTAAAAGTCAGAGATCTTCATCCGCTGGTTCACTCCCCAGATGGCTGCAATGGCCAGGGCTGGGCCAGGCCAAAGCCAGGAGCTTCATCTGAGTCTCCCAGCACTTGGGCTGTCTTCTACTGCCTTCCCAAGCTATGAGCAGAGAGCTGGATTGGAAGTGGAGCAGCCAGGACAGAAACCAGTGCCATATGGGATGCCGGCACTGCAGGCGGGGGCTTCACCTGCTACGCCACAGTGCCAGCTCCTTTTTTCTAATGTCTTTGATTATCGATCTGACTTTAGAAGGGGCACCAACAAACGAAGCAGGCTAAGAGTCTGCCATGTGGGAGGCCTTCTTGGGAGACCCACCCCAAGCCTGTCAGGGCCTGCGGATGAGGGGACCCACAACCTCTGGCTGTCTCGGCCCAGGGCCCTATCACACACTCGAGCAGTTCTGTCTTCCCGCATTCCAGTCAGGAAGCACTGAGGAATTGTCCCCCAGTGCTGAAAGCTACCTCGGCCTTCTTGAATGAGCCTGAGGGGTGCAGCCCTCTGAACAGAGTGTAGCCTGTGCCGTGGGCGTTGAGGAGTGGCTTCCTCCTGCCTGGGACCCGCGTGCTGTGGCCTGGGAAGCAGCACTGTGCCGCTGTCTGTAGGCGGGTGAACACTGTTCCCTCAGGTGGGCATGTCCCCTTTCAGCAGAGCCCAGTGGTTGTGGACTTAGACGTGGGTTGCAATGCAGAGTCAGGATGAAGGGCGTAAACACAAAGCTCCCAGGCCAGGAGAGGGCCGGGCACAGGGTTTGCCCTCAGGGTGGGGGTCTCTGGGTCCATAGCCATACCAGGGCTGGCTAGGGCTGACCTCTTGACCTCTTGTGCGTCCAGGTGGAGCGTCATGGCATACGAGACCAAACTGCCCCGGCAGGCCTCCTCCTCCACAGTCACCGAGGACTTCAGCGAGGATTCCGAGGTGCGGCCATGCTGCTTGCCTGACATGGCCCCGTGCAGGTGCAGCTGGGGCTGGTGGGTTTGCACTCCCCCTCAGAGGCTTGGACGGCCTGGATTTGGGGGCCTTTCTGATGACTACCCCCCGTGGGGGCTCCCCACTCGCCTGTGCATCCCACCAGCTCCTCCCTGCCCTGCTGCCGACCCTGGCCACCCCGTGGCCTCCTTCCCAGCATCCCCCAAGCTCATGCTGCTTCTGCTGCCTGCGGCCCCACCTCTGCTTGTGGTTTATCACGCTCTTCTGGGTTCCTTATTACTGCCCCTGCTGAGTGTGCTGGTGTGAGAGGGGCTCCTGCCCAGGGCAGTCCCTGCTCTCCAGGGCTGGGGCAGTAAAGAGGGGAGCTTCTTTCTGTTGGGGGAAGGGCAGTCAGAGCCACAGGCCACCTCTGCCTGGGCCAGCTCCCACGTGGCCTTTAGAACCAGGCGTGGTTTGCCTGTGTCTTAAGTTTTTTAATTTGAGAGGAAGACCACGTGGGCAGAGCCTGAAGTCCTTGCCTCCTGGCCAGGTGTCAAGTCTGCTGACTCCTGCTCTGGGCCTTAAAGACAGTGCTCGCCACACAGGCGTAGAGCTGCCACAGCGGAGGGCACACGTGGGGCGAACAGTGGGCGTCTCCTCCATTGGAGCCGTGGGGAGGAGACAGCTGGCGGCCCCGCACGGGCGAGTGCTACGGCTGCTTGAGCGTTTCCATGGGTTCTTCCCCGGTGTCCACGGCTTGATGAAGCTTTTGGAGTCTTACGTAGTGCTGGCCAGCCCAGGTCAGCATGGGCAGGGAGCCGAGGCCCTGGCTGGGTCTGGCCTGGTTCCTAGCAGGGAGTTCTCTTCCCAGGGAGCGGGCAGGAGAGTCGTGGGCCGGGCTCCTGGAGACTGAGCGTCTGCCCCCTGTGTTGGCTCAGGTGCAGCAGATTCTCTTCTATGAAGACTCGGTCGCAGCCCACCTCTCCAAGATCCTGACCTCGGACCAGCACTCGGTGGTCATCTCTTCGGCCAAGTGGGTGCCGGTGGCCGTGGGGGCGGGGCGCCCAGTGCAGGCCTGGCGCCGACGCTGGAGCTCCTTCCTGTCGCCCCACAGGGTGCTCTGTGAGACGGTGAAGGACTTCGTGGCCCGGGTCGGGAAGGCCTACGAGAAGACGACCGAGAGCTCAGGGGAGTCGGAGGTCATGGCCAAGAAGGTGGGTCCCGGACCCTGGCAGAGGGCTGTCCGGCCACGAGGAGCCCACGCCCCATGCCGCTTTGTTCCTCATCCAGTGCTCGGTCCTGAAAGAGAAGCTGGATTCTCTCCTCAAGACCCTGGACGACGAGTCCCAGGCCACGTCCTCGCTGCCCAACCCACCCCCCACCATCGCCGAGGAGGCTGAGGACGGGGACGGGGCGGGCGGCGGCTGCGGGGCTGCCCTGGGCCGCTCCGTGGGCTCCGCGTGCCCGGCCCGGCCGCAGATATTCCGGCCTCGGGAGCAGCTCATGCTGAGAGCCAACAGCCTGAAGAAGGCGATTCGCCAGATCATCGAACACACCGAGAAAGGTGATGGCACCCAGCCGGGCGGCAAGACACAGGGCGCCGCCACCCCGGCCTGACCCGGCCTGACTCCGGCCTGACCCCGGCCTGACCCGGCTTGATCCGGCCTGATCCTGGCCTGACCCCGGCCTGACCCCAGCCTGACCCTGGCCTGACCCCAGCCTGACCCGGCTTGATCCTGCCTGACCCCGATCTGACCCCGGCCTGACCCCGGCCTCCCTCAGGCCCCACCCCCAGTGTGCATTTGCTTGTCCTCAGCCCGTTTGGGCACTCACGGCCTCTCCTCTCCTGGGCCACGTGCGTGGCCTGGGGGAACGTAGGGCAGGGGCGGGCAGGGGGCGTGTGGAGGTGAGCTGAGGGGCCCCTGTGCGCCACAGCCCTGGGCTCAGCTCTTCCTCCCTCTGTGCACAGCCGTCGACGAGCAGAACGCCCAGACCCAGGGGCAGGAGGGCTTCGACCTGGGCCTCTCGGAGTCCGAGAAGAAAGACCCCAAGGCGGAAGACAGGGTGTGCCTGCCGCCGCTCCATGCCGAGGGCTGTGGGGCCGCCAAGGGAAGGAGCTTCCGCAAAGGTACTGCTTGTGGCCCGTGTGCTGTGGCCAGGGCTTCAGATGGCAGGCTTGCCCCGAGAAATGGCGGGCTGCTTCCCCGGGGGGCCGCTGGCCGCTCGTCTCTGTGGAAATTCACGCTGCACAGCCTGCGTGTGCACATGGGGCCGTCTGGCTTCTCGGGGATCTCCGGTGGCAGGAGCACCCTCCTCGCAGGCGGCTTTGGTGGCGTGCCCTCCCTTGTTGTGCCCCACACAGCTGCCCAGAGGGGCCTTGTGCCCTCCTGGAACCGACCCCCACTTGGCCCCAGCCCCGCCTCCACAGCCTGTCTCAGCCACTGGGTGGAATCTGCCTGGAGCGGCTGCCCTGGCCGTGTGTGGGCTCCTCCTGGTCCACGGCGCTCCCTCCCCCGGCTGCCATGCACAGCCCGTGTCGCCCTTCGCACGCGGCACACGCCCTCCCCCGCGTCTCCCCTTCACACACTTTGGCAGGGCCCAAGGCACTCTGGGACCTCCTGCTCATTTCCCTGAAGACCTCCTTCAAGGTTTTCTCTCTGCCGTCACAGTGTCCAGGGCCCCGTGTGAGAAGCTGATGGGCAAAGGAGCTTTGTCCCTGGGCAGCTCCGCCTCTCTTCCCCCCCAGACAGGAGGCCGCGACAGCTTGCCTGCGCTCAACACCAAGATCCTGTACCCGAGTGAGTGTCGCCCTGCCCAGCCTCACCCCTGGCCTGGCCTGGCCTGGCCTGGGCGGGAATCAGATGCGGTCGTGGCCCCCACAGAACTGACAGGTGCCTGGGGAAGATGGACAGGACTTTAAAACTCTGCAAAGGTTCCCTTTTTTATGAAAGGCCACCAGCACTCACACAAGCCCTGGGGGCACCCAGGAGGCTGTCGCTGCGAAGGGGATGCTGGTGTTGGGGTTAAAGAATAAATGGCAATGTCCTGAACCGAAAGGGAGGGGTGGGTGGATAGTGACAGAGGAGCCAATGGGACTGCTGCAGCAGGTGCGGCTGTCTGGAGTGTGCTCGTGCAGGTGGGGGGGACTCCCCTCCCTGGAGTGTTCCCTGTGCAGGTGGGGGGGGGACTCCCCTCCCTGGAGTGTGCTCGTGCAGGTGGGGGGGGCTCCCCTCCCTGGAGTGTTCCCTGTGCAGGTGGGGGGGACTCCCCTCCCTGGAGTGTTCCCTGTGCAGGTGGGGGGGACTCCCCTCCCTGGAGTGTTCCCTGTGCAGGTTGGGGGGACTCCCCTCCCTGGAGTGTTCCCTGTGCAGGTGGGGGGGGGACTCCCCTCCCTGCAGTGTTCCCTGTGCAGGTGGGGACACTCCCCTCCCTGGAGTGTTCCCTGTGCAGGTGGGGGGGGACTCCCCTCCCTGGAGTGTTCCCTGTGCAGGTGGGGGGGGGACTCCCCTCCCTGGAGTGTTCCCTGTGCAGGTGGGGGGGGGGACTCCCCTCCCTGCAGTGTTCCCTGTGCAGGTGGGGGAGACTCCCCTCCCTGGAGTGTTCCCTGTGCAGGTGGGGGGGGGGGGACTCCCCTCCCTGCAGTGTTCCCTGTGCAGGTAGGGGGGACTCCCCTCCCTGGAGTGTTCCCTGTGCAGGTGTGGGGGGGGGACTCCCCTCCCTGGAGTGTTCCCTGTGCAGGTGGGGGGGACTCCCCTCCCTGGAGTGTTCCCTGTGCAGGTGGGGGGGGGACTCCCCTCCCTGGAGTGTTCCCTGTGCAGGTGGGGACACTCCCCTCCCTGGAGTGTTCCCTGTGCAGGTGGGGGGGGCTCCCCTCCCTGGAGTGTTCCCTGTGCAGGTGGGGACACTCCCCTCCCTGGAGTGTTCCCTGTGCAGGTGGGGGGAACTCCCCTCCCTGGAGTGTTCCCTGTGCAGGTGGGGGGGGGACTCCCCTCCCTGCAGTGTTCCCTGTGCAGGTGGGGACACTCCCCTCCCTGGAGTGTTCCCTGTGCAGGTGGGGGGGACTCCCCTCCCTGGAGTGTTCCCTGTGCAGGTGGGGGGGGGACTCCCCTCCCTGGAGTGTTCCCTGTGCAGGTGGGGGGGACTCCCCTCCCTGGAGTGTTCTCTGTGCAGGTGGGGGGGGCTCCCCTCCCTGGAGTGTTCCCTGTGCAGGTGGGGGGACTCCCCTCCCTGGAGTGTCCCCTGTGCAGGTGTGTGGGGGGGCTCCCCTCCCTGGAGTGTTCCCTGTGCAGGTGGGGGGGGCTCCCCTCCCTGGAGTGTTCCCTGTGCAGGTGGGGGGGACTCCCCTCCCTGGAGTGTTCCCTGTGCAGGTGGGGGGGGGGACTCCCCTCCCTGGAGTGTTCCCTGTGCAGGTGGGGGGGGACTCCCCTCCCTGGAGTGTTCCCTGTGCAGGTGGGGGGGGGACTCCCCTCCCTGGAGTGTTCCCTGTGCAGGTGGGGGGGCTCCCCTCCCTGGAGTGTTCCCTGTGCAGGTGGGGGGGACTCCCCTCCCTGGAGTGTTCCCTGTGCTGGTGGGGGGGACTCCCCTCCCTGGAGTGTTCCCTGTGCAGGTGGGGGGGGGGAACTCCCCTCCCTGGAGTGTTCCCTGTGCAGGTGTGTGGGGGGGCTCCCCTCCCTGCAGTGTTCCCTGTGCAGGTGGGGGGGGGGCTCCCCTCCCTGGAGTGTTCCCTGTGCAGGTGGGGGGGACTCCCCTCCCTGGAGTGTTCCCTGTGCAGGTGTGGGGGGGGGACTCCCCTCCCTGGAGTGTTCCCTGTGCAGGTGGGGGGGGCTCCCCTCCCTGCAGTGTTCCCTGTGCAGATGGGGGGGGGGACCTCCCCTCCCTGGAGTGTTCCCTGTGCAGATGGGGGGGGGACCTCCCCTCCCTGGAGTGTTCCCTGTGTAGGTGGGGGGGGACTCCCCTCCCTGGAGTGTTCCCTGTGCAGGTGGGGGGGGACTCCCCTCCCTGGAGTGTTCCCTGTGCAGGTGGGGGGGACTCCCCTCCCTGGAGTGTTCCCTGTGCAGGTGGGGGGGGGACTCCCCTCCCTGCAGTGTTCCCTGTGCAGGTGGGGGGGGCTCCCCTCCCTGGAGTGTTCCCTGTGCAGGTGTGGGGGGGGGACTCCCCTCCCTGGAGTGTTCCCTGTGCAGGTGGGGGGGACTCCCCTCCCTGGAGTGTTCCCTGTGCAGGTGGGGGGGGACTCCCCTCCCTGGAGTGTTCCCTGTGCAGGTGGGGGGGACTCCCCTCCCTGGAGTGTTCCCTGTGCAGGTGGGGGGGGCTCCCCTCCCTGGAGTGTTCCCTGTGCAGGTGGGGGGGGGAACTCCCCTCCCTGCAGTGTTCCCTGTGCAGGTGGGGGGGGCTCCCCTCCCTGGAGTGTTCCCTGTGCAGGTGGGGGGGACTCCCCTCCCTGGAGTGTTCCCTGTGCAGGTGGGGGGGGGCTCCCCTCCCTGGAGTGTTCCCTGTGCAGGTGTGGGGGGGGGACTCCCCTCCCTGGAGTGTTCCCTGTGCAGGTGTGGGGGGGGGACTCCCCTCCCTGGAGTGTTCCCTGTGCAGGTGGGGGGGGGACTCCCCTCCCTGCAGTGTTCCCTGTGCAGGTGGGGGGGCTCCCCTCCCTGGAGTGTTCCCTGTGGAGGTGGGGGGGACTCCCCTCCCTGGAGTGTTCCCTGTGCTGGTGGGGGGGACTCCCCTCCCTGGAGTGTTCCCTGTGCAGGTGGCGGGGGGAACTCCCCTCCCTGGAGTGTTCCCTGTGCTGGTGGGGGGGACTCCCCTCCCTGGAGTGTTCCCTGTGCAGGTGGGGGGGGACTCCCCTCCCTGGAGTGTTCCCTGTGCAGGTGGGGGGACTCCCCTCCCTGGAGTGTTCCCTGTGCAGGTGTGGGGGGGGGACTCCCCTCCCTGGAGTGTTCCCTGTGCAGGTGGGGGGGACTCCCCTCCCTGGAGTGTTCCCTGTGCAGGTGGGGGGGGGACTCCCCTCCCTGGAGTGTTCCCTGTGCAGGTGGGGACACTCCCCTCCCTGGAGTGTTCCCTGTGCAGGTGGGGGGGGCTCCCCTCCCTGGAGTGTTCCCTGTGCAGGTGGGGACACTCCCCTCCCTGGAGTGTTCCCTGTGCAGGTGGGGGGAACTCCCCTCCCTGGAGTGTTCCCTGTGCAGGTGGGGGGGGGACTCCCCTCCCTGCAGTGTTCCCTGTGCAGGTGGGGACACTCCCCTCCCTGGAGTGTTCCCTGTGCAGGTGGGGGGGACTCCCCTCCCTGGAGTGTTCCCTGTGCAGGTGGGGGGGGGACTCCCCTCCCTGGAGTGTTCCCTGTGCAGGTGGGGGGGACTCCCCTCCCTGGAGTGTTCTCTGTGCAGGTGGGGGGGGCTCCCCTCCCTGGAGTGTTCCCTGTGCAGGTGGGGGGACTCCCCTCCCTGGAGTGTCCCCTGTGCAGGTGTGTGGGGGGGCTCCCCTCCCTGGAGTGTTCCCTGTGCAGGTGGGGGGGGCTCCCCTCCCTGGAGTGTTCCCTGTGCAGGTGGGGGGGACTCCCCTCCCTGGAGTGTTCCCTGTGCAGGTGGGGGGGGGGACTCCCCTCCCTGGAGTGTTCCCTGTGCAGGTGGGGGGGGACTCCCCTCCCTGGAGTGTTCCCTGTGCAGGTGGGGGGGGGACTCCCCTCCCTGGAGTGTTCCCTGTGCAGGTGGGGGGGCTCCCCTCCCTGGAGTGTTCCCTGTGCAGGTGGGGGGGACTCCCCTCCCTGGAGTGTTCCCTGTGCTGGTGGGGGGGACTCCCCTCCCTGGAGTGTTCCCTGTGCAGGTGGGGGGGGGGAACTCCCCTCCCTGGAGTGTTCCCTGTGCAGGTGTGTGGGGGGGCTCCCCTCCCTGCAGTGTTCCCTGTGCAGGTGGGGGGGGGGCTCCCCTCCCTGGAGTGTTCCCTGTGCAGGTGGGGGGGACTCCCCTCCCTGGAGTGTTCCCTGTGCAGGTGTGGGGGGGGGACTCCCCTCCCTGGAGTGTTCCCTGTGCAGGTGGGGGGGGCTCCCCTCCCTGCAGTGTTCCCTGTGCAGATGGGGGGGGGGACCTCCCCTCCCTGCAGTGTTCCCTGTGCAGATGGGGGGGGGACCTCCCCTCCCTGGAGTGTTCCCTGTGTAGGTGGGGGGGGACTCCCCTCCCTGGAGTGTTCCCTGTGCAGGTGGGGGGGGACTCCCCTCCCTGGAGTGTTCCCTGTGCAGGTGGGGGGGACTCCCCTCCCTGGAGTGTTCCCTGTGCAGGTGGGGGGGGAACTCCCCTCCCTGGAGTGTTCCCTGTGCAGGTGGGGGGGACTCCCCTCCCTGGAGTGTTCCCTGTGCAGGTGGGGGGGGGAACTCCCCTCCCTGGAGTGTTCCCTGTGCAGGTGGGGGGGGGACTCCCCTCCCTGCAGTGTTCCCTGTGCAGGTGGGGGGGGACTCCCCTCCCTGGAGTGTTCCCTGTGCAGGTGGGGGGACTCCCCTCCCTGGAGTGTTCCCTGTGCAGGTGGGGGGGGGACTCCCCTCCCTGCAGTGTTCCCTGTGCAGGTGGGGGGGCTCCCCTCCCTGGAGTGTTCCCTGTGGAGGTGGGGGGGACTCCCCTCCCTGGAGTGTTCCCTGTGCTGGTGGGGGGGACTCCCCTCCCTGGAGTGTTCCCTGTGCAGGTGGGGGGGGGAACTCCCCTCCCTGGAGTGTTCCCTGTGCAGGTGGGGGGGGGACTCCCCTCCCTGCAGTGTTCCCTGTGCAGGTGGGGGGGGACTCCCCTCCCTGGAGTGTTCCCTGTGCAGGTGGGGGGACTCCCCTCCCTGGAGTGTTCCCTGTGCAGGTGGGGGGGGGGACTCCCCTCCCTGGAGTGTTCCCTGTGCAGGTGGGGGGGGACACTCCCCTCCCTGGAGTGTTCCTTCAGGTTTCTTGCTCACAAATGGGTGGCTTGAATAATTCCTTGAGAGGTCAGAGGTCATCTTTGGG
This sequence comes from Lepus europaeus, assembly GCF_033115175.1. Classification (NCBI taxonomy): domain Eukaryota; kingdom Metazoa; phylum Chordata; class Mammalia; order Lagomorpha; family Leporidae; genus Lepus; species Lepus europaeus. The sequence continues at coordinate 177,832,033 of NC_084827.1, forward strand.
GAGCTTCTTAGATTCACTGAGAAGTGTCTCTGGCTCTGTAATAGGGGTGCTGATGGCAGTGTGTGTGCACGCTAGGGTAGAAATACTCGATTATCATCACGTTCTGCAGAATGTCAGCGCCGGGCAGGGACTGCTCCTACGTGTGCCACTCTGAGAGCTGTGTCTCCCCCATCCCCTCCCCTGCAGGTGTTCGCGCTGGGCTGTCTGGTTCCTTGCCTGGGAGCTCCGTCATCAGTCGCCTGTTGATCAATGCCGACCCCTTCAACTCAGAGCCAGAAAACCTGTGAGTATGAGGCTGACCCGAGCGGGCGTGGTGGGGGAGCCGGCGCCTGGGAGACTTCAGACTCAGAACGGCCTGGAGGGGTCAGGCACGGCTGCCCCCTGGTCCTTTCCTGGCGCGTTGCTGACAGGGGAGAGCTTAGGAACTGCATCTATGGGGCTGCTGCAGGAAGGCCAAGGTCCGGGCCGCTGTGGCTCCTCTCCAGGCACGGTGTGGGCACCCACCTGCGTCCTCCGAGTATCCATCCCCTTCCCAGGTTGTGGGCAGGGCCAGTGACTCCTGCTCGGAGCTGGCTGCGTACTTGTTGGGTCGCCTGGCCCTTTTCTGACGCCTCCCTGCTCACAGCCGTCGCTCTCCTCTGGTCGGGCTCTGGCCTTCCCACAATGCCTCCTGTCCCCAGCAGTGATGCAGAGTCCTGGATCCCTGGGCTGATTGTCCTGGGTGTCTGCTCCCCAGGGAGACAGCTGTCCCGGGCTTATGGGACTACAGAAAGAAGCCGGGAGGGCGTGTTCCTGTGCCCGGCTTCTCTGGCCGTCCGGAGGCGGGCGCGCCGGCAGTCGGGTGGAGTTTCCTTGCGTGTGAGACACCACTGCAGACACAGACGGCCTTCTGAAAACCCCTTTGCTAGACTCCGCCTCCTCTTGGCTGGGGGCAGGTCCTGGGGGCTGCAGGCAGGAGCCGGCCCTTTGGTGTGGCACGGTGAGGCCGGGGCTGAGGGGCGTGTGTGGTACACAGGCGCTCACCCCGTGTTCCTTGGTTTCCTCCCCGTGTTCCTTGGTGGTGGAGCCTCACTCTCCCTGCCACGGCTGCGGAGGAGGGGGAAGCCGTGGGGGCGTGGCCCCAGCAGTGTACATGGGGAAGGAGGCTTTGTGACCACAGGGCTGGATGGACATCTTAGGTCACTTTGTAATTTGGAGACTGCGTGGATTGGGTCTAAGGATGTTTGAGAAATGTGTTAGGATCCAGAGCTGAGACGTGTGCATTTGTGTGCCATGAAGATCTCTCCAATGTGGGCCCTGTGGGTGAGAGGGTGGACCTGCTGCTGGGGAGGCTGGCATGTCCTTCGCCCCTCAGCCCAGAGTCCTTTTGGGGCCCAGTACCCCAGAGAACCAGTGACCAGGAGAGCGCTCGGCCGCCGAGGAGCTGGGCTTTGCTTGCAATGGAGACGAGGCCCTGGCAGGAGCTGTGCCCTGGGTGAGCCGTGAGCACGTTGTGCAGCGCACCGTGTGCCTGTGCCATGCCAGCTTTGCCCCCGCGAGGGGACTACTGCTGATTCCTGGTGGCCTGGAGATTGGAGCTGACGTCAGAGGCGTGGGCTTTGCAAGCTGATAAATGCTCTAGGCCTCGTGCTTTTCTGACTGTGTGAACACGCCCAGCCCCGTTGAGTTGTACATCTGAAACCGGCAAATGGCGTGGCTTGTGAAGGATGTCTCAGGGAAGCCCTGTCGGAAAAAGGAAAAGGCAGCTTTGCCGTAGGGAGGGAGTACTGAAGGCGGGGACTGCGAATCCAGCTGCTGGGCCGGGCTCCTGGCACCGACTTCCTCCCCCTCGCAGAGAGTATTACACCGAAAAGTGCGTCATGAACAACTACTTCGGCATCGGGCTGGATGCGAAGATTTCGCTGGACTTCAACAACAAGCGCGATGAGCACCCGGAGAAATGCCGGTGGGTGGCGGCTCCGCTCGGCGGGCCTCTGGGGTGGGTTCCAGAGTGGGCAGAATGCCCCCGGCAGGACCCCGACAGCCGGACCTTGTTGCGGCTCTCATGGAGCTGTGGGGAAGCCGGTGACAGTGCAGGAAGCTGACCAGCAGGTGGGCTCCCCTGCGGGTTGGCCCGAGTCGGTAGGGCAGGTTCCGCATGAGGAAACCCTGCCTCCCCGGTCTCAGTGGGGAAGAGCAAGGGGCGCTGGGCTGTGCCATGTCACCCAGGCACAGAGGGGGCAGGGGGACACAGCTTAGCCGGCAAACCCAGCCCGCAGGAAGGGCTCGAGCCCAGAGCCAGGAACTCCATCCGGGTCTCCCACATGGTGGCACTGAGCCGTCACCTGCTGCCGCCTGGGGTGCGCGTCAGCAGGAAACTAGGTCAGAAGCAGAGGCACGGCTGGATGGCAGCCCTCTGACACGGAATGTGGCTGTCCCAAGGTGGCTTAGCCGTCAGCTCGTGTGCCTGCCCACGTGCCACCCTCAGGCAGACTTCCTGTTGGCCATGCGGACCATGTCCCCCTCGTCTTCAGGGGAAGCGCGCTGCGAGTCAGGCTGCCCCGTGAGCCGATGCCGTTCCCGGCCTGAAGGGTGCGCTCCCGTTTCAGGAGCAGGACCAAGAACATGATGTGGTACGGGGTCCTTGGCACCAAGGAGCTGCTGCACAGGACCTACAAGAACCTGGAGCAGAAGGTCTTGCTGGAGGTGAGCGCGGGCGGCGCTGCCCGGGCTCCCCGCGTGGCCCTGGCTGCTGGGCCTGGCGTGGCTGCCGGAGGCGCAGGGCCGGCTGACGCACTTCTCTCCCCTTTCCTCCTGCGTCCCTGCTGCTCAGTGTGACGGGAGACCCATCCCCCTCCCCAGCCTGCAGGGGATCGCTGTGCTCAACATCCCCAGCTATGCCGGGGGGACCAACTTCTGGGGGGGCACCAAGGAAGATGACGTACGTATGGGGTGCAGGTGGGCAGGAGCAGCCAGAGGGCCACGGGGTGCCGGCATCGTGAGGGGCTGCGAGGGGGGAGGAAGATGCAGAGATGGCGCGGGGGGAGCCTCCAGGCGGGGGGGCGGGGGGGGTGTCGGGGAGAGCACCAAGGAGCTGGTGCGGAGGCCTTGGCCCACGTAGGTAGAGTGAGCTGGGGGGAGTCTGGGGTTTGCCAGCCCCAAGTGGGAAGCCGGGCTGTGGTGTGTCGGGGGAGGGAGGGCTCAGCTCATCCTGGCCCCTTCAGACCTTCGCCGCTCCGTCGTTCGATGACAAGATCTTGGAGGTGGTGGCCGTGTTCGGCAGCATGCAGATGGCTGTGTCCCGCGTCATCAAGCTGCAACATCACCGAATCGCCCAGGTAAGGGCCGTGGTCCCGCAGGGTCCGGCTGAGCCCTGTCCCGAGGTTGGGTCTGCCCGAGAGCTGGCCAGCAGCTTCGCCCAGGCTGCACAGGGCCCGGCAGGGGGCTTTCTCAGCACACGTGCGGCCTCTGCAGGCTCCGCACAGCCTGGCGCTGCCTTTGGGGCTGGAGTTCTCCCTGTGTCCCCCGGCCCCTCTGTGCCTGGGTGACATGGCACAGCCCAGCGCCCTCTGCACTTCCCCACTGACACCGGGGAGCCACCGCCGACCCCAACCCTGGCCGGCCTGGGCCGCCGCCTGTACTGTCTTCAAGCCCGCGTTTTTAACTCGTGGGCAGCGTGTTTGTTGCTGTTGTTGTCGGCCTCTTGGCTGTGGGCTCTGTTGTGGGGGCATGTGCCCGTGGCAGGGACCCCCTCCGCCCTTATCTGCACACCAGGGTCTCCACAGGCTGAGCCCCGTGTTCTGGGTCTCCACGAGGGGACCTCCTGGGGGCTCTGGGAAGTTGCACATCTGCGATGCTCTGACATCACCCCAGAGGTGGCTTTGGGCTCCTGCAGGGCAGGGCTGGGGGTGTGGAGCAGGGAGGCCCTGGGGGCTGTGGCTCGGCGCACGAGTGACCGTGCTGTCTGGCCAGTGTCGCACCGTGAAGATCTCCATCCTTGGGGACGAGGGCGTGCCTGTGCAGGTGGACGGAGAGGCCTGGCTCCAGCCCCCAGGGTACATCCGGATCATCCACAAGAACCGGGCCCAGACGCTGACCAGGGACCGGGTAAGGGCGGCCAGGGAGAGGCCCGGGGCCCGCCTGCGCCACCTGTGCCAGAGCAACCAGAGACGGTCATGTGTGTCTTGGGGGTGGGGGTGGTTACACACGTGGAGATGGAGCCAGCGGAGCACTGTCTGGAGCACAAGAAACCGCGTCCGTGTCCCCTCCCCCAGCTCTTAGCTGGCCCCGCGTGTCCGGCTGGGCGCGTGCTTGCCTCTCAAGGGCAGCAGGCGTCACCCTGGGCTCCCCGTCCTAGGCCTTCGAGAACACCCTCAAGTCCTGGGAGGACAAGCAGAAGTGCGAGCTGCCGCGCCCGCCGTCCTTCTCGCTGCACCCCGAGATCCTGTCTGAGGAGGAGGCCGCCCACATGGACCAGTTTGGGCAGGCCGCGGGGGTCCTCATTCACAGGTGCGCGCCGGCTCCGAGCCGCAGGCTCCTGGTTCGGCCTGTGGTCTGTGTCCCGGGAAGGCCAGGCCGGGCTCCCTTCTCCCTGGCGCTGGGTTTATTCCCCAGGCCTCTTTCAGTAGTTGCTTGGGGTTTGTGTGCCTTGGATGCAAACTTTGTCTCTGAAGAGCGCAGGATGTCTCCATGCTCTGGACTTTGCCCGGAGCGGGTCGGCACTCTGCCCTCAGATCGGAGACAGGGCGGCCGAAGGCGTTTCCTGCTCTAACCTGCTGCGGCCCGCTTGGCTCAGCACTCGCGCCCGCCCGGCCAGTCTGCTGTCCGCCTGTGGCCCTCTCCAGCTGTCACCAGCCCTCTCTGCCCCCGGGCCAGCAGGTGCTCCTCCTCGGCTGTGCCATCCTGTTTCTCCTGGGCTTTCTCACCCTCTGACTGGCCCCTTGGGTCTGGGCTCGGTGCGTGCCTGCCCTTCCGGCGTCCGTCTCGCCCGGGCGTGTGGCTGCAGCTGCTGCCCTCTCACACCAGGTCTTGTCCCCAGGAGGTCCGTCGTGCTCCCAGGCACCCCCAGGTGTTTCGAGTCTATGCTGCTCTGTGGCCTCCCCCGCCTCGCCTCCTGTGCTTGGTGGTCGGCACCGCCCTGCCCCTGCCTCTTCTCCTTCCGCAGGCCAATGTGGAGGCTCTAGATGGCCTCACTTAGGTCCTGATCCAGTCCCTTACTGTGCAGGCTTCGAGCCCCGTCCACCCAGGTGGCGGCCTCAGAGGCCTGCTTGGATGGCCCAGCCTTCTCTTGGTGCTTTGTTTCTCGCAGCTGGGACAAGCTGTTCCGTGGCCTGTGCGCCTGCGCCGCTCCTCTCCCGTCCCCTCTCAGGGCTGCAGCCAGGGAAGGGGCAGGATCGCCCCGTTTGGAGCAGGGCCAGTGTGGCGCAGCGTGGCGCCTCCCAGGCCGTGCTCGCCGCAGGCTGTCTGTGGGCCGCTCAGGCACTTGCTGTTTTGCAAGATTAAGCCCCGGTCTGTGCGTCTTCTCCCTGGATGTAGGTGTCAGGTTACCCGTGGGAAGGCTGTTGGCTGCGGGTCAGGAAATGATGCGCACAGTCACGTGTGCTGTGGCTGCGACCTAGGGGTGCTGGGGCCTCGCCCGGGGCCTGCTGGCCTGCCAGAGCACCCACCTGTGAGGTTCAAGGCGCTCCCATTGCTTCTGTCTAGTATCCGGGAAATAGCTCAGTCCCACCGAGACATGGAACAGGAACTCGCACATGCAGTCAATGCCAGCTCCAAGGCCATGGACCGGGTGTACGGCAAGCCCCGAGCCGCCGAGGTACAGCCTTTCCCTGCCCGGCCCCTCCGCGGCGGCTCGCGTGGCCCTGGGCCTGCCTCATGGCTGCACGCTTGCTTTCCCTTAGGGACTGAGCTGCAGCTCTGTCGTGGAGATGGTGAACAGCATCCGCGCTCTGCGCAGCGAGACGGGGCTGCTGCTGGCCGGGAAGATGGCGCTGGTAAGTCCGCAGCTCCTGGCTTGGAGAAGGGTCAGCTTGCGTGACAATGGGGCCGCGCCCACACGCTCCGACCATGTCCCAGCCGTGTCTTCGCTAGCACGCTAGGTAGGGGTGCCAGTGACAGTTTCCTTGTCTTGGGCCAGGGAACACCCTGGGGGGCTGAGTCCTGCGCCCGCTGCCCTTCCCGGCTTGGGGGGCAGGGCAGCCGCTGGACTGCAGGCCCTGGACCAGGACGAGGCCCGGCGAGCGTGCGGGTTCCACAGTGAGGACCTGGGCGCTCTCTGGATCCTGAACGCTGGGCTGTCACAGCTGCGGGCGGTGCTGCCTCCCCGCCTGCCTGCCCTTGGCGCGGGGAAGGCCACGGCCTCTGACGGGGCGCCCAAAGGGGACTTCCACGGGCCAGGCTCCAGCCACGCTTGGCCTCTTGAAGGAGTGCGGGCCCCAGGGCAGAACGCAGAGCCCGGGGCACTGCGGGGCCTGGCGTGCCCCGGGTCGACCCTCTCTCCCTCTCCTCCCGGAGCAGCAGCTGGATCCCCCGCAGAAGGAGCGGCTCGGGGCCGCCCTCGCCGAGATGGACCGGCAGCTCAGGAAGCTGGCGGACACCCCCTGGCTGTGCCAGCCCCTGGAGCCCAGCGACGAAGAGGTACGTGGGTCCTAGGACTTTGGCTGGGGCCCCAGGTGCAGGGCTGTCTCCTCCGGGGTCCGCGCCGTGCAGCCCTGGGTTTGGGGCATCAGTCTGGCAACCCCCGGCCCGCCTTCTCAGGACTTCTCTTGAGCCCCTAGGGCGGGGGGCGGGGGAAGAGCTGGCTGTCAGTGTGGAGAGTGCCTGGGTGTGCAGCGCTGCCGCCCCAAGGAAGGAGGCAGGAGGACAGTGGGCAGCAGTGACGGATGGCAGCTCGCGGCATGGCTGTGACCACGCCCCACTCCACTCTTCTCTCTCTCGGGCTGGGGCGCAGATGGGACCCCAGGGCCTGCTGCGCCTGGAACAGAGTCCCCTGCCGCTGTAATGAGCTTGAGTGGAAAGAGCCCGGGGGAGGCTCTGGACGAGGGCAAACCTTGCTCTGCCGTGGGACCCCCCTTCCCTCGGGGCCGGACAGAGAGGGCCAGGAGTTGAGGCCATGCTGGGCGCCACCCGTGGCAGCTCAGTGGCTTCCCGGCGCGAGCCTGTGGCAGCACGTGTGTCCCGGCATTGGCGAGCGCTTGCTGAGTGACAGCTCGCGGGGCACGAGCTGTCTGTGAACAGGGCCAGGCCGTCAGAGCTGCTTCCACGGCTCCCTGGGAGTGTGCGTCTCTAGAGGATGACATCAGCTCTGAGTGTAACGTGACAGCCTGTGGTTCCAGATTAAGTGATGAGAACCGGGAAGCGGACAGTATCCTGGGGAGGCTGGAGGAGGACGGGGAAGCCCATGGAATTCTCCCAGTGGAAGCAAGCTAGAACCGCAGTGTCCTGGCCCCATGGCTGGCGCGCCGGAGTTGGTGCCCCAGCACTGGGGACTCGGAGACTTGTGTCGTCCCAACCGCTGGGGCTAGCATTTGATTCCTGACCTCAGCCAGACCTGAAGCCCCAGATGGTACTCGGGGGGTGAGAAACGGATCCAGCGGGGGCTCTGGGGTCAGAGGGCACGACTTTGGAAGAGAGCCCTTGCAAGAGGCTTGGCTGAAGCCGAGCGGGCACGCCGTGAGATCCTCCCTCTGCTTGCTTTGCCCTGCCGGCCGCCTGGCCCCGGGCTGGAAGGCAGGATAAGCCTTTTCCTCACAGAGCGTGTCCGGTCATCGCCTGCCAGAGGGCTACAAGGAGGCAGCTCACAGCGTGAAGCCCAGAGAACAGGAAAGTGCTTCCTTTCAAAGGGAAGGATTTCCAGATTGGGTTACAAAGGAAACCCAAATAAGCCGCCTACAGCTGCCCACGCGTGAGAAATGAGTGCAGGAAGCCTGAGACGGTTCCAAGGAAGCACACACACAGATGCAGTGCAGCAGTGTCGTGACAGTAACGTTACAGTCCTGCGGCCGTCAGCGGTGCGAGGGCCACTCCGCGTGGGCACAGTGCAGCAGTCGTGTTCCTGCGTACGCTCAAACTCGAGCTGATTGTAGGGCAAAACCCACGCGCTGGTCAGGGTCCCCCGGCCGGAACCGCAAGCCCCGGTGACGGGGAGTGACAGAGTCGTCAGAAACTGGCACGAGAGGCCAGTGTTCCCTTAGGCAGGACACGGGCTGAACATCCGCATGCGTGGTCTGGGTCTGCCACGGCGGGATTCTCGTCTTAGCTGCCGACTTCTCAGCGGCCTGTGCTCCTGGCCTGCGGCGGCTGCTGGGCCTGGCTGTGTGGCCTGTGAGCTGGCTGGTGCGCATGCGCCCGGTGTGCAGTTTACTTAGGTTTGCACTTCCGTCTCTAACTCTTGGCCTTGCTTCCTGGGGCTGTGGAGCGCCCACAGGTCTCCTCCTCGTTACTGCTGCCCCCCGGGCTCTGTGTTCAGGAATGATTTCCTGTCTGCTCGCGTGGCCCACTCTGTGGCTTTCCTGGGCTGTCTCGAGCGAGCTGCCGCAGGGGCCATGGAGACTGCCCCGGGTCAGTCTCACCTCCTCACTGCCCTGCCCGGGGTATGCAGGGACGAGTTCTTTGAGGGTGATCGCTCCCAGTGCTCGTAGTGAGAGCTGAGCACCCACACCAGCAGCTCAGCAGTGACGTGTGGAACCGTCGTGTCCCGGGCTGTGCGACTGGGGCTGCCAAGAAGCTTGTAAATCCCGAGAGTGGAAAACGCTCACCAGAAAGGCAGCACGGTCACTTTGAAACCAGTTTTCAAGGATTGATTGATTTGAAAAGCAGAGCTACACAGAAGGAGAGACACACAGAGAGAGGTCTTCCACCCGCTGGCTCACTCCCCAGATGGCCGCAACGGTCAGGCGTGGGCCAGGCCAAAGCCAGGAACCAGGAGCTTCTTGCAGGTCTCCCACGCAGGTGCAGGGGCCCAGGGACTTGGGCCATCTGCTGCTGCTTTCCCAGGCCACAGCAGGGAGCTGGACGGGAAGTGGAGCGGCCGGGATGCTGGTCGCAGGTGGCAGCTTAGCCTGCGACGCCACAGTGCCGGCCCCTAGACAGTTGTAAAGGCATTAAAGTGGTTCAGTGCAAGAACAGCTAGGGGAGTACAGCGGTGAAGGCCTGGGGGCACGAGACTGACCCTCGGTGTTTCTCGATGCCCCTATAGACCGTGATGCTGGACCCTTCCAAACGCGGCCGCAGCGGCAAGTTCCGCCTGGTGACCAAGTTTAAGAAGGAGAAGAACAACAGGAACAAGGAAGCGCGCAGCAGCCTGGGAGCCCCTGGTACCTGCTCTCCCTGGCTGTCCCCGGCTGCCCCTGGCTGCCGACTTGGGCTCATTTTCCTGGTCTCTGCTTTCCCCGGTCCCTGAGCTGTGACCCCCGTCCCTTGGCTGCACTGGCCCGCCTGTAGCTACAGACGACCCCTAGCTTGCTTTCCCTGGTGACGTTCGGGGGCTGGCCGCGGTCCCTGGAGGAGTCTCCTGAGACTTCAGGCGCTAGGCCCCGAGCCGTCCCGGCCGGCCCGACACGGGGTCCGCAGGGGGAGCTGGACCGCAGAGGTGACGAGACGTTCTCGGAGACGCGAAGTCTGTGCTCGCTGGGCTGGGGCTGCCGATTCCTGCAGAATCGCTGCGTTGATCGGAGGCCTGGTGATTGCGGGGCAGATGGAGAGCAGAGGCCGGATCGCCTTTGGGTCTAAATCGGGGCCTGAATCTGAGCAGCGAGGCCGCGGCCCGCACGCTGGGCGCCGGGCAGCTCCACGCCGCCATGGCCGTTTGCCCCCTCCGAGCTTTCCTCTTTGCGTGTTTGTCCAGAAGCTGGGTGTCCGTAACGACTGGCTCTGACTCCACGCTCTCTGGGTCTCTGCACGCCTCCCCTCTTGCCACGGGCCACAAGGGACTGCGACCCCTCCGCGGGCCGGGGAGAGCCGCCGTGGCCCCTGGCAGGAAGTGATGTCCGTGCCGCTCTACCCCTGCTTTGTTCTGCACTGGAGGGTGCTGGCTGCCGGGGCGTCTCGGGTGCTGGCCACCAGGGTGTCTGGGGAGCTGGCTGCTAGGGTGTCTTGGGTGTTGCTGGGGTGTCTTGGGTGCTGGCTGCTGGGGTGTCTTGGGTGCTGGCTGCTGGGGTGTCTTGGGTGCTGCTGGTTTTCTTGGGTGCTGCTGGGTTGTCTCAGGTGCTGGCTGCTGGGTTGTCTCGGGTGCTGCTGGGGTGTCTCAGGTGCTGGCTGCTGGGGCGTTGGGTGCTGGCCGCCGCGGTGTCGGGTGCTGGCTGCTGGGTTGTCTTGGGTGCTGGCCGCCGCGGTGTCGGGGGCTGGCCGCCACCTGCCTCGCGCTGGGCTCCGGGCACTCACGGCACCCGTGCTTTTCCGTCTCCGACAGTTCACCTCTGGGGCACAGAGGAGGTCGCTGCCTGGCTGGAGCACCTCAGTCTCTGTGAGTATAAGGACATCTTCACGAGGCACGACATCCGGGGCTCCGAGCTCCTGCACCTGGAGCGCAGGGACCTCAAGGTACTCCCACGGGCAGCTCCTGGGCCCCGCTCCGCCTCGTCCTTCCCCGGGCCGGCCGCGTCCCGGCCTCCAGGGCCCCTGTGCCTCGCGGGCCCTGGTGTGGGCCGCCGGGTGCCGGGGCTGCGCACCTCGGCCTGGGCGCTCGTGGCTGCGCCGCCACCGGTCATCTTAGCCTGGGCAGACAGGGAGCTCTTCATGTGAGGCCTGGCAGGGACGCGGCCCCCCTAACGCGTCCCAGCCGAAGCAGTCTGGTCCTGACAGCCCACGGGGTCTCACCAGCCGCACACGCGGGGCGGCTTGTGCGAGGCGGCTGCTGCCACTGCGTCTCGCGGGCAGGGCCAGTGGCCTGCGGCCTGGCGGGGCTGCCCCCGGACAGGGGGCTCTCTGAGGTCACCTGCTGTCCCTGGGCTCGCCCCTGACGTCATTGCCTTCGTAGGACACGGGAGCTGCGTGTGGGCACGCGCTCGACTGCCGTCTGCTTCCCTGTCTCCCGGCCTCCGTCCCTGTCCCCTCGCCGTGTGCGGGAGCCGAGTGCAGCCCGGGCCGGCATCCACGCTGCTGTGCTCTCTTGCAGGACCTCGGCGTGACCAAGGTGGGCCACATGAAGAGGATCCTCTGTGGGATCAGGGAGCTGAGCCGGAGCACCCCTGCCGCCGAGGCCTAGCCTTCGCCTTCTCGGCCTGCGTGGCCCGCGCCTCCCGCCGCTGAGGCCCGGAGGCGCTTTCTCATGGTGCTACTGCCCTCGCCAGCGACGGGAAGCCTCCTGTGGCCGTTCCCGGCGGCTCTGGGGGCAGGAACATACCAACATGGCTACCTTCGAACCACCACCTGTTCCAACGCGGAGTCTGCCCCGTCGTGGGCCCAGCCTGGGGGTGCCCCACCCCGGAACAGTCCGTGTGCCTGACAGCTGCCGCGGGTGGCCCCGCTGCTACCTTCCTGTTTGTCACCGTTCGGTTTGGACAACAAAGCTGCACTTTCCCGGTGGGAAGTGGCATGGATTTCTCTCCTGGGCTGGCTGTCCTGACGGTTCGAGAAGGAACTCACCCCTGCCTCGGGCCGGGCTCCCTGCTTGAGCCTCCGGTGAGACGGGCCACTGCCGCGGTGCCCCGCTGCTGTGGGGGTGGAGCTTGCGGCTCGTTCCGAGAGCACGAGCTGCTCCCCGGGGCAGGCAGGGGTGGCCGGGGCCTGAGGCCGGCTCTGTGGCCGAAGCCGCTGTTGGGCCGGTGTCTCTGGAGGTGTCCGTGGGGACCGTGTACTGCTCCTGAGCAGGTGGCTCTGAGCTGTCAGAGGGCAGTGCTGGTGCAGGGGAGATCCTGGGGAGAGGCGTCCTGCCTGTGGGACTGTCCCCAGGCTGCCAAGAGGGGCGTCACGCACACTGGTGTTGGACCTTGGTAAGGGTCATCCATGACCCAGCTCCTCGCCGGAGGAGGCCGCCGGCCTGAGGCTCTGCCCTCCATGGAGGACAGCGCCGTGTGGGTTTGAGTCACGCAGGATGCTGCGACAGAATCTGCTGCTAAGGGCGTCGGCCAGCGGAGCAGATGCCCCTGTATGTCGTGGGCGGGGCTCCCCGCTGGCGCGCCTTCAGGGACTGGCTTGGTTCCTGGGGGGACGTGCAGAATGAGATGGCGCAGTCCCTGCTGTGGCTGCTTGTTGTGTGTGCGACCGACTCGGCTGCCGAGAGCAGCCATATGTGATGGACGGAACCGGGGAGGAAAGAACCCGGCCCCGGAAGTCCTTTGCTTGCTGGAGTGGAGGTGGCTAGTGGGCGAGGGCCCGCACTGCCCGCCTGGCCCCTGCCTCCCTGGCGCAGGGGGCGTGAGAAGCAGGCAGTGGTGGCCCCTGGGGCCCAGCAGGGCCACCTGAGTGCTCGGTATCCTCTTGGGAAAGTGCTGGGTTTGGGTCGCGTGTTTGAAATTAATGTGTCGTTGATTAAAACAACACTGTTTACGTAAAAACCATTTTTCTAATTCTAACACGAGAAGTGACAAGCAGCGACCGCGTTCCCCGCATGCTGTGCCCTGGGCACCCGTGGGCCCGCCCTTGCCTGGGGGAGGCCGCTCCTCTGGAGTCGTGGAGAGCAAGGCGGGCAGGATCCCCGAAGGTGTCAGAGAGAAGGTTTCGTGCCCTCGGCGGGGCGCATCCCCTCGTATTTATAATCCTAATTTATACAGCGGCCGCCACGGCAGCAGAGCCTCTTGTATGGTTATGTACATAGCGCGGGTCTCAGTGCTGTAGATACGTTGTTCTGTGTATAATAAAGCAAGCCCGTTTCTGACCTTCCCCCGGCACCGTCCTGTCCTTGCCTGAGCCATCGCTCCTCCCCGGAGCCGAGCGCTTTAACAGCAGCTCCACTCGTCCACAGCTTGGAAGAGGAGCAGTGCCTTCGCGGTTCAGGGCGTGGGTTCTGACCCGTTAAAAACCCGAGGCGGGACCCACGCGGCCTTGGTTCTGGGCTGTGTGGAGTCCTGGTGTAGCCACGCCTTGGGTGGCTTTCATTCGCGTCTCTGGCCACGTGGGGGCGCGGCTGTCACAAGGTAAGTGGTACACGTGGACCAGCATCTACGAAGCCATACTTCTGGGTTACTGGAGAATTTTTTTCTTACAGACTTATTTTAAAGGCAGAATTACAGATTCTTTCATTCACTGGTTCACTCCTCAAATGAGTGCAAAAGCCAGGGGCCTAAACACTGTGGCCCCTTCCACTGTTTTGCCAGGCCTCTGATGGAGCAGCCAGGACTCCCACCGGCGCCGAATGGGATGCCAATGTTGACCCGCTCCGCCACAGCACTGGTCTGTACCAGGGACTCCTGGCCGGTCGCTGCCCCAGAGGGGAGGGACCCTGCCTGCATCCCGCGGCTTCCGGTCTGGTTACCTGTGGTGCTCCCGCAGTCTGCAGTGTTTCTAAATATAAACCGGACTTGGCTTCTGAAGTGTGCCTGGGAAAAAAGGCCGGAAGAGCTCCCCTCAAGCAAGCACAACGCGAAGCAGCCAGCAACTAAGGGTTACAGCCTTTTAAATGGTTTTATTTTTAATTTTTTTTTTTAACAAAATCTCCGCTTTCTCCCTGTGTATTTTACTCTGGCCCCAAACCAACCAACCAGGCCAGCACAGGAGCACAGCCTTCCCAGGGCCCTGCTGTGGGCAGGTGGGCGCCCCCTGCTGGACAGCACTGACACACCTGCTGGGTCGGCTGGCCTCGTCCCGGGGTTCACATGGTTCACCTCTGGGTGGGGCGTGTCAGTTAAAGCACAAGAAATGAGCGAGTGCTGGCACGCAGGAGGCTGGGCTTCAGCAGAGCTCGGACGGGGTTTCAAAGCTGTCCACAGAGCCACAGCCTGCAGCTCCCACGCTGGGCTCCGGAGGCTCGGGCAGAAACCCGCAGGAGGAGGGCTGAGCAGGAGCTGACCACCGTCCACCGGGAGGTGGGCATGGGCGCTACACTTCACAAGGATGCGGTAGGTCTTGGGAGCACAGGTCCCGGGGGCCCACAGCTTTGACACGGGCGCTCAGTCCCGTGTTCCAGTATAGTCCACGCTGAGGGGTCAGCCGTGAGCTCCACTTGCAGTTTCTTCTCCACGTCCACTTTGCTTTGAGCCCACCCAGGAGAGCCCTCTGCCCTCGGACGGGGACACGCGTGTCTTGAGGGCCCTGGCTCCCACACTCCAGGGTGGTGCCAGCCAGTGAGGGAGGGGCGGGACCAAGGTGGAAGTCAAGAGCGCCCCTCCTGTCCCTGCAGAGGCCTGGGAGTCTCGGGACAGGACTAGGAAGGGGTGGTGGTGGTGGTGACAGAACCCACATCCACAGAGCTCTAGGGAAGGCCGCTGGAGCAGGTACGGCGTGAGCTTGGCGTGCGTTGGCACCTGTATGGCAGGACCTGTGCCAGCCCCGTGGCAGGACAAGGCGACCGGGCCCGCCTGCCCATCCTAGGGGAGATGTCCCTTTGCTCATCCGATGGATCTGAGGCTACGTAGGCTGCCACCTTGTCAATCAGGACAGAACAAGGCAGCTTTCCCAGCGTCACTGGACAGGGTTCCCAGGAGCACGGAGCCTGGTGCTACTGGAAACTGCCCACGTGGATGGAGAGAGACGCTTCGGGTCCTCGGGACCGGGCGGGCCCCTCTGCACTGCTGCTGTGCACACGGAGGGCTTCTTGGCTGCGGGAGACACACAGGCTGTCACTGACGCGCGGTTGGCGGGTTGCAGGCCCTGGACCAATGGCACCATGCATCCTCAGTTCTAGGGGTCGAGGACTGGCTGCAGGCCAGCGGCAAACCACTCCACCGGGAACCCTCCCACCAACCCCATGGTCACAGCACAGCTCTAGGCCTCCCCCCGCCTGCTAGGTAGCAGTTACCTGTCCTCACTTCATACCTGCAGGGGACAGTCACAGAGAGCCGGGCTCGGACACAGCTAGAATCCTCGCACGCACCTGCCACGAGCCACCACCCTGACTCCACCCAGCTGTGGGCGTACCCTGCGCCTGGCTTCCTTTGTTCCACCTGCTGGCTGTGAGGCTGTCCCTGTGTGCGTGCGTGTGTATGGGTGTACCGGGGCGCTCAGTCCTTCCCACTGGGCCCTCTGCGCCCCCCACTTCTGAGCAGCCTTTCAGCTCTGTCCTGGGTCTCGCATTAAGAACACGCCCGCCCGCTGGGGGGCACGGCCCGGGGGGGGGGGCAGGGCGGGGCAGCTGGAGGAGCCCCTGCTGCACATCCAAGGTGGGGGCAGCAAATCCACAGCCCCAGCAGGGGACAGGCGGCCCAGGTCCTGCCCCGCGGCCGGGCTGCTCCCGCATTTCCTCTGAGCTGGACGCTCAGTCCTTCCCTGTGCCTCGGTGGCTGCTTAGTGCCCACCTGTGGATTTGTTTCCAGAATCGCAGCCGCGCCCTGTGAGCCACACTGCCGCCTGCGGAACCTGTGCCACAGCCACCGCACACTCCCTGACAGGGACACCCGGGATCCACACGGAGCTCCCGCATGTGGATGGGGGCGCACATCGCAGTAAGAAAGGGCGGGCCATCCAGCCGCCTCTGTGTCTGCAAGGGGGCCGCTGCCCACTCTCCTGCACTCGTCCCTCCAGGGGGCTGTGACGGGGACGGGAGGCGACACTGCGCCGTGAGCTTCCTGGGTGGTTCTGGACTTGGAAGCGTGAAGCTCTCTCCAAAAAGTTAATAAAAGTGAAAATGGGGAGAAACACGGCACTCACAGCTGTTCTGACGCAAACAGAGCCACGAGGCCGAGGGCAGGTACGGCCTCGGCACAGGGGAAGTGAGGGTGACTCAGGACAGCAGCCTGGCGACTGCAAAGCCTGCCAAGGAGCCAACGTGACAAGTCCGTGACGTGGAGAAAGCCATGTGTCAGACGCATAGGGAACTTCACATGCGACACTATGCATGTACGACTTAGGCAAGAAAACCCCGACAGCTGCTTCTGGGTCAGGGGCCACCGGGCCTTGCGAGGTGCAGAGCTGGGGAGTGGGTGGAGAAGCGAGTTTCCTGCTCCCGAGACAGGCTGTGGCAGGGAGGGTGCTGCCCGGGGCACACGGAGAGCACACGCGTCCCTCCCCTCTCCCAGCCCGCTGCTGCTCTGAGCCCTCTGCTCACTGCTGGCCCACAATGCCCGCCCTGCAGGGAGGGGACGGCTGGGGGGCCCGCCCCGCGGGGAGGGGACGGCAGAGGCCACGGCACAAGTCTCCATAGGCAAAGTGGAAGCCCGTCAAGGCAGGAGCAGGCAGGACAGGAAGGGCAGCAAGAGGGGCTGCAGGAGCCGGGGTGTGGCTGCGCCAGGTGCCTCTGCGGGATGTCCCGCAGTCCGCAGATGACACCAAAGGGTATGGCAGAGACCCGGCCTGTGCGAGCCGGACAGAGGTGGCCAAGGTGAAGAGGTGTGCGTGGAAGAACAGCCCTGGCTGCGGGGAGGCCGCGAGCCCAGAGTGGCTCAGGATTTGAGGCGAGGCTGGCGGAGGCCGGGAGGCGGGGCGAGGCTGCACACGGGAGGAAGGAGGAAGGTGCTGTCACCCCCAAGAGCAGGTAACCCGGGCTCCGTGGAGGCAGCCTGCAGCACAGCCAGGGGAACCAGAGTCGGCATGTGTCCGTCTGTCTGTCTGTCCGTCCGTCCGTCCGCGGTTACCTTCTCTTTCTCCCCAGGGCGAGCTGTTTCTGCTTTTCTTTTCCAGTGTCATCTCTGATGGTGCTGAAGTCCTCGTCGTCGTCGGCAAGGAGATTCTGCATTGCAAAACAAGCCAAGCTTTCACTCTCCAGCCTCCGTTTGGAAGGAGACACAGGTCACACTGATAACTGGGAACGCTTTTAAAGGCAGCAGCTCCACAGGACCTCCCCAGGGTGCGGCCGAGAGACAAGGACGTGGCCCAGGGCCGTCAGCGCTCTCACACCTGAGTCAGCCGCAGCGAAGGCGGGGTGGACACAGGTCTGAGGGCCCTCATCTTGAGCATCAAATACAAACTACGAATACAGCTTTCCTGGAGGGGGACCCAGCCCCCCGGCTGCGTCTAGGGAGGAACCCAGTTTCGTCTTGCCTTCAGCATCCGTCAGGTCTTCTCACCTGTGGGATTCTCTGTCTGGCTCTCCGTCCGGTCCCTGGCCTGTCCGTGAGCCTGCCTCCGAGCTACACTGCCACTACCATGAATAACATCTCAACACGGCAAAGGCAAGGGCGCCGGCCCTGCTGTCATGTGAAAGGCCGAGTTAGGGACAGAGATCTTCCCTCCGCTTATTCACTCGCCCCCAGATCAGCACATCAGCTGCGGCTTGGCCGCCGGAGCCAGGAGCTTCTTCCCGGTCTCATGTGGGCGCAGGGGCCCAAGCACACGGGCTGTCTTTGGCTGCTCTCCCAGGCCATAGCAGAGAGCGGGATCGGAAGTGGAGCAGCCGGGACATGAACTGGCATCCATATGGGATGCTGGCGTCATCAGCAGTAGCTTAACCAGCTACTCCACAGCACCAGCCCCGAATGCTTAATACTAAATTGTATCCTACATCTCTTATAAATCTGTCCAATTAGCCATGTGATTTTTCTTCCTTAACCAAGTAACACCTTGGATTTCATGATATACGTTTATGTGAGAAAGAGGCGGAGAGAGAGCGTGCCCTCTGCTGGGGCACTTCACAAACGCCTACAATGGCTGGGCATAGGCCAGATGCCACAGAGGAGCTTGGAATGCAATCCGGGGCTCCCTTCGGGGTGGCAGGGACCCAGCTCCTTGAGCCATCACTGGAGCCTCCCTCCCAGGGTCTCACTGGTGGGAGGCTGCAGACAGAGCCAGAGCTGAGAAAGCCCAGGCTTTCCAATGTGGGCGCCTTGACTGCCAGGCCAAATGCCTGCTCCCCACAACACAGTCTGCAAAAAATATTTATTTATCTGAAACACAGAGATGGATCTGCCATCCCTTGCGTCACTGAATCAGAACGGAGTCCAGACCGCCCACACTGACTTGATCCATCACCTGCTGGCCCTGGTGCACACGAGCAGAAGGCTGGAACTGAGGGCCAGGCTGGGCTCGAGTGCGGGCGTTCTGACAGGAGATGTGCGTGGCGGCTGCACTGGAACTGCTGTGCCTGCCTTCCATAATATATTTTTTTTTTTTTGGGGGGAGGGGGACAGGCAGAGTTAGACAGTGAGAGAGAAAGAGAGACAGAGGGAAAGGTCTTCCTTCCATTGGTTCACCCCCTAAGTGGCCACTATGGCCAGCGCGTTGCAGCCGATGCGCTGTGCTGATCTGAAGCCAGGAGCCAGGTGCTTCCTCCTGGTCTCCCATGCGGGTGCAGGGCCCAAGCACTTGGGCCATCCTCCACTGCCTTCCCGGGCCACAGCAGAGAGCTGGCCTGGAAGAGGGGCAACCGGGATAGAATCCGGCGCCCTGACCGGGACTAGAACCCAGGGTGCCGGCGCCACAGGTGGAGGATTAGCCTATTGAGCCACGGTGCCGGCCCATAATATATTCTTGACACTGCATTCTCGTGTTCTTTGGATAAAACCATTCGTTGTCACACAGTAATATTTTCTTAAAGCATACAAGCTGGGTTAGATTTGCTGGCATTTTATTTAGAATTTCACATTTATGGTCGTAAGTGAAAATGACCTATATTTTCATTTACTGCCCCTAGCAGCTGTGGTGTTGTGGTTTGGCTTCCCTATTTTTAAAACCCATTCTCGGCCGGCGCCGCGGCTCACTAGGCTAATCCTCTGCCTTGCAGCACTGGCACACCGGGTTCTAGTCCCGGTTGGGGCACGGATCCTGTCCCGGTTGCCCCTCTTCCAGGCCAGCTCTCTGCTGTGGCCCAGGAGTGCAGTGGAGGATGGCCCAAGTGCTTGGGCCCTGCACCCCATGGGAGACCAGGAGAAGCACCTGGCTCCTGCCATTGGATCAGCGCGGTGCGCCGGCCGCAGCGTGCTACCGCGGCGGCCATTGGAGGGTGAACCAACGGCAAAAAGGAAGACCTTTCTCTCTGTCTCTCTCACTGTCCACTCTGCCTGTCAAAAAAAAAACAAAAAACAAAAAACAAAAAACATTCTCTGGAATAATTTGCATAAATGGGGTTATCTGTGTCTCAAAGAGTTGGTAGAACTTACCTATAAAATCATCCGCTGCTCTTCCTTGTCACAGTGAGAAATCTGTTGTGAAACAACTTACCTTAACGCCAATAGTATCTCCATCTTTCAAGTAATATGGCGGCCCCTGCAGATTGTCCTGCTTTTTCTTCTTTTTCCTCTTGGTAACTTGCTGATTCTGTAGGAGAATGAAACATCTTAAACAAAACTGCATCTCAAATTCTTACCAAGTTCCCTATCACTGTGCAAAATTCTAGTTAACCTAACAGCTGTGTCAACACGCCTCACAACCTTACCCAGCTAGATATCGGGAGCCATTCAAACTTCTCAGGGAAGTACTTGGCAATTTCAATTTTCTCCACAGGAAGAGAATAGAAACTGGCCACTCTCTGCCTCAGGGAGCAGGCAGTCCAGCCTCGGGCAGTGTCCCACACCACGTCCAGGGCCGGGGCATAGGCCCTCTCTGCAGGGATGCGCATCTGCGTCCTGAGTAGCACGTCCTGGGGGCTGCACCAGAAAACAGTCAGCGTCAGAGTTAACCCAAGTGACATGAAAATGCACTGCAGCTGCGGACACTGACACCTCCGCCCACCAAGCACAACATCCACTTCCTCTGCAGCTATTCAAACAGCTGAAAAGGAAGGAATTCTTTCTATGAAGCCAGCATCACCTTAATTCCTAAACCTGACAAAGAAGCAACAGAGAACGAGAACTGTAGACCAATTTCCCTGATGAACAGAGATGCAAAAATCCTCAACAAAATTCCAGCCAATGGAATCCAACAACACATCAGAAAGATCATCTACCTGGACCAAGTGGGATTTACCCCTGGTATGCAGGGATGGTTCAACATTAGCAAATCAATACATGTGATACATCCCATCAACAAACTGAAGAACAAAAACCACATCCCATCAACAAACTGAAGAACAAAAACCGTAAGATTATCTCAACAGGTGCAGAGAAAACATCTGATAAAATACAACACCCTTTCATGATGAAAACCCTAAGAAAATTGGGAATAGAAGGAACATTCCTCAACACATTCAAGGCAATTTATGACAAACCCATAGCCAGCATATATTGAATGGAGAAAGTTTGGAAGCATTCCCACTGAGATCCAGAACCAGACAAGGATGCCCACTCTCACCCTTGACACCACTGCTATTCAATATAGTTCTGGAAGTTTTTAGAGCCATTAGGCAAGAAAAGTAAATCGAAGGGATACAAACTGGGAAGGAGGAAATCAAACTAACCCTATTTGCAGATGACACGATTCTATATATAGGGAATGCAGAAGATTCCACCAAGAGACTACTGGAACTCATAAGAGTTGGGTAAAGTAGCAGGGTATAAAAACAGTACCCCCAAATCAACAGCCTTTGTATACAAAGCCAATGCCAAGGTGGAGACTGAGCTGCTAAGATCAATCCCATTCACAATAGCTACCAAAAAAAAAAAAAAAAAAAATCAAACACCTTGGAATAAATTTAACCAAGGATCTCAAAGATCTCTATGATGAGAATTATAAAACATTACAGAAATAGAAGATACCAAAAAATGGAAAAATATTCCATGTTCATGTACTGGAAGAATCAGTATCATCAGAATGTCCACTCTTTGGAAAGCAATTACAGATTCAATGTGATAACAATCAAGATACCAAAGACATTCTTCTCAGATCTGGAAAAAATGATGCTGACATTCATACAGAAACATGGGAGACCTCGGATAGCTAAAGCAATCTTTTTTTTTTTTTTTTTGACAGGCAGAGTGGATAGTGAGAGAGAGAGACAGAGAGAAAGGTCTTCCTTTTTGCCGCTGGTTCACCCTCCAATGGCCGCTGCGGCCGGCGCATCGCGCTGATCCGAAGGCAGGAGCCAGGTGCCTCTCCTGGTCTCCCATGCGGGTGCAGGGCCCAAGCACTTGGGCCATCCTCCACTGCCTTCCCGGGCCATAGCAGAGAGCTGGCCTGGAAGAGGGGCAACTGGGATAGAATCTGGCACCCCAGCCGGGACTAGAACCTGGTGTGCCGGCACCGCAAGGCGGAGGATTAGCCTGTTAAGCCACGGCGCCGGCCGCTAAAGCAATCTTACACAACAAAAACAAAGCCGGACATATCACAATACCAGATTTGAAAACATACTACAATGCAGTTGTAATTAAAACAGCCTGGTATTCCTACAAAAAGAGATGGCTAGACCAATGGAACAGCACAGAAATACCAGGAATCAATCTAAGCATCTATAGCCAACTTCTATTTGACTAAGGAGCTAAAACCAATCCCTGGAGCAAGGATTGGCTCAAGCCAGTCTCTTCAACAAATGGTGCTGGGAAAACTGGATTTCCAAAAGCAGAACTATGAAGAAGACCCCTACCTTACACTCTACACAAAAATCCACTCAACATGGATTAAAGATCTAAATCTATGACCTGATGCCATCAAATTATTAGAGAACATTAGAGAAGCCCTGCAAGATATAGGCACAGGAAAAGACTTCTTGGAAAAGACCCCAGAGGCACAGGCACTCAAAGCCAAAATTAACAATTGGGATTACATCAAATTGAGAAGTTTCTGTACTGCAAAAGAAACAGTCAGGAAAGTGAAGAGGCAACCGACAGAATGGGAAAAGATATTTGCAAATTATGCAACCGATAAAGGATTAATAACCAGAATCTACAAAGAGATCAAGGAACTCCACAACAAAACAAACAACCCACTTAAGAAATGGGCCAAGGACCTAAATAGACATTTTTCGAAGAGGAAATCCAAACGGGCAACAGACATGTGAAAAAATGCTCAGGATCACTAGCTGTCAGGGGAATGCAAATTAAATCTACAATGAGGTTTCACCTCACCCCAGGTAGAATAGCTTTCATACAAAAATCAACAAACAACAAATCCTAGCGAGAATGTGGGGAAAAAGGTACCCTAATCCATTATTGGTGGGAATGCAAACTGGTAACACCATTATGGAAGACAGTATGGACATGCCTCAGAAATCTGAATATAGCCCTATCACAAGACCCTACCATCCCACTCCTTGGAATTTACCCAAGGAAAATGAAACCAGCAAATAAAAGAGTTATCTGTACCCCAATGTTTACTGTAGCTCAATTCACAACAGCTAAGACATAGAATCACTTTAAATGCTTGTTAACTCAAGACTGGATAAAGAAATTATGAGACATATATATTATGGAATACTACACAGTAGTGAAAAAAATGAAATTCGGTAGTTTGCAACAAAATGGGTGAATCTGGGAAACATTATACCTAGTGAAATAAGCCAGACCCAAAGGGACAAATACCGTATGTTCTCCCTGATCTGTGAGAACTAATAGAGCACCTAAAACGAAATCTGCAGGAGGGAAACTGACACTTCAAGGTCAGTTCAAGTCATCCCCTCTTATCTCGACTGCTGAGGAACTGTTTCATTTTGTTGTTTTTTTTTCTTCATACTATTTGTTGAATCCTTTACTTAATCATATGTGTTAAAGTCTATTGAGGATGGATCTCAGTAAAAAAAAAAAATAGGAATAAGAGAGAGGAGGAAGTTTGTAACTGTAAAGTTGTATAGTTCTGCATACATTTCTATGGACTTACTTCTAAGGGCATAGTTTAAAAACTTGTCATGGGACCCCAAATCCCATTAAGCTGGGTGGTAAAAATGCCATCTTAAGTGTTCAAGTGATCATATAAATAGGATCAAGTGTTAGGTAATAATAATAGTAGATAGAATCAAAGAGAGAATGTTCCAACATGGGAAGCAGTCCACACAGCCAACTCATAGAATGACAATGGCTTTAAGTAATACTCTGATCTCAGAATCAGCCCTTAAGGTTTCCTGGTCTGGCTGAAAAGCCCGTGAAAGCATTTCAGGCATGGAGAGCCAAGACACTGTGGCAGAAAATGTTCTACATGAAGGATCTCTGTGGGTGAGACCCCAGCGGAAAGAAGTGGCCATCAGAGAAGGATGTACTTTTCTCTAAAGGGAGGAGAGAACTTCCACTTTGCTTATGGCCTTGTCCAAACACTGACAAGAGTCTGTGGACTTGAAAGGCTTCCATAACCTAGGCAGCTCATGACAGAGCCTCGGGTGGTCACTGATGTCATAGATAAGAGTGTTAATTGTTAAATTAACAACAGGAGTCACTGTGCACTACTCCGCATTCAGGACCTCTGTCCTCAATGGGTTGTGTTATGAGAGTTAACTGTAATACTAGTTCTCAAACAGCTGTGTGTGTGTGCAAATTGTTGAAATCTTTACTTAGTATAGAGTTGGTCTTCTGTGTACAAAGTTAGCTGAAAATGAATCTTAATGGAGAATGGGACTGGGAAGGGGAGAGGGAGGAGGAGAGGTGGGAGTGTGGATGGGAGGGCGGGTATGGTGGGAAGAATAACTGTATTCCTAAAGTTGTACTTATGAAATTTGTATTCCTTAAAAAAATTAATTAAAAATGCACAGTAACCACTGGGACACTGACATCTTCCCCCTCCCCCCAAGGAAAATGCCCAACCCTCTTCTAGTGCTAGTTAAAATCGACCAGAAGGTCCTTGCAGGCTGAAGCGTGCGTAAGCAGCAAAGTGACCCTCAATCACCTTTCTGATGTGGGCAGACAAAACCCCCTCATTAGAATGTTAAATCTCCACCCTCAACTGCACAAGCAATGCACATAACCTACACGGTAACATGGGAGCATGTAGACCCACCCCTTTAGGGATATTCACAACCATTCCCAGAGCTTCTGTGGAACCTAAAATGCCTAACTTCCTGAAAAGCAAGCTCTAGAAGACTTGCAATTCCTGGTTGTGTGGGCAGCCTGGTTTCTGGCCAGGAGACCACCGTGTTCCCTGTCTTGGCCAACTCAAATCTATTCCTTTCTGCTTGCAGCTCAAACTGTTTTCCCTGGCACACAAGCTAGATAAGAAACCCTCAGATTTTTCTGTCCAATTACAAATTTTGGCAACTGCAAAATTAGCTTCTTCCCTTTGGAGAGCTAATGATGGCTGCTCAGGTGCCAGACCTCTGAGGACGGACATGGGGGAGAGTGCCTTGTTGCCTGGGACAATCTGGTCGGGTGGTGTCTATTCCCAGAGGCGACATTCTTGGTTTCTGTCTCCCTGGAGTTTTCAGTGCAGAAACATCTCTGCTGTGTTAGATGAGTGCTGTCTGAGGGCTGGGCTCTTCAGTCCCCGGGTAGACAGGCAGCTCACGTTTGACCCAAGTTTGACCTAATCCTGAGGTCAAACCCCCATGTTTGACCCAATCCCGACAGATTTGCAATCTTCCCAGGGTATATTTATTGAGATAGTGTGGTGCAGTAGGTCAAGTCATCCCTTGCAATACCACTACCCCATATCAGAGCGCCTATTTGAATCCTGGCTGCTCCACTTCCAACCCTGCTTCCTGCTAATGTGCTTCAGAGGGAGAGACAATGGCCTGGATGTCACCAGATGGGAGACCGGGATGGGTGGAGTTCTTGGCTCCTGCCTTCAGCCTGGCCCAGACCTGGCTGTTGTGGGAATTTGGGGAGTGACCTGGTAGATGGATAATCTGTCTCTTTGCCTTTCAAACAAATAAAAGGGGTAACTTTTGAACATTAGAGGACTGAATAGTTCAAGTCCTCTAGTCCTGAGGTGCTCATTAAAATTGATAGTGTGGGATTATGAGTCATCAGTCAGCTTTTCCACAATGCAGCCCCTTAGGTATATGTGAAAGACCTGGAGGCACGTTGGAACCAATGTGAAAGAGAAAAAACCTTTTTTAAAATTATACGATGTCATGGCCCTAATATGCTTTTGGGTCAAATGACAAATGGCCTTGTCTTATAAAACATGTTACAGTTAGACTTTGTAAAAAGGGAAGCCAATGAGGGCAAATCCCTTTGGGAAGCTTTTATAATTTTGTTTTGCAACAGGAATTTGAAAAGACAAAGTAAGATGTCAGTGCACAAAGGGATGAACTGAAACCCTTAGAGACCCCAGCAGATGAAGGCCTCTTGAATCAGATGGCACAGCCTCCACCCTCCCCACCGCCGGGGGCAGCAGCAGGGTCTGTGCCCATAACCTCCCTTATCACATGAGGCTGAGGTACTTTCCCAACCTCTGCCTGACCCAGGGAAGGCTACAGTCCTTGGACTCCCTCCCTCTCTCTCTCTCACTGTCCACTCTGCCTATAAAAAAAAAAAAAAAAAAAAAAAGAGCCAAACTAGAACCCAAATGAAATTCAAGACCTAAACTGGTATAGGCACTATAACCATAGCCTTCCACGAGGACTCTGAAAGGGAGCCCCCAAACAAAAGAACTTCAACAAAATACACGAGGGGCTCCAACAACCCAACACGATCCCTTGGCCTTTCTGGAATGTATGTGCCAGGCTTTTAGACAATACACTTATCCACATCCTGAACCCTCTCAAGACACCCGGACTCAAAATTGGACAACGCCCTCCTGACAGAATGAGACCATGACAAACACTGGAAGGAGGGTCTGAAGACTGCTGCTGACACTCCAGCCTGGAGAGCTACCACACTACCTCACAAACTCCCCTTCCAACGGTGGCTCACTGCTGGGAGGGTAAGACCGGGCAGTCCCCCGTGAAACCACAAAACTGGACACTCTAAATCAGCCCATGGTTTCTGTCACACAGTTTGCCTTTAATGTGTGACAGCCCGGAGGTGCCAGAAGTCCATTCTAGGTTGCTGAACCTCAAAGATGCCCACCTGGTAACTCAGACCTTGAGGTTTTCACAAATGGGAACAGTTTCATGAGAAGGAATCTGAAAGCTGGTTATGTGGGGTCACCCTTATGTCTAGTCTCACTTCTCTGGGGCAGAAGTGTCACTGCTGGGACACCTCTGCCCCAAAGACTGAACGCGGAGTCCTGCTGGGGGCCCTCCAATTGGCCTCTGGACAAAATGCGTGTGCTTCCAGTTCTACACACCCACGGAGCTATCTGGAAGGAAAGGGGATGACTAATGGCAGAGAGCAAGGAAATAAAGCGTGGGCCTCTAACACTAATGTCCCTGAAGGCAGCACAGGGCCTCACTAAAGTGGTAGTTATGCATGGTCTGCGACACCAGAAAACCAATACCCTATGGCAGAGGAAATCAAACAGCAGATCAAGTGGCTAAGAACGCTACCCCACACCCCGACCGCGATGTCCTGAACTACATATGGTGCTCAGCCTGCTTTTAGCTTATCTAATGAAAGATACCCTGCTGATACCGACTTGAATATGCACCCCAAAAATCAAGGGGTTTTCCAACAATGATTTCTGTTATAATGCTGGAGGAAAAGTTTATATATATATATATATATATGTGTGTGTGTGTGTGTGTGTGTGTGTGTATACACTGATGAAGTCACCAGAACTGCACGGCTGTACTCACTATGGAAAGAAGCCCTACTGTAATGGCTCTCAAACTTTGCTGGTTACAGGCTGGCAGCTACCACACAGGAAGTTACCTGAGAGTGCAGGTTACATGCGACAAACAGTCCCAAAGCAGTGGAAGTGCCCAAGTCCCAGGCACACAGCATCAGGACAGTTACCTGGAGAGGACTGGCACACTGATTTCCCTGTGAGGACAAAAGCTCCCAGAGGAGTTTAGTACTCGTTAATGTCTGCGGACACTCTTACCGCTCACCAGAAGCAACCCAACACGAAGTGAAAAAGCTGCCAGGGTGCTCCCATGTGACGTAGCCGCCTAAGCCTGCAGGGCTGATGTGGGGCCCGTGCTGCCTGCAGACACCACCCAACAGGTTTCAAAGGCTCTACGAAGCTTCATGTGGCCTGGGGACGGCAATTCTCAGGACGAGTGGAGAAGATGAGCCACACTCTAAAGAACTGAGGCCAGATTTGACCAGCAAACCCGTGGTAGGCTGTCTCTGGCCTTGCTGTGCAGCTCCCAGAAGGAGGCTCTGTGAACTGTTACTGGGGAGACCCCAGACCCCCGTATTTCATAGGAACGGCAGATCTGTCTAGCATTCATGGCCTTGCTACTGCTTTCATCCCTTAAGACTCCTGTCCCACAGGTTCCAGCACGGCCAGCAGGCTGTCTGTCTGCACTGGGGCCGCAGCACCCACTCCCAGGCCTCCAGGCTGTCTGTCTGCACTGGGGCCGCAGCACCCACTCCCAGGCCTCCAGGCTGTCTGTCTGCACTGGGGCCGCAGCACCCACTCCCAGGCCTCCAGGCTGTCTGTCTGCACTGGGGCCGCAGCACCCACTCCCAGGCCTCCAGGCTGTCTGACTGCACTGGGGCCGCAGCACCCACTCCCAGGCCTCCAGGCTGTCTGACTGCACTGGGGCCGCAGCACCCACTCCCAGGCCTCCAGGCTGTCTGACTGCACTGGGGCCGCAGCACCCACTCCCAGGCCTCCAGGCTGTCTGACTGCACTGGGGCCGCAGCACCCACTCCCAGGCCTCCAGGCTGTCTGCCTGCACTGGGGCCGCAGCACCCACTCCCAGGCCTCCAGGCTGTCTGACTGCACTGGGGCCGCAGCACCCACTCCCAGGCCTCCAGGCTGTCTGCCTGCACTGGGGCCGCAGCACCCACTCCCAGGCCTCCAGGCTGTCTGACTGCACTGAGGCCGCAGCACCCACTCCCAGGCCTCCAGGCTGTCTGACTGCACTGGGGCCGCAGCACCCACTCCCAGGCCTCCAGGCTGTCTGACTGCACTGGGGCCGCAGCACCCACTCCCAGGCCTCCAGGCTGTCTGACTGCACTGGGGCCGCAGCACCCACTCCCAGGCCTCCAGGCTGTCTGACTGCACTGGGGCCGCAGCACCCACTCCCAGGCCTCCAGGCTGTCTGACTGCACTGGGGCCGCAGCACCCACTCCCAGGCCTCCAGGCTGTCTGACTGCACTGGGGCCGCAGCACCCATTCCCAGGCCTCCAGCCTAAGTGGGCAGTGCCCTATTCGTCCTTCTGACCACTGGGTTTTCCCTAAAACTGCATGGATCAAGCATGGATTCACTACACCTGAGTAAAGGCCACGCCCCGTGCCCCCCCCCCCCCCCCGGAAGATAAGCTCATCCTCATCTGTGGGCTAAGACAAGGGGACCACCCCACCTTTCTAAAAGGCTGGACTGACAGCTCTGGGTGTTCTGGACCTCTCCCCCTGCCAAGAATCTCTTCTTTTCCTTGGATTACTGGGATAAGTCCTTCAGCCGCAGGGGGAGGGCCTGCAGTAAACGGACTTATGAACATACAGAAGATTTAAAATACCTCTTTAAAAGGCCAAGCTCCTTGGGAAGGGGGAAGAGGCTTCCTCTTTTAGTCCTCGGTGTGTTATTCTTGGACCTAATCACCTCAATCAATCACTTTTCATGTGCACAGTCTGCTGTTAAGGTGAAATAGCCCCAGTTTTTCCTTAAAATCACAATGGGGGGCTCACGTTGTGGCGTAGCAGCTTTAGCCACCTCCTTCGATGTGGGTATCCCATATGGGTTCCAGTTCGTGTCCTGGCTGCTCCGCTTTCAATCCAACTCCCTACTAATGGGCCTGGGAAAGCAGGGGAGGCTGGCTGAAGCACCCAGGTGGGAGAGCCAGAGGAAGCTCCTGGCTCCTGGTTTTGGCTTGGTCCAGCTATGGCTGTTGCAGCCATCTGGGGAGTGAACCAGCAGATGGAAGATCTCTTTCTTTGTAACTCTACCTTTCAAATAAAATAAATAGGGGTCAGCATTGTGGCACAGTGGGTTAAGGCTGCGACGCTGGCATCTCATTTGGGCACTAGTTCGAGTCCTGACTTCTCCACTTCTGATCTAGCTCCCTGCTAACGCACTTGGGGAAGCAGTGGCGCAAGTACTTGGGCCCTTGTACCCACATGGGAGACCCAGATGAAGCTCCCAGCTCCTGGCTTTATCCTGGCTCAGCCTAGCCACTGCAGCCATTTGGAGAGTGAACCAGATGTCTGTCTCTCCTTTTCTCTCTGTAAATTTGCTGTTCAAATAAATCTTTTTTTTTTTTTTTTTTAAAGAAGACTTGAAAAAAGAATCTTAAAAACAAATCATAATCGGCAGCTTAGTAGCTACAGATGCTGATTCCCATTGGCAAGACAACGTCTTCACCCGGCTTTCCCAAGCAGCAGTCTTGGGGGAACCTTACCAGCCCAGGCCTCGAAAGGCTGATGAACTCTGGGACCCCCGGGCCATTGTCATCAAAAATCTACCTATCCACAGCCTTCCAACAGCACTCCTGGTGAAAAAGTGCTGGGGCCCTCTAAGGATAATTAGAGACCACAACCTTCTCATGGCTCTGCAGTAGGTTTCTGGGTCTGTCCTCAAAATACCTTCCGTGTCTGTCAACAACCATACATGCCTCGATTTTGGGAGATGTGCAGATTTATACACAAAAATACTCGTAAATGCCTGGGAGGTGTTTCTAATCGTGTGAGCATCAACTTCCCCTTAAAGTCCTAGGCCTCCTGGTACGTCCTTCCTGTGTGGTCACAACTGCTCCAGCCCCGTTCTAACTGGGCTTTCAAATGTCTGAACTGTACTTGCGAGACAGGAACAGGCACCTCCGGCTATCGCCAACACTCACTCATTGCTGCACCCCATGGTGATTTAACCTGGCCAACACCAGCAAGTGCCCTGCACTGTCAACTAAACAGGATTTCCCACAGACGAGGACGATGACTGGGGAAACCTTATGGCTTGGAGCTCTGACGTTAATCAAGTTCAGGTTACTCTGCAGTGGGCTGGTTCACAGGGACAGGCAGCCCTAGAGGAATCTGGAATTCTTATGATGTCATTCATAGCTGAGCCAGGTGACTGCTCGGGTCGTTAAGGCACAACGGTGCTCCACAGACGCCTGGCCCGGGTGCTGTCACGGCACAGTGAGCTGCCCTTGGCCCTCTCCAGCAGAACAGGAGTCTGTGCCGCAGCCACCAGCTCTGCTGCATCTGAGTGGACACGTCTGGGTCGCAGAGCAGATCTCTACGTGTCAGATCAGACAGCCAAGGGGATACGTCAGAGCCTGGACAGAGCTTGCTGAGACCTGGTAGGACTGGATCACATCCTGGTGCCCAGTTTTCCTTGGGGTTGGCCTTGATTTTCCCATTTCTAATTTTTCTTCCCTGTCTTGTCCCTGTCTGGTTTTTTTTCTAATTAACTTAGATCTGCCCAAGTCCCAGGCCACACGCCTATTCTCTGGGAACTTTCACCTCTGCAGAGTAAGCTCTCGAGCCTCAGAATCCTTTCGCTTGCTGACTAAAGCCCCTTAGAGTTCACGATTCCACAGTGCCCCGATACATCAGGGAGTAGCCCCTGTCCAATTCCAATTTATGATTAAGTAACAAGGGGAGAGATTAACACCCCTCCGCCAACTCCCCTTGCAAAGAAAAGGATCCAACCCAGTTTTAATCTCAAAGTCCACGAGCTGTCCCTGCAGCTGGATGGGAGCCCCAGCTGATCGGCTGTGACGAACCCCCTTGATAGAAACTGCAGGCCCAGTCCTGTGGAAACCAGAACGGCTCTGCACCTGAGCAGCAGTCTCGGCCTCAACTTCACCTTTCTGACTAGAGAGCTGAATCCCCTTCATTACAGGGCTAAATCCCCACCCCCAGTGAACGTGGAATGCATGTCACATACATGACTTGGAGGGGGAGTGTGCCCTCCCTTCCAGAACTCCCCTGAAACAGTGTGTGCGTGTGTGTGTGTGTGTCTGTCTGTCTTCCCTAAAAGAGCCCTCCGCAACTTCTAATTCCTGGTTGCTCAGGGAGGCCAGCCCAGACACACTCCCTGCTGCTCACAGCCCTGGTCATCTGCATGTTTCCACTGGCACACACGTTAGACACGAGCCCTAGGGTTTTTCTGCCTGATAACAGTGTGATGGGCAAAGCTCCTTCTCTGACTTTTCTGGTTTTTATAAGGAGACTTTCCCTCAAATCTCACCGAGAATGGAAGCAAAGGCCCCACTGAGTCTGCGACAGAGACCCCTGGAGAGGCAGCGACACTGCTGAGGGTGGCAGGAGCCTGCCCTGTGTATGTGTTGGGGGAGGCCAAGGAAGGGGCAGGGAGGGGCAGGGCATGAGCTGAGCAGCTGGCTGGGCAAGGCCCCGTACTCTGGTGAGGGAGCCACAGGGACCCCAGCTGACTTCGGTTTCCAGTCATGGAAACCCCAGGAAATGCTGGGTCAGAACCAGAGGCGGGGGAGCTGGTTGGTTAAGGCAAAGCTGCTTTGAGGCAAATATCTGCATACCTACTTGGGGGATTCCGAATCTGAGGTGCTGTGGGGCAGCCAGGGAGAAGAAGCGAGGGCTTAGACTGGAGAAGAGAGACGAGGCTAGAGATACAGCGGCGCTGGCAGATGTGGCGGCCACAGTGCAGAAACGTCAGCAGTGAGCACTCCTCTGAGGGGCGGGAGGACACACTCAGAAACCCGGGAGAGGCCAGCCTGCTAGCACAGTAGGTTGTGCCACCTGGATGCTGGCACCCCGTATCAGAGCATGGGTTTGCGTCCTGGCTGCTCCACTTCAGGTCCAGCTCCCTGATACTGCACCTGGGAAGGAGCAGAAGATGGCCCAAGACACTGAGCCCCTTCATCTATGTGGGAGACCTGGATGGAGTCTGTGGTTCCTGACGTTGGCCTGGCACAGTCCCAGTCATTATGGCCATCTAGGGGAGTGCACTGGCAGGTGGAAGACCTCTCTCTCTGTCACTCTTTCACATAAATAAATCAATCTTTAAAAAACAAACAAACAAACAAACAAACAGTAGGAAAAAACCTAGTTGTACAGACTGTTGCAGGACATGAAGTAGAAACTACAGATAAGAACTGGATGGGTGAGAGGCAGACCGAGATGGTGGCTGGGAAAGATGCTACAGGATCAGCTGCCCAGACATCAATTCAAACAGCTATTAATGCACCAAGCCAGGTTCACAAGGGTTATAAGGAAGCCAGGTGAGAGACCACAGTGCCTGTAGAAGGCAGGAAGGGAGTTGCTGGCATCACCCCTGTCCCCAGCTCCAAGCAGAGCAGCCTGGAGACAGACTGCAGACCCCTTCCCTTCCCTAGGAGGGCTGAGGTGCGATCTTGGGCCTGAAACCCGGGACCATGGCTGCCACTGTAGAATCCCGCGCCAGGGCCCTCAGGCCAGTGCCTGCAGCCTCTGCCTTCGGACTCTCCTTAGACAGGGCCAGTGGACCGCCTCCCTCATTCTCTGCAGGCAGCAGAACAAGACTCCAGGCTCTGGGGAGGAGGAAGGTGAGAAGAGCCTACTTGCCTTGGGGCTCAGTCCTGGGCCTGCCTCAGCCCCAGAGGCCCGTCTGCAGGCCACTGCTCACATATGGAGCTCCTAAGACGGCCCTGGCGTAGAGTGGAACTGGTCCACCTCAGTCTGTAGCACCACCAGCCTGCATGGGCCTGGTGTGCAACTCTGAGACTGTGCAAGGTGGAGTGGCTGAGACTCAGGGAGCACAGGCATGGCTTAGTGGCAGCCTACCTTCTCCACCTCTCGCCTAGGCACATAGCAAGGGACTCCAGGTGCTGGGGAGTAGGACACAAAACTAAACACAGGACTACATCTTAGAAGTCGGCACCAGGCTGGTAAAGCCCAACACGGGGCAGATGCTGATGGCCCCTGTCCTCCGGCTCTGCACTGTTGCCAAGTGGAGACCCCTGAGCCCAGTCAACCTGTAAGGCCAGGCACAGTATCATGGTGCCTGGTCACAGCAAGAGGCCTGCAAGGATGGATCACCCCTCTCTAGACAGACGCTGTTCATTCTGAACACCACTCCAGGGCAGACAGAGGATTCTCCAAGCCACAGGGAGAAGAAACAAGCAACAGAGATGTCCTATTTCCTGACCGCAGAAACCTTGCAGGCCAGGACGTGGGGCGGGACTTCCTCAGTACTGAAGGGAAAAACCTCCTACCAAGAACAGTCGGAATCTATTCTGTAGTCAGGAAGGAGAAATAAAGACACTGCTAGGCGAACAAGAGGTCAGAGGACCCACCGCCACCAGATCTGCTCTGTGAGACATGCTAAAGAGAGTTCTTCAAACCCAAGAGACACGGAGAGAGTAAGAAGCAAATACGGTGAGGTAGAAAGGTCACTGTCGAGAGCACCTGGAAGCCAAGGCAGGCGTCTACAGCCGACTCACCCATGACAGAAATGCTGAAGACATGTCCTAGAGAAAGGACAGTCTTCAGGAACTGGTGCTGAGAAAATATGTTTCATACACAGAATTAACTCGGTCCTTACCTGACTCCACACACACAAATCAACTCAAAATGGATTGAAGATCCAAACCTAAGACTTAGCAAACTAAAAATCTTCTGCACAGCCAAGAAAATTATTAACAGAATGAACAGATGACATACAGAATGGGAGAAAATATTTAAACTACACATGGCCGGCGCCGTGGCTCATTTGGCTAATCCTCCGCCTGCAGTGCCGGCACCCTGGGTTCTAGTCCTGGTTGGGGTGCCGGGTACTAATCCCGGTTGCTCCTCTTCCAGTCCAGCTTTCTGCTGTGGCCTGGGAAGGCAGTGAAGGATGGCCCAGGTGCTTGGGTCCCTGCACCCACATGGGAGACCGGGAGGAAGCACCCGGCTCCTGGCTTCAGAACAGCACAGCACTGGCCGCAGCAACCATGAGGGGAGTGAACCAACGGAAGGAAGACTTTTCTCTCTCTCTCTCTCTCTCTCTCACTGTCTATAACTCTACCTGTCAAATAAAAAAATTTTAAAAATTAAAAAAAAATAAACTACACGTATGACACAGTGTCAATAATCAGAATATGTAACAACTCAATAGCACAGGAATAAATAATCCAATTTAAAAATGTACAATAAATCTGAATGGACATGTTTCTAAGGAAGACATCTACATGGCTGACACATGCATGAAAAACACCCTTAGCATCACTGAGTATCATTCAGTTAGAATGGCTGTTAGCAAAAAGGTAACAAGGACTGAAGGCCGTGGAGGAAAGAGAACATCTGGATCCTGCTGGTGGGAACATCTGTGGAGAAGTCTGACCTAGCAGTCCTGAAGGATATGAAGTCAAGTGTTGAACGACACCTGCACTCCATGGTGACTGCAGCACTAGTCACAACAGCTAAGAATGCAAACAGCTTAAGTGTCCATCAACCATCAAAGAAAATGTGACACGCACACACTCGCGCAAACACACACACACAGCCAATCAGCCACAAGAGGATAAATCCTGATATCTGTGACAACATGGAGTTCATCATGTTAAGGGCAATAAGCCAGGCAGGGAAATCAAGTGCTGCATAGTCTCCCTCACATGTGGAGTCCAGAAAAGTTGATCTTGTGGAACCAGAGTGGAACAGTGGTTATCAGAAGCTGGGAAAATAATGTGGGGGGAAGAGATGGGAAAGGCTGAATAATGGGTACTGAGTGACAGCTCTCTAAGTCACTGTTAGACACTAAGTTGTAGTTGAAAGCTGTAACTAAGTTACAGTCAGACAGGAGAAAGGGCTTCTGGTGTGGTGTTGCACCGCAGAGTGGCTACATAAAAATGCTGTGTTTCCATAAATATCTAGAAGAATTTTGAAAGTGTTCACCCAGAACAGATATAAACATTTGAGGAGACAGTTACATCACCCTATATTGAACACTGCACAATGTATACGGGCATTGGGACATGACGTGGTACCCCACAAATATATGTAATTCTGACACATCAGGTAAAATGAAAATAAAAACCAGAGTGCTGGACGGCAGAAAGGGGAGATGAAAACACCTCTTGTGGGCAGTGACATGGCGACTGGCTGCCGAGCACCAGGCTTGTTACGTTGGCGTTTTCACCAGAAGACAAGGGGACGCAGGGGAGAAAGAACACGGGGGAATGTGGGCCTGCTTCCTTAGTACAGAGTGAAGCCGAAGGGGTCTGTTGGAGACTGGACTCCTGGGAGCCGCACGGCCCCATCCCCCAGGGACAAGGAAGGCCCTGCTGTCGGCACAGTGCAGAGGCCCTGAGCAGGAAAAGCAACTGCCCCAGGCTCAGAGGCTGCAGCTGCCAAGGAGGGGACAGGAGGTGCGGTTCCTGAGCGAAGCCAGGCAGCCGGGGGCTTGGCAAGGACAGAGGAGCCCGCGGACGGCATCTGTCCAGGGAAGCGCACGGCTGTTCTTCCAGAGGGCACCGCTGACAACACATCTGACAAAGGGTCTGCTCTGCTCTGATACAAAGAGCTCACACAAACCGCACCACGGTTTCTCCAAGACCCCGGGTTACAAATATATAAAACAATTTATTTGCCCACCCACAAAACGCAAATGGTTTATAATCCTTTGAGTAAATGCCCAACTTTACCAGCAATTCAAGCACTGGAGCAAAGGAGAATAGGATAAAGGCTTTTCATTGATCCATTTAGGAAACATCTAAGTGATGCAGTCAGCAGTGTCGATTTGAGAGTGAGGTGAAATACTTATAAACTCTGCTCATGGAAACATAAATTGGTATAACTCACCTGGAAAAGATTCTAATTATTAAATATAAATATAAATAATTATTAAATATAAATATAAATAATTATTAAAGAGGTCAGACGTGTCCATACCATTTGATCCCAGAATTCCCCTCTAGCAAACACTCCTGGTTAGGCAACTTGCATTATGAATGCATTACTGTAAGAACCCTGGGATTTCATGGGGGTTGGGACTGGTTCAGAGTACTGTCTCACAGCACAGGCTGCGCACAAGAATGGTACCCACACCACAGCGAGTAGAAGGCATCTGAATTATCTGGTGACATTTACAAAAAATCTTATAAAGGATTTCCCTATAGTGAAGAAAGAACAGGATGGTTTGATTGTGGGTA
Source organism: Lepus europaeus (assembly GCF_033115175.1). Taxonomy (NCBI): domain Eukaryota; kingdom Metazoa; phylum Chordata; class Mammalia; order Lagomorpha; family Leporidae; genus Lepus; species Lepus europaeus. Next base: position 177,867,912 of record NC_084827.1, read on the forward strand.
ATTTCAGGGTGCTTCTTTCTCCAATAAATAATTATTGACTATGTCATAGGCACTATATTAGGAGTTGGGGATACAGCAGTGAACAAATGAAGTACTTGTTTTCACAAAATTTATATTCTAGTGTGGGAGACGGATAACAACAACTACATAAGCACACAGCACATCCTAGTATATAGCACATACAGGATGAGACAGGATCCGAGGGCAGCGTGTTAGGTGCGATTATAGATCCCTCTGACAACTGCTTCTCAAATGCACGGACGAGAGCTGTGGATGAGCCCTTCCACCTCAGTCTGCGGTCAGTGTGTGCTTATCTGGACGCTATGGGAGAATGAGTTCCACGTTCTAGACTCCAGATATACAGACATATTTCTAGAATGAGTTCCACGTTCTAGACTCCAGATATATAGACATATTTCTAGAATGCATGTTCTAAGTTGCTAGACTATTTAAGAAGTGAAAAAAATACTACAGATTATGTTGTTTAATTTTTAGAGACCAACCACACACCATGGCGAGGGATGTGTGTAACTTCGTATGTGCAGCAGAATTTCTTACCCCAAGTTCTCTTCTTTCTGAAGGGGCTCTAAGCAGACCTCAGTTCTCCGTCCTAGTTTATAGTCTCTGACAATAAGAGAAACAAAATGAGTGACAATTTTTAAAAACAATTTTTACCAATTTTAAGCTTTTTTCTTAAGTGCAGGGTCATTTTCTGAATACCATAATAGAACCCTCCAGCTTCCAGGAAGGGCGAGAGCTAGAACGCGGGCTGTGCCACTGTATTCAGACTCTACGTGGAAGCTCGACTGTCCAGCCAAGGCTCAGCCTCTTGGGCCAGGTGCTTTTTGGATGGGCACCACAACAGTCATGGGTGAAACCTTCAGGGCTGCTTGCAAGGGAACTAACAACTCCCCAAAATGCCCAGACATAGCGTTTCTGTTCCAAGTCCAGGGCAGGACAAGCTGGCTCACATCTTCCTGGGATGAAAACAGCTTACTGCTAACATCTGTTGCAATCCCGATTCTGAGGATGTCAGTCTCCGGAGGACGCACAAAGCTCTATTTATACTTCATGTGGAAAACCAACATTGTCTCGGAGTTTAATTAAAAATCTCATCCAACTCGCAAACTTGGAGTGACCAGGAATGGGCTTTCTGTCATCATCTGACTCAAAAGACTGATTTCTCCCACAATTCCTCTCACTGCCCAGTCGTGCAGGGCCTGCCGAGTGGCCAGTGGGAAACCTACTTGAGCTGCTGCTGGTTGGTTCGCAGAAGCCTGCCTGGGCGCTTACTCTCCACTGTCCAGGCTCTGAGGAAGGCTGGGGACGGAACAACGAAGTCTGAGAATGGGGGCAAGGCCATGGCCTGGAAAAAGAAACAGATGTTTCTCCAACAGGTTCAAGGGTACTCACAAAACATACTTCTTTAGACACAAAAAGAACTACTACACAATGAAATCTGAGGGAGAATGTATCTCAAAGTTACGATACAAATCTATTTTTAAAAAGCACAGGAATCTCTTTTACATAAAACTTAATCCTGAGTAATTCTTGTATTATTCTCCACTGAAATGAACGTGAGAAAATGCGTGTTTTATTTCTAAATCTGAGCCTCATCTTCTGATGCAGTGTTTGCTTTGCCTGCAAAATAACTTTTGGTTTTGAAATGTTTCAAAATCTTTGGTTTCAATCAGTACAGCTAAGCTGCTTGTTCCAATTCTGTAGAGCGAATATCTTTAGATTGAAGCAGAGATAGCTGCCAATATTCAGCCATTCTGGACTTAAAACCAGTAATTTTGTATCTTTCAAACTAATACAAGAAAAACATCTTTCTCCTGTTCCCATGAGAATAAAGCCACTTGGTTTTTTTGAGGAAGGTTATTTCACACATCGGGACTCACAAATAGCAAACATCAACAACTAACTGCTAGCCATATATGTACGTATTATATTATATATGCCCCCATAGTGCTTCCTTTAAGAAAACGGAGGATGTTCATTCAGTACAGCAATAGCAAATACTTCTTCACCATTTTGTGTTGTATGAGGGTGCTTCAGAGTTCATGGAAAAATGGAATTAAAAGATGTTTATTTTGGAATCATGCATGGCTTCTTCCTAATACACATTTATGTGGACTTTTTAAAGATCCCTTGTACCTGCAGGTCCCCTCCCTCTCTGTGTTAATGCACCAGGAAGCAGTACTATGTCTAGTTATGTAGCACCCTAGCACAGAAGCTGATCATCTGACCTTAAGGAGACCTGGTAACAAAACTTTTAACAACATTTAACAAGTGGGTCACAATGGTACAAAAACAATGTGAAAAACGGAGTAAAGTGAATGCTTTACAAATGTTTCAAGAAAACATGTTTCCCTCAAAAATAAAAATGAGCATAAGCCACAAGTCACTGAGGAGAGAGTCAAACACAAGCACGGCATGCCTGCCAGACGAGGGACCCGTGAGAGCCACGAGGGCAGCTGGCCGACACAAGTACCAGGAGCTGTCTGAGCCACAGGCACGTGCTGCCTGCACGGTACTTACCACTGAACATGGCATATAACAAATGCCATATCAGAACAGACTGTAGTTGAGGGAAAAGGAAATAGAAGAACATATTAATATCTCACTGGAAGAAGCCGTCTCACCACTAAGGCATGCTGCAGGGGGATGTCTGACCTGAGACTTGAGATCCACCAATGTGGCGTCTTCTGAGATCTCTATGTCTCCCACGTAGAGGAGAGAAACTTCCACAGGCATCTTTCCAGGAGCACCTTTGAAAGGACAGAGCGGGATGATTGGAAGAACTTTAAATAAATTTACTTTGTGTTTGTGAAATAGATTGCCATGTTTTGATATTATTATCATTTTTTTAAAAAATAAAAATGTATTTATTTGAATGAAAGTTACAGAGAGAGAGACAGGGAGATTGTCCACCTGCTGGTTCACTCCTCAAGTGGTGGCAATGACCAGGGCTGAGCCAGGCCAAAGTCAGGACTTTTATGCAGGTCTCTCATGTGGGTGGGAGGGGCCCAAGCACTTGTGCCATCTTCTGCTGCTTTTTCCAGGCCACTAGCAGGGAGCTGGATTGGAAGTGGGACAGCTGGAATCTGAATCTGCGCACATGGGATGCTAGTGTCACAAGTAGCAGCTTAACCCAGTATGCCACAAGAGCAGGCCCCTGATGCTGGCATCCCACATGGGCACCGGTTTGAGTCCTGGCTGCTCCACTTCCAACCAGCTCCTTGCTAATGTGCAAGGGAAAGCAGCAGAGGATGGCCCAAGTCTTTGGGCCCCTGCACCCGCGTAGGAGACTGGGAAGAAGCTCCTAGCTTTGGATCAGCACAGCGCTGGCTGTTGTAGCCATTTGGGGAGTGAACCAGCAGAAGGAAGACCTCTTTCTCTGTCTCTTCCTCTCACTGTAACTCTACCTCTCAAATAAATAAATAAATAAATAAATAAAAGAAATATAACTATAATACTTCAAGGTACTATATAAAAGCTAATAATTATGTAAAGCAGGATAAAAAGAAAAACATACACAATGAGCTGGTCCTACTATAAATATATTCTGTATCTACAGCAACAAAAAAAAAAGAATGTGTTTTCTTTTTCTTGGTCTCCCACATGGGTGCAGGGGCCCAAGGACTTGGCCCATCTTCTACTGCCTTCCCAGGCACATTAGCCGGACGTTGGATCACAAGTGGAGCAGCTGGGACTTGAACTGGTGCTCTGATATGGGATGCTAGAGTTGCAGGCATCACTTACCCTTCTGCACCACAACACTGGCCTGCCTGCCTGCCCGCCTGCCTGTCTCTCTCTCAGAAGCTGAGCAACCACAATAGCACTCCAAGATGGGGTGCAGGCACCCCACGCAGTGGCTTCATGTGCTGTGTCATAAACCCCACCTCCAATTTCTCCTCTTTATAATGAAGTGGAATTCCACTTTGTTCAAAAGTGACTCAACCTACTGCTAGGGACTTCCAGCCCTTGCAATGTGCATACTGAATTTTAAGTAAAACAGCATCTTTGTACTCTGTCAATATTTCTTCTCAGAAGTCAGTGAGATTCCACAGATGCCCTGGAAGCAGCTCCTGGAGGCTCTGGGAAAGACAACAGGCCCAGCAGGCATGCAGGATGCAGACTCCAGCCCTGGTTTCTGTCCCACGGACTGCAGTGAGGTCACTGGGAGTAGCTGAAGCTTCAACTTCCTGTCACATATAACAAACAGGTGCAAGTGCTTGGGCCCCTCCCACCCACATGAGAGACCTGCATAAAAGTCCTGACTTTGGCCTGCCCTGAGGACCTTGAGAAATGATACATACAGGTCTTTGGAAAGTTAACATATTGATATAATATTTAAGATTAACAGAAAGAGTGGAGCTTATGAAAAAACAGGATGGTGTGGAGGCAGGCGTTGTGGCGCAGCAGGTTCAATGGGCTCGGGATCCCCACATCCCATACTGGTTCCCGTCCTGGCTACTCTGCTTGTGTGCACCCAGGAGGCACCCTGATGACTCAGGTGCTTGGGTCCCTGCCATCCATGTGGGAGACCCTGATGGAGTTCTAGGCTTCTGGCTTCAGCCTGGGCCAGCCCCAGCTGATAGAAGCTGTCTCTCTTACCCTTTTTCTCTGTCATTTTACCTTTCAAATAAGTAAATAAGTAAAAACTTAAAAACAAAATAGGATGGTGTGATTTATATGGGATGACTTTTGATTCCTGACCTTACTTTTCATGCCACACTAGCTGCTATAATTTCACTCTGTCCTCACCTTGGGTGGAAGCAGCTCCCCAGCCCTCACCTCGAGAAGGGGTATAACTGGAACCATTTTGATGACTCTTCCACTGTCCTGAGGGCTCCCACAGCTGGTACCACCAGATTGGCACCTTCAAGAATCCCTGAAGAATGGAGCATGAAAAAAAAATCATCTTTTCAGAGGCAGAGAGGTGGCTGGGGGAAAGGGGTGTGGGGAGGGAGGGAGATGGAGAGGGAAAGAGAGAGAGACAGACAGAGACACACAGAGGGGACCTTTCTGCTGGTTCACCACCCCAAAGCCCAAAATGGCTGGGGCTGGGTAGCAGGAACCCAATTGAGCCATGACCTGCTTCCTCCAAGGGTGTAAATTAGCAGGCTGCTGGAATTCGGAGTGCCTTGAACCTAGGCACTCTGGTATGGTACGTGGGCATCTCAACTGCTAAGGCAACACCTACCCCACAATTAAGTTTTTTAAGATTTATTTACTTATTTGAAAAGCAGAGTGACAGATAAAGATAGAGAGATTGAGAGTTAGAGCTATCTTCCATCTGTTGGTTCACTCCCCAAATGGCTACAATGGCCAGGGCTGGGCTGGGCTGAAGACATGAGCCCAGAACTCCATCTGGGTCTCCCACATTGGTGGCAGGGGCCTACATACCTGGGCCATCTTCTGCTGCCTTCCCAGGTACATTAGCAGGAAGCTGGATCAGAAGGGGAGCAGCGGGGCTGGTGCTGTGTTGCAGTGGATTAATCCTCTGTTGGCATCCCATAAGGGCACTGGTTCTAGTCCTGGCTGCTCCTCTTCTGATCCAGCTCTGCTATGGCCTGGGAAAGCAGTGGAAGATGGTCCAAGTCCTTGGGCCCCTGCACCGCATAGGAGACCCAGAAGAAGCTGCTGGCTTCAGATTGGCTCAACTCTGGCCATTGTGGCTATTTGGGGAGGAGTGGCCCAGCGGATGAAAGACCTTTCTCTCTGTCTCTCCCTCTCACTGTCTGTAATTCTACCTCTCAAATAAATAAATAAAATCTTGAAAAAAATGGAGCAGCCAGGACCCAAACTGGTGTTCTAATACGGGATGCCAGCATCGTAAGTGGTGCCTTAGTCTGCTGCACTACAAGGCTGGCCCCACATGGATCATCTTTAATGTGTAAAGATTAAGTGAATTTCCAGTTTCTTTTCCATGAAGAGAAACATCTTGATGACCGAAATGTTTTTGAATTTATTATTTTCCTTTTTAGCTTCACTACAAACTGCCACAAATTATACTTGTTTATTGTTTTTACAATCCAAAGTTTAAAATTATAAAAATCAGATTTTGAGATTGCCTGGACTAAATGTTCTTTGGTTGGAACTATCTATGTAGATAAGATAGATGAGGGGCATGACCAGTAACAAACTATTTGCCTGACACACTACGCCACTGCTTTCAGGCAACAGAAGATGCGGCAGACTCCCTCTAGTATAAAGAAGCAACGATGTGTTAACCTAGGAGGATTCCTACACACAAACTCCAAGTTTACTGCCTGCACATTCCCTGTAATTTCAGATTGACTAATTCGGCTAGTTCTGCTCACCTCTTTATTTGTTAGTAAACAACTGTAATAGATTTACTAAAGGAGATAAGAATGTGAAGCATAACCATGTGAAATATTTTAAATGTTTCAAGAAATGTATATTAGAACACTTTTCTGATTACCAAATTGGTAAAGATCAATGCATAGTCAATCCCATTCAATTAAGTATGTAAACCAGGATAACAAAATTCTATTTTTTAACCTATCAGACTGTCAAAAAATCACAATATCTAATAATTTTTCATGTTAAAAACAGGAGTATAGGGCCAGCGCTGTGGCGTAGTGGGTAAAGCCACCACCTGAAGTGTTGGTATCCCATATTGGCACTGGTTTGAGTCCTGGCTGCTCCATTTCCCATCCAGCTCTCTGCTAATGGCCTGGGAAAGTCATAAAGGATGGCCCAAGTCCTTGGGCCCCTGTACCCATATGGGAGACCCGGAAGAGGCTCCTGGCTTTGGATTGGTGCAGCTCTGGCCACTGCTGCCAATTGGGGAGTGAAACAGAGAATGGAAGATCCTTCTCTCTGTCTCTCCTTCTCTCTCTGTGCAACTCTGCCTTTCAAATAAATAAATAAATCTTTTTTTTTTTTTTTAATATGAGAATTTAAAAAAAAATGGGTGAACTTGAGTTCTCCTAATTGGTGGCAGGAATAAAAAGTGCTATAAGGGACAGGTGCTGTGGCGCAGTGGGTTAAAACCCCGGCCTGTAGTGCTGGTATCCCATATGGGTGCCAGTTCGAACTCCAGCTGCTCCACTTCTAGTTCAGCTCCCTGTTATGGCCTGGAAAAGCAGTGGAAGATGGTCCAGGTCCTTGGGCCCCTGAGCCCACGTGAGAGACCAGGAAGAAGCTCCTGGCTCCGGATCAGCTCAGCTCTGGCCAGTACAGCCATTTGGGAAGTGAACCAGCAGATGGAAGACCACCCCCCCTCCCACCTCTCTAACTCTTTCAAATAAATAAAATAAATCTTTTTTTTTTTAAAGTGCTACGAAGTCTTTGGAGAGTGATTTGGCCATAAGCACCACCGTGTACAATGCCCAAGTTCTATTCAGTGGTCTACTTGCTAACAGCAGCGCACACACAGAAAGCCCCATCTGCAGGCATACAGACCAACCTCCATGCCCTCTTACTTTTTTTTTTTTTTTACAGAGGAAAAAAAGCAAGATTTATTTAAGTCTGAGACCTTCTTCAGGGCTCCAAGAGAGGTAAATCTGAGGGGCTGGTGGTAGTGGGGCTTCTAAGCACAGTTTTGGGGAAAAAAACTGACAATCAGCTAAAAAATATGGAACGCCTCACAAATTTGCATGTCATCCTTGCGCAGGGGCCGTGCTGGTCTTCTCTGCATTGTTCCAATTTTAGCACATGTGCTGCCGAAGCGAGCACTAGGCGCCATTGCAGAAAACTGCTCACACATGGTAGCCATAAATTTTGACTGAGTAATTCTGGTTCTATGAATCCACCCGGTAGACACACTCAGATACATGCAACACGGCACACGGATATGTACTTCCACACAATGGAATATTATATGCTCACTAAATAGAATGCGATAGTTTACATGTAATGATACATCATATACCTGGAAATAAAATAATCATGAAAACAACTAGGTATACAGTACAATGTCAGAATAGGGCATGCAAAACAATTAAATAAATACATTAATAAATAACAGGAATTGGGCTGGGCTGAACTGTCACTGGCAACACCAGCATCCCACATGGGAGCAAATGTTCGAGCCCGACTACTCTGCTTTCTGTCCAGCTCTCTGCTAATACACCTGGGAAAGCAGAGAAAGAGGACTGTTTTTGGATTTTCTGATCAGGTTAAAATATTAACTATAAAAAGCAGGAAATAAAATTTTATTTAAAAATACACGAAGAAAAAATAGCTGATTAGTAGGATCTGGGGAAAGGTCTCTATTTTTTTTTCTTTTATTACTGTCTAAATATCCCTATTTTCCCACAATGAGACTATTATCTACATAATCAGAAAACAATTACTGTTACTTACAAACTGTGTATTCAGAAGCAAAAATCTTACCGGAGGGGGAAGTTTTCCTTCAACTAAGAGCAAAGTATCTCCAGAACATATCATAAGCTCTTTCAGTGTTGCATCCTGGGAATACAGAAATTCTTTTTTGTCACTTATGACTTCTGAAAGGTACAAACAGACCAGGGGATCTTTTTTTAACCCCACACCTCTGTCAGCTTTTGAAGAAATAAATAATAAAGCACATATTGAAGATACAAGAAATAAGCTACGGCTACACAATAAGTACAGGATAGTATATTTACATTGTGGGGTATAAACTTTAAGTATACTAAAAGCTTCAAGGAAAAGGAGATGGATGAGCTGAGAAATGACAAGAGATTGATTTATGAAAATTGAAATTTTAGTTAAGCCTAAAAAGATGGGTTGGATTTGCAAAGCTGGATGAACTCAGACAAGAGAAGGAAATTCTCATGAACACAGGCAATGTCAAAGCTGACACTAAGCATGGCTTTCTCTGGTAAGGTGCTGAGAGACTAGAGTCACAGGGGGAGGCACAGGTGCAGAGAGGAGGCACGGTGGGAGGCACAGGTGCAGAGAGAGGAGGCACAGCGGGAGGCACAGGCGCAGAGAGAGGAGGCACAGCGGGAGGCACAAGTACTGAGAGGAGGCACGGCGGGAGGCACAGGTGCAGAGAGGAGGCACGGTGGGAGGCACAGGTAGCAAACTAACAGAAAATGCAATGGACAGGATGGCACCGATTGAAGGGATGTGGAATAAAGGAGCCACTTGAGATCCCTGAGCTTTTTCCAAAGATTAGTCTGGCTGCTGTAAGCACAGCACGCTGAAGAGCCCAGGAAGTCACCGCAGTAATCTGGGTGAGACGCAAGAGATGGCTTGTGAACCAGGAGGCCAGCAATGGGAACAGCCAGGGAACACGCGGAAAAGCTCCGCAGGCTGAGACTAAAATGAAGAATGAAAGACAAGCAGGATGAGCCATATTTCAGGCTGAAAAGATAGGGGGTGTGCGAGAGAGACGGTCAATCTGGAAAGAGAAGTCAGTTTTGAGGGTAAATAGTTTGCTTTGTAGTGAACTGTTTGATATCAATTTGGGAATTAATAGAGGGGAAAATGCTGAAGATATCTGAAGAAATATCTTCTTCTGACACCTAACTGGTATGTCCTGAAGAAGCTTTGAGGTTCACTTCTTACTCTGAGCAGTCAAACTCCTGGCCAAGACTCCAGAGGAGCCTCTCTCTGCTGATGGCAAGAGTGTTCCAAGGGAAAGCTCCAGTACATGAGTAAACCAATGATGTTCAATGTGCTGTTCATTACCGAACAGAAACCAAGGAGGTAAAGTCTGCACAAGAGGGAAGCTGACCATACTTCGTAAGTTTTCTCACAAAGCTTCATTTTCGGCCTACTTCCCAGGTCATGCTTTGGACTGGGAAGTTTGATGTTATCTTGACCAACAATAAGAAGAGTCAGCAGATTCAAACTATCCTATGATAAAACTGTTCCTAAAGCTACTCTTTAGTTCCAGCCATGCACTCAGTGGGGGGCAGCTCCTCACAGAGCAGCTCCCCCAGCTCCAGCGTGCCCAGCGCCCCAGCTGGCTCCGGCCACACTCCACCCAGCTCCCTACATGGCCTGGTGCCCAAGCTCCAGCGCCAGTACCGCTCACCTCGGCACAAGTCAGCTGGCGGCATCCCACTGTCGTCGCTGGCCCACACCCTTCACCACTGTGTGGCGTTCCCCGTCGCCCCCCTCTGGCCATGGAGCCCAGGCCTTTCTTGCTGAGCTGCACCTATCACCGCCCCTAGGCAGGCAACTCTTGCGGCCCAAGAGTGCAGAGCCACCACGCTCACCGCTGCTTAAGAGGGTGCAGTCGGCCACGAAGCTGGCCACGTCCCACAAGCATAGCCTGGAGCTGCCCCATTCGGAGCTAAAGGAGTTGCCACCCCGGGAAGCCAGCCCTCTGGAAGGCGTTGGCACCAGGGGCATGCTGTCCGGGAAAGGGGCGCTGCCAGGGAAGGGGGTGCTACTGCCAGCTCCCTCAAGGGCCCTGGGCACCCTCCGGCAGGACCGAGCTGAGTGGCCAGAGTCGCTGCAGAAGCAAGAAGCTATCCGCAAGGTGGACTCCTCAGAGGATGATGCCAATGAGGGGCCTGAGGACAGCCAGGGAAGACATGAGCCCGGCTCAGCACCTAACCCGGAAGCGGCCAGAACCCACCCCTCAGAGGAGCAGGACAGGGTGGGGAAGAGGACACCTGCTTGCCCAGGGGCCAGGGGCCAGCGGTCCCAGGCCTGCTGACAGGGGTCGTGCTGGGTTCTCCCAGAATAGAAGGGCCCACTGTTGCCCAGAGGAAGCTTGGGAGCCCACAAGCCCTTGAGGAGGCTAGCAGGTCTTCCTCAGCAGCCCCCAGCCTGGGTAGGTCTGGACCCACAGCCCCCACCCCCCTGAAGGCTGCTGGAAGGCCCGGCACTTGCATGGCCAGGCACTGTCAGCACTTCGTCCCAGCTCCTCAGAACTCAGACCCACCGGTCACTCTGCTGCCGCCTGCACCTCTGTGAGCCCGGACAGGCAGCCCTGGAAAGGCCTCACCAAGGGCCTGGGGGGAGGCGTCCCCCAGCAGAGAGGCCCCCAGGGGAGCTGGGCTGGGCAGCCGGCGGGACTTGGAAACCACAGCTCCAGCCCGCTGTGAGGACCTGTAGCTCAAGCAGGCAGTGAAGTCCCAACCACTTGCTGACCCTGGCCTGGCCCGTCCACCCTGCGAGGCCCTCAGCCACAGCTGGCTCTGGGAGCCTGTGTGTGTACAAGGAGAGAAAGAGGAGCCACCCCTGAGCATCACTAAAGTGCCTGATGCCTCAGGTGACAGGAGGCAGGAGGTCCCGTGCAGAAGCTGCCCGCCACCCAAGAGACTGGCCTCAGCGTGCTCCGGAGAAGCAGGGAGCCAGGGGGCCATCCAAAGCATCAGGACTTGGCACCAGATGCACATTTAAAGCAGACATAGCAACTGTTTGCCATTTCTTGCACTCAGACTTGTATAATACATGCTCCTGCAAACTGAGTTTGGCAGGAACTAGAGCTTGGACCACAGCCCAAGAGACTGGTCGGTAAGATGAATTCTGCCACTATTAACTTAAAGAGAAACTCCGAGATTAAAATATTCAGGGGTTGAAAATTCAAAGTATATCTTCAAATTCTTTCATCAGTTCATTTGTTCTCTTTCTAATGAACTACTGCCGCAAGGGACACGCACTCTCCAAAAAGGGACTTATCACGGAGAGCAGGGATAGTCTCACGTAGCTCCAACTCCCTCTATCAAAATAATACAACAATAAAACAGTGAAAATAGATTCATTTATGGATCTCTGTAGCCTAGAAAGGTTAAACTTTCTTTAGAATTTATTCACCTGAGAGGGTAGGTATCTTGTATACAAATACAAAATAATAATTTTTAAGAACCAAATGTATAGAAATAATCTTACCTCTGCACATAAAGGCTCCCCAGCTTCATAGCACCAATCCATTTTTCGTAAATGCCACGTTTCTCCTGTGAAGCAATCAAAATCAGGATAAAAAAATCAGAATATGTCTTAAGAGTTTGAAAGGAATGACTCTGCTGGGTAAGTGAATTTCAAATAGGGTTTGCTCTGCTAACAGCTATAAATTTTTTAAGTAACTACCTCTTCCAGAGCATCTGATTAATTTCTACTCTTTCATCAAGACCTGTATACTTGGGAATAAAAATGACACTTATAGGGCAGGAGTTGAGACAACAGCTAAGATGCTCATAACCCACATCAGAGAGTCTGGTTTCAACTCTAAGCTCTCGCTGCTGATGCTGACCTAGGAGGCAGCAATGATAACCCAAGCCCTTAAATTCCTGTCACCCATATGAGACCTGGATTGAGCTTTTGGCTCCTTGGCCATAGCAGGCATATGGGGAGTAAATCAATGGATGACAGCTTGTTCTCTTCTTCAAATAAAGAAATGAAAATAATTGCTACTGTTATACAATGTTTACTTTGTAACTTTATAATTTACATGTACACAGAAACATATACATTTATGTACATATATAAGGATACTTCAAAAAATTCATGGAAAATGAAATTGGAAGATAAGGTTATTTCAGTGTATTTTCTTGAAGTCTATGCACAGTTTTTACCATACACATTTTCCACATACTTTTTGAGGATCTCTCATACACAAATATGTAAGTACAGAATTCCTTCTTGAAAGCATCACAAGTTGAGTTTTACTCCTTTGTCTCAGTTGGAGGTATAAGCTAACATTGCTCATCAACTGCTGATGTGTACAAGAAAACTATTCCTACCTAGTTAGCACTTAATCTCACAAAGACAGTGTTAGTGCTTTCCGAACAGCCTTTAATGAAGCTGGAATGAGTGTATGTTTATAAAAGTTAAACAGACTTTAATCAGACTTCTCTTTGTCAGTATATTTGCTAAATGGGTGAAACAAGTACAGAATTAAAAAATTTTATTTATTTACTTGAAAGGCAGAGTGACAGAGAGAGACATAAAGATCTTCCGTCTCATAGTTCACTCCCCAGATGGCTGCACAGCTGTGGCTGGGCCAGGCCAAAGCCACGTGGGTGGCAGGACCCTAAGGACTTGGGCCATCTTCTTCTGCCTTCCAAGTGCGTCAGCAGGAAGCTGGAAGATTTGAACCCACACTCAGACTTGGGATTCCGGCATTGCAAGTGGAGGTTCAACCTACTATGCCACAATGTCAGGTCCAAAAGTTAGACATTCTAGTCATTAAAAAAATAGCAACATCCAGAAACTACTCCCCCTACTCAACAAAACACAAAAAAGCCAAAAGAATAAATGTAGATCTTATATTTAGCTCCACAGGCCAGGTTTTGAATCTCTTCACAGATCCTGTTTTGTCATTAATTCTGGTTTTAAATACAGTTAATATTTATGTGACTTTTAAAAATTTAAAATACATTAAAATCACAAACACATTAAAAGTGAACACTAACAATTCCTAGCATAGCATGGTAGAAAGAAGTCAGGCTGTTTCTTATTGTTTTTCACAGAGATCTATTTTCAGTTAACTTTATACTCGTAAGATTAATCCTATACTAAGTAAAGAGTTCAACAAATAGTATTAAGAAAAAAAACTACCACTGTTCCTCAACAGTCAAGATAAGGGCTGTTCAAAATCATCACATCTCAAAGTGTCCATTTTACTCTTTCAGATTACCTTTTAGTATTATGAAATTATTATTATTCAGGTTACCACAGACCAGGGAGAACACATGGGATTTGTCTTTTGGGACTGGCTTATTTCACTAAATACAATGGTTTCCAGTTGCATCCATATGAATGGGAAAAGGAGAGGGAGAAGGAAGAAGGGTGGGAGCATGGACAGGAGGGGGGAAGGGTGGGAGGTGTCACCATGTTCCTGAATCTGCCTATATGAAATACAGGAAAACTGGTATAACTTCAATAAAATTTAGAAAGAAAGAATAGAGAAAAAAAAAAAAAAAGAATTCAGGTCTGAAAGCACTCAGAGCTCGCTAGGGAGGGCATTTAACCTCTCTCGCCTCTCTTCTACAAAATGGAAATGTGTGATGACCCCTGCATGGCAGGCCTGCTGTTAAATTTAGATACTGCTTGTATGTTTCTAGAAGAACGCCTCTTCCCCAGAGCACGTAACGTCCCTTCTAGACGAGGAAGGCACAGGCTTGCAGTGACGTTTAGGAGCAAAGTGCTCTACCAAGCACTGCGACGCTGTCTCAGGCTCAGACACGATTCTGCCCGCAAGGTTTCTTCAAGTTATCCTGGATTGTTGTTCATACTATACCACAAAAATACTGACACAAAATGAAGGCACCGAAATTCTAAATCAACGAGACTTTAAAAAAACATCACTGGGAGGTGTGGGTAATTCCCGGTGGCATAAATCCTTGCTTATTTCCTGTGCACCTCTGCTGGATCCTAGCCGGGCTCCCTTGACTCCATGCTAATGCGTCACTGGTTTGCAGTTTGTAAACAAGGACCAGGAGAAGTCATCATGTACATACACACATGTAAATTTCTTTTTTCCTCCCCACAATTCTGTAAATGTTTTGCCCATAACCCTGGAGAAAGAAAGTTTGAACACCTTCATTAGGTTTATAGATAAAGCAGCCACCTCATATCCAACGCCCCTAGTGCATGACTGAAATCCCACATAACACAGAGTCCTGTTGATATAAATGCTGCTTTATATGATCATATCAACGCCGCCTTGAACACAAGGACTGGCACAGCCTTGACAGCTGTGATGGCTCCTGGGGTGACTGCTGGGCACACAGTGTATTCAGCACGGGCTTGCTGGACACAGGGATGATTCATGCCAGATTTCATCACGCTACTCAAAAAGGTGCAGTTCAAAATGTGAACTACTCCTGGAATTTTTCATTTAATATTTTTAAACTGAGGACAACTGAAACTGCTGAGAGTGAAGCCACAACAAAGGAACACTACTGTAATTTATTTTAACTAAATGATGTCAGACTATATCATCCTGGGAAATCACTTACCCGGTAGACCAGATTTCTCTAGCATTAATTTTAAACACTGCAAAAAAAAAAGTTATGTTTACATTAGTTTTTATTTTTGATTTATGGTACTAGGAAAACACCATTTTTAGACTCTGGACCTATTTATGCCTGATCATATTTAATAGTTCTTAAAGAGATAAAGATATACAGAATTAGTAAGATAATATACTAGTTGGATTTGCTTCTGAAGAGGGAGGTGGAGCCAGTTCAAAGTCTCATTTACCAACTTCCAGATCTGAATGATTTCCTTCCTGGGAGGATTAACAGTGTACATCTACTAGATGTGATTAATTATGCTGATTTCATACATACACATTAAATTATGAATCCTATGAGAAGAAATTAGCCTTTATTAAGCAGTTGTGAAATGCAACTAATCACACATAAACTCACAGGAAAGAACTAGACAAGCTGTGATCTTGTGACACAATGCAAAAACGAGACATTAACAAAAGTTCAAATGAAGCCAAAATAGTAATTTAAACTCCAAACTTCTTGAGAAAAAAACATTACTAAATAAATTTTGGGTAACAGAATAAATAAAATTTGATTTATACTACACTACAGCAAAAATAAGGATGGTCATTGCTGTGATCAAAATAGTTATCAACAGGTGAACATTCAAGAAAACATGTTCATGGAAAACAGAATTAAAAGATAAGCTTATTTTGATGCAAAGAAACTTTGAAATCCATAGCATTTCATAATATGTATTTTTCATGAACTTTTTCAAGACCCTTCTATAAATGGATTTTAATTTTTTTTTTTTGTGCCAAAAAAACCCTGTCTTTTAATTCCATCTGTTCATGACTGTTTTGAAGTGTTCTTCCCCACAGCTGGCTCTTGCACAGCAGAGGTCTGTCCTGATGTGGACAGGATAATGCTATTCAGTGACAACAGTGACTTCTAGAGAAGGGACCAGAATCCTGTAATGAGCAAGCGTATTTTTTTTTTTTAACTCTTGTAAAGTTTTAAAAGTGAGAATAAATCTTTCATTTACTTGTATGGTTAAAAATAAAATTACACAAGACTTTAAAATATAATCATAGATTGTTTAGAAAAAGATATGAGGAATGGGACCAAAGCTGAATTCAAAGAAACTTGCAATCTTAAAGGCTCTCATTATTAAAGAAAAATAAACAAAGGAGCATGCAACTTAATCGTGTTGTAGGCATAGAAAACAGCCAGTGTAGAGGTTGTCTTTGAGGATCAGCAAAGAGGCAGTGTGGCTGGAGTAAAAGAATGAGTGACAGGGGGTAGTAGTCTGAAACCAAACCCAAAACCAAGCAAAGCCCTTCAAGGATTTGGCTGTTAACTTTGAGTGAGATGAGACAACACAGGAGAGCTGCTGATTATAGGAGTGACCAATCTCACATGTTAAAGAATCATCAACTGCTTTGTAACAACTGGTGCTGTGGCAGCAAATGAAGCAGAGACGTGGGCATCCCATGTGGGACAGCCAGATGGAGTTGGAATTGCTGGTTCGTGGCTTCTGCTTGGCCTAGTCCTGGACATAGTGGTCATCTGGGGAGTGAACCAGCAGTTCTCTCTCTTAACTTGTCTTTCAAATAAATAAATAAATCTTAAAAAATAAAGTAGACACCCTGGAAGCAAGAAGACCAGATAGGAAGCTGCTAGAATAATCCAGAGGAGTTGTGATGGGGTGTAAGCTGCTGGAATAATCCAGATGGGTTGTGATGGGGTGTAAGCTGCTGGAATAATCCAGATGGGTTGTGATGGGGTGTAAGCTGCTGGAATAATCCAGAGGGGTTGTGATGGGGTGTAAGCTGCTGGAATAATCCAGATGGGTTGTGATGGGGTGTAAGCTGCTGGAATAATCCAGATGGGTTGTGATGGGGTGTAAGCTGCTGGAATAATCCAGAGGGGTTGTGATGGGGTGTAAGCTGCTGGAATAATCCAGAGGGGTTGTGATGGGGTGTAAGCTGCTGGAATAATCCAGATGGGTTGTGATGGGGTGTTAGCACTGAAGGAATGAGATGCGATCAGGTCTTAGGTGCATTTTGACAGCAGAATCCAAAGGATTTCCTGAAGATCTGAATGTGAACTAAAAAGAATCAAGGATGACTTCCAGGTTTTTGGTCTGAGCAAGTCCAAAAATAGAGCTGAAGAAGAGAAAAATGTGAGTGCAGAATGTTTCAGGGAGAAGATCAGGCAGTCTGCTATGGATGTGTTAATACTTTGGGATGTTATCAGATAACCAAACAGCAGCTAAATGATAAAGTTGGAGTTTTAGTACAAGGTCCAGTCTAAGAATGGGGCAGGCCATTGGGGCAAAAAACCTGAAAGAGCTATGGTGTTCTGGAAGCCGACTGACAAGGGGTCTAGAGAATGAGAGTCATCACTGGTGATGAGGCTGCTGTCAGAGCAAGGAGGAAGTGGGTGCTCTTTGAACACAGCTACCCAGAGGCCACTGATTACCTCGATCAGTCGCAACGGGTTCAAGAAAGCAGAGGAGGGATCTATGTCTGTCTGTCTTCTGAAAAGTTTTGTGGTTTCTTTCTTTGAAACTAAAAAACACTTAAGTTAAAAAGTCAATGAAAAACTGGGAGAATATTTACAGCATGTAACAAAAGATAAAAAATGTTTACTTAAAAAAAATCTTATGGAAAATATCAAATACATGCAGGGAATAGTAAAATAATCCCCAATTAACCATTAACAGTCTCAATGATGGCCATGGCCAGTGTTGATTGTCAGTATTCCCATCCTTTCCCCAAATTCTTGTGAAGCAAATGCCAGGTTTATCATTTCTCTTCTTTTTTAAAGATTGATTTATTTATTTGAAAGGCAGAGTTATAGACTGGAGACACATTTTCTTCCATCCACTGGTTCACTCCCCACAAGGCCGCAACAGGGGCCAGGCAGAAGCCAGGAGCCTGGAACTCCATCCAGGTCTCCCACAAGGGTGCATTTCCCAGGCACATTAGCAGGGAGCTGGATCAAGAGTGGAGCAGCTGGGACTTGAACCAGCACTCATCTGTGATGCTTAACTTGTTGCACCACAACGCCAGTCCCAAGGTGCATCATTTCATTTCTAAATACTTGGTATACATCTCTAAAAAGATAGGGATTCTTAAAACAAACAAACAAACAAAAAATCTCTAGAATGATTATGACACCGAAACAATTAAGAATTCCTTAATATTCAAGATCCAGTCATGTTCAAATTTCTCCTCTTCAGTTATCCCTACCAGAAGTTCTTTTGGCTTGACTCAAGGTCCAAACAAAGTCCACGCTCTGCAATTGGTTGCTGCTGCTCTTATGCCTCTTTTAACCAAAGGTTAACCCGGTTCCTATGACTTATTTGTTGAAGAAATTTTCCAATCTGGATTTAGCTGACTGTAGACCTGTGGTGCAGTTAACATATTCCTATGTTCCCTGTATTTCTCATAAACTGGGAAGTAGATCTATGGGCTCCATCAGACTCAGGTATAGTTTTTTTGTTTCATGCAAGAAGGGCACTAGTACTGTTCTGGATTTCTAGAGGATGTGAACACTGCTGTTGTTGGATCCTCATTTTTGAGGATCATTGCCTACATGCATTAATTTATTAAGAGTTGAGAAATCATGATATTTAAAGTTTTTCTCTTCATTTTTTAGCTGGAACAGGTCTATGAAGAAAAACTTTTCATTATCTACTTAGTTATCCTGAGGCATTTTTTGCAGAAAACTAAAAAACAGGATAAATATTTGATTTTTCCTCCCTATATAGTTGTCTGATACACTATTGGTAACCAATGAATAGTTTCTTTCATGAATATTATGAACTCACTGATTTTATGAATGTTATATGGGATGGGGAAATTTAACTTTTTTCTTTTATTCATTTATGTGCATTCCCCATTTCAATAATTTTTTACAAGGCTTTATTTATTTGAAAGGCAGAGTTACACAGGGAGAGGCAGAGAGAGAGATCTTCCAACAGCTAGTTCACTCCCCAAATGGCTGTGACGGCCAGTTGGGGCTGGGCCAGGCTAAAGTGTGGGGCCTCAAACTCCATCTGGTCTCTCACGAGGGTAGAAGGGACCCAAGTACTTGGGCCAGTTTCTGCTGCTTTCCCAGGAGCATTAGCAGGGAGCTGGATCGGAAGTGGCGCAGTGGGGACTAGAACCAGTGCTCTGAAATGGATGCTGCTGTTGTACATGGCAGCCTAACCTGCTGCTCCACACCACCACTCCCTCAATAACTTGTATCATTATAGAATTTTAATTACTGATGTCCCAACATTCTCATCTTTTGACTAGTGGGCTCCTCAAGTCTCTCTGATGATTCCAGTTGCTCCACTGCTTTCTGTGATAATAAGATATTCCAGGCTCATCGTATACACTTCCTGACCCATAGTAAAGGCAGCCATTATTCCAAAATGCCTGGTTCCTTTTAGTGGAAATGGTATTCAGCAACCACAATCTGGGTGCTAGATGTATTTGCTGCTACCAGATTGGCAATTGTTTCTAAATTGCTAGTGAAAAAAATATTTTTAAGAAAAAATAAATGAAGTTCATGTTTTAATTTAACCACACTGCTTTTATGTCTCTCCATTTTCCAAAACTGGAAAATTCTAGTCCTCAATGACACCAACATAATTATTCATTTGCTTGATCTCCCATACATTCATAATTGTGTGTGAAACTATCTGTGTTTATAAAAATACCAGAAGGAAATATGCCAAAATGCTCATAGAGTAGAATAAGGAATAATGAGGAAACTCAATTTTTTCATTTTCTTTTTCTGTAAAGATTTATTTATTTCGGGGCTAGTGCTGTGGCACAGCAGGTAAAACTACCACCTGCAGTGCCGGCATCCCGTATAGGTGCTGGTTCAAGTCCTGCCTGCTCCACTTCCGATCCAGCTCTCTGCTATGGCCTGGGAAAGCAGTAGAAGATGGCCCAATTCCTTGGGCCCCTGCACCCACGTGGGAGATCCAGAAGCTCCTGGCTCCTGGCTTTGGATCAGTGCAGCTCCAGCTGTTGTGGCCATCTGGGGAGTGAACCTGTGGATGGAAGACCTCTCTTTCTCTCTGCCTCTCTGTAACTCTGCCTTTCAAATAATTTTAAAAAATTTAAAAAAAGATTTGAAAGACAAATGGGTTGGCATTGTGGCACAGTGGCTAAAGCCATTGCCTGCGATGCTGGCATCCCATATGGATGCTGGTTCGTGTTCTGGCTGTTCCACTTCCGATCCAGCTCCCTGCTAATGGCCTGGGAAAAGTAGCAGAAGATGGCCCAAGTACTTGAGCCCCTGCCACCCACATGGGAGATCTGGAAGAAGCTCCTGGCTTTGGCCTGGGCCAGCCCAGGCTGTTGTGGCCATTTGGGGAGTGAACCAGCGGATGGAAGATCTCTCTAACTCTGCCTTTCACATAAATGAAAATCAATCTGGGGGGGGGGGGCAGGCAGAGCCACAGAGAGAGGGGAATGGGGGGGGCGGGGAGATTGATTGATTGATTGATTGACTAGGCCAGTGCCGTGGCTCAATAGGCTAATCCTCCGCCTGCAGCGCTGGCACCCCGGGTTCTAGTCCCAGTCGGGGCACTGGATTCTGTCCCGGTTGCCTCTCTTCCAGGCCAGCTCTCTGCTACGGCCCGGGAGTGCAGTGGAGGATGGCCCAAGTGCTTGGGCCCTGCATGCGCATGGGAGACCAGGAGAAGCACCTGGCTCCTGCCTTCGGATCAGTGCAGTGCACCGGCCGTGGCGGCCATTGGAGGGTGAACCAACGGAAAAGGAAGACCTTTCTCTCTGTCTCTCTCTCTCTCACTGTCCACTCTGCCTGTCAAAAAAAAAAAAAAGAGAGACAGAGAGAGATTGATTGACTGATTTTTACATGCTGGTTCACTCCCCAAATGGACACAACAGCAAGGGCTGGGCCAGGCTGAAGCCAGAAGCCAGGAATTCCATCTGGTCTCCCACATGGGTGGCTAGGGCGCAAGTGTTGGGCCATCATCAGCTGCCTTCCTAGGTGTGGTAGCAGGGAACTGGATTGGAAGCAGAACATCAGGGTCTTGAACCAGAACTCTGAAGTGGGATGCCAGTGTCATAAGTGGTAACTTAACCAGCTATACCACAATACCAGACCCTATTTTCTTTTAATCAATTTCTGCATATTCTACACTTCTATAATAATTACTGATAATTAGAAAAGGAAAAAAATAGTAGTCCTATTTAAAATTCCTGTTGGCCCCCTAAATGACTCCTCTACAGAGAACATACAATTCTCTGAGGTACACTATGTAAGATCTGCTGCAGCACTTCCAGCCCAATCTCCCACTCCAACACCACTCCCCAAACAGAAAGCAAAATCACTTACATCACTCACAGATACTGTTTCTTCCACTAGGATCTCCATCTCTGTTCCAGGCTGAATGTCACTCCCCACAGCGAAAAACAGGAACAGCTAAGTTCCAGATAGAAGTATGAATGCAACTGAATTTCAATTTCTAAATTCAATGATGTATTATTTACTTCCAAAAAGAGTAAAGCCAAAGGTACATGAAACTTAAGTAAAAATCTCAAATTATGGGAGTGAGCCTCTAACCTCATGGTTAAAATGCCCATATGCTGCACTGGAATGCCTGAGTTCAATTCCCAGCTCTCACTCTTATTTTTTTTTTGAAGATATTATTTATTTGAGAGGCAAAGTTACAGACATTGAGAAAGAGAAACAGAGAGAAAGATCTTCCATCTTCTGGTTCACTCTTGAGTGGTTGCAACGGCTGGAGCGTCGCTGATCCAAAGCCAGGAGCTTCTTCCAGGTCTCCTATGTGAGTACAAGGGCCCCAGCACTTGGGCCATCTTCTGCTGCTTTCCCAGGCCACAGCAGAGAGCTGGATCGAAAGAGGAGCAGCCAGAACTACAACCAGACCCGTAAGGGATGCCAGTGACGCACACAGAGGATTAACCTACTGCGCCACAGTGTTGGCCCTGCCAGCTCCAACTCTCGACTCCAGCTTCCTGCCAGTGCAGATCCTGAGAGACAGCAGGTGTCCTGCCACCCACATGGGAGACCTGGATTGAGTTCCTGGCTCTGGCCTCAGCCCAGCATCAGCTGTTGTGGGTGTTTGGAGAGAGAACCTCCAGGTAAGTTCTATCTGTCTCTGTCTCTCAAATTGTAAAAAAACAAAAACTCAAATTATATAAAAACAAGACTGTTTCATAATTTAATTTACAACTTAAACTACCTAGAAGTGTAAGATGCTTTATCACCAATGTTTTCACCCAAAAATCTCTCATAGGCACTGCTTCTTTACCTTTACCTCCATCTGTCTCAGCCACTCCCAAAGGAGCCTGCAGTCACTACACTTAGTAAGCATTAACTGTGCTTTCTCTCTGAGCGACTTTATCATCATTTTGTCTAGGGATTCCATATATCACAATTCCAAAGATTCTATCAAGAAACTATATCTGCTTTCTTGTCAATTCAACTCCTTTTGGCCCTAATTTTCCTTTCTAAATCAACCTCACTTGTCATATTTTCCCTCCTTTTAGGTAGTCATGCATTACTATTTGCCAAAGTTCAGGGGAAAGTATATATATATATATTTTTTTTATTTTTTTTTTAATTTTTTTTTTTTAATTTTTGACAGGCAGAGTGGATAGTGAGAGAGAGAGAGACAGAGAGAAAGGTCTTCCTTTGCCGTTGGTTCACCCTCCAATGGCTGCCGCGGCTGGTGCGCTGCGGCCGGCGCACCGCGCTGATCCGATGGCAGGAGCCAGGTGCTTCTCCTGGTCTCCCTTGGGGTGCAGGGCCCAAGCACTTGGGCCATCCTTCACTGCACTCCCTGGCCACAGCAGAGAGCTGGCCTGGAAGAGGGGCAACCGGGACAGGATCCGTGCCCCAACCGGGACTAGAACCCGGGGTGCCGGCACCGCAAGGCGGAGGATTAGCCTAGTGAGCCGCGGTGCCGGCCCAGGGGAAAGTATATTAAAGGAAGTAGTTGGGAAACAAATGAAGTGGAGCCAGGAGTCATGGGGAACCTGATATGAATCCAGACTGCCTAGATGGAGAATATTAACGTACTATGACTCTCAGACTGTAATTAACGTTTATTAACCAGAAGCTTATGCCTTCTGGACTGTAATTAATGTTTATTATAGGGCTTCTGGTCAACCTTATTGCATTAAACAGAGAATGAATATGATAAAGGCACAGGAAAGAGAGGCTGCAGACACCATTCTATTTCAGAGTAATTAAGTCCTAAATCAATACACCATCTTTCATTAAATCTAAAATGCACTAGTTGTCAAGCTTGTTCCTTTTTGTATCATTAACACATACTACAGAACACCACAACGAAGACACGTTCTAATTTCACAACTTTTCTTCTTAAGATTTACTTATTTATTTGAGACACAGAGTTGCAGAGAGAGGGACAGAGAGGTCTTCCATCGCAGGTTTGCTCCCCAAATGGCCACAATGGCCGGAGGTGGGCCCATCTGGAGCCAGGAGCTTCTTCCAGGTCTCCCAAGTGGGTGCAGGGGCCCAGGCACTTGGGCCATCTTCTCCTGCTTTCTGAGGCCATAAGCAGAGAGCTGGATAGGAAGAGGAGCAGCCGGACATGAACCAGTGCTCAGATGGGATGCCAGTGCAGCAGGCAGAGGTTTACCTTACTATGCCCAGCGCTGGCCCCTAATTTCACATTTATTAAAATGTGTGGGTGAGAGGAGGAGGTGGGTCTCAGAATTCAGGAAATGCACCGGTTAAAACTGGTGGCCACTCAGTCTTCAAGATCCCTCTTAACCACAAACATCTCACAGAAAAAACCCTAATGAATATGCTTTAACATAATATTTCTTATGTAAACAGAGGACCAGGGCAGCACTGTGGTACAGTGGGCTGAGCCACCACCTGGAATTCCCACATCCTGTATCAGACTGCTGGTTTGAATCCTGGCTTTTCAGCTTCTGTTCCAGCTCCCTGCTAATGCATCTGGGAAGTATGACAAGGGCTTCTATATTTCCCAAGTGGAAGATGTGGACGGAATTCCTGGCTCCTGGCTTCAGCCTGGCCAAACCCCAGTTATTACAGCCATTTAGGAAGTGAGCTGACCAATGGGAGACCTCTCTCTATCACTTGTTCCTTCAAATAAATAGAACTTAAAAAAATGTATCATTTAAGGAAAAAAAAATCTTTCAGGAAAAAACAGTGTTACTGGCGTGGCTAAGGTATTAATTGAGCATTCTATGAAAGGCTCAGTTGGGATTTGACAGGCGACCTTATCTTACCTGAGAGGGGGTTGGTGCTTTCCCAAGACACAGGCCCAGAGAGCTTCCCAACTTCAATTCTGCTGCCTTCAAAGTGTAACTGTCTGGCACTATAAAGAATTGTGAAGATATGGTGAATGCTACTAATTTACACATCTCTAAGCAAAATAAACTACTGAATCCGTTTTTCTTTGAAAACCCAGAATAATATGAAAGAAAAAACTGAATTTCTCCCTATGCAACTGGGTTCCTGTGTTCTGATTACATTTTCAGTTTCTATTCTCTGGATTATTCCTGTTACCTGCACCACAGTGCTAGGAAACAAGAGGCAGCTGTGGATGTGCTGACTCAAATCGCCTGGCTTAAACAGCTGTTGCTCATGCAGATTGGAAGCCCAGTATTCCAAATCAATCCACGAATTATGGACCAACTTCTTGCAAGTTTAAAACTGCCCTTTTAACAACCACAAATAGTCACGTCCATGACTAAATTTATTCTAATAACAAAAGGTATTACAGGGGTGAGAACCAAAAACTGTTCTGTAACTGATGTCACAATAAAATTAGCAAAACAAACAGAGGAGCTTTGAAAATAAAGCCATAAAGGTACAACTGGATCAAACTTGTGACTAAAATGAAGGGTCAGATCACCAGAGACAAGTGTTTTGGAAAAACATTCTCCATTTCTGGTTAAAGTTTTCTGTAATACATAATTACATAAGATATCTGGATTAAAAAAAATGTTAAGATATATAGGGGATGATTGTGGCAAAGTGGTAAGGTCGCAGCCTGTGACACCCATGTTACACACTGGTGCCAGTTCGAGTCCTGGCTGCTCTGCTTTCTATCGATCCAGCACCCTGTTAATGTGTCTGGGAAAGCAGTGGCGATAGCCTAAAAGCTTGGGCCCCTGTATTCACGTGGGAGACCATGAAGAAGGTCCTGGCTTTGGGTTGGCCCAGCCCCAGCCATTGCAGCTACCAGGGAGTGAACCAGCAGATGGAAGATTTCTGTTTCTCCCTCTCTATCTCTGCCTCTCAAATGTATAATTAAAAAAACAAAACAAAACAAAACACAATTATTTATTTATTTGAGAGGCAATGTTAGAGGAGAGACAGAGAGAGAGAGGCCTTTCATTCACTGGTTCACTTCCCAAACGGCCGCAACAGCTGCAGCTGGGCCAGTACAAAGCCAGGAGCCAGGAGCTTCTTCTAGGTCTCCCATGTAGTTACAGGGGCTCAAGCACTTGGACCACCTTCCACTGCCTTCCCAGGCAATTAGCAGAGAGCTGGATTGGAAGTGGAGCAGCTGGGATTTGAACCAGCACCCATATGGGAAGCCAGCACCACAGGTAGAGGCTTAACCTACTATGCCACAGTGTCTGGCCCCCTAAAAGAAATCTTAAAAAAAAAAAAAAAAAGATGGTGTGATGCCTGTCGGCTTTTGAAAGCTACTGAAAAGATTTACCTGGACAAAGCAGCTTCCCATTTCTATCAACTGGTCTCAAACAGCTGTTCTCCACTACAGATAGAAAAAAATCTGGTTAGCATAGCAAAAAACAAAAAAAAAAAACAAAAACCAAAGAGAGATGTCCTACTGTGTTAATCAGCAGGAAGCTAAAAACCAACCAACCAAATGCCTTAAAAAAAACCAAAAACCCCAGCAGCTAAAAATATCCAAACCACTATTAAGTCTTTGCAAAGTAGCGCAGGACTGTAGCAAATAAGCTACAGCTGTGCCAAGCAATCTTAATAATCAGTGGAAAATTACAATTGTTCCATGATTTCTAAAACTTTTTTCAAAACACTTAAAATGCTCCATTGGCTATACTTGTATTAGGAAGATAAAAAAATAGTATAACTCATATCTACATTGTAAAAATTAGTAAAGTGAATATTACACATTTAAAATCTAAAAATTATCTGAAAATCTTGGAAAATAAAATGTTTTATGTATTTGTTAAACACACATCAAGTGGAGTTTAAACTGGGCTTGCCTTCTCCTCACTGTGCAGCCTACAACAGCACCTTTCTGTCCCCTAGTGAACGGCCATACTCTAAGTCTGCATCAATTTCCAATATTTCATGGTTTGCACTTTCAATGTCAAGAATTCTCTCCGAGAGCTCCTTCACTGTGAAGCGCTTTGCCAGTGTCACTTCGGTCGGCCGTCTTTATCCTTTTCACTGCAACTCCCTTCCTCGTTTGTTGGAAGTTCACCTTTATCCAGGTCCTCGGCTGGGCATCTGGAGTCCCTTGAGTGCCAGCATTGTCAGCATTCCCAAGGGCAGCTACTTCCTTCCATAATGCCACATACTTTTGCTTCTTTTTGTACCTCCTTCTTTGTTAGCCAATTCCCTTACAATGATCCATGCTTGTAAAATGTCACATGGGTTTTATTGCTAGGAGGAAAGGAGGCAGCACCGCTACACACTTCGCTGTCTGTGTGATGAACTGTATGACTGACATGCGGTGACGAATCACCAGCAAACTAAGAAGGAAGTGACTGACAGCCAAGATTGAAGCCATGATATGGCACAAATCTGTTACTTACGTAGCAATCTACAGCCAGCAGAGCTAGCAGCCGAAGGTGTACTTCATACGATTACGCAGTTATTATTCCATGGTCGCTGAAATTGGAGCTGGGGGACTGATGTTACAAATGACTAAACCATGAAACTGTGCCTAAGAACTCTGCAAAGGAGACCACCCATATTCAAAATATGTATGGTGATTTTATGCTTAGCAAATGTAGTAGGACTAATGTGCACTACTTTTGAGGATGCAAATTCTTGTTTTGTGGGAAGGAGTTTTTGGTCCAAACAGAATTCTTACAAAACAGGACATGAACTGGGGGTGGTGTGATAGCTGAACCTTCTGAATGGGCAAGAATGGCATGGGCTTTACAAGGTCTAGCTTTATTAGACCAGAGTAGAATCTGAGTCCTGAGTTCAATATCTTACATCATAGCAATATGAAGCTAACATAGTTCTTATCAACTCAGATTATGAATCTAGTTCTCCAATTTAAAAAGAACATTAAAAACACCGTCTCATTAAAATCTTGTCACTTTCACCCAACAAATACTTACTGTGCATCTTCTGTGTGCCAGGCATTAGACTAGAACCCAGCACTGTAGTAATAACAAAACAGCCCCAGGCTCTGCTCTCACAGCCTCGTCCAGTGGAGGCAGCAGAGGTTAACAATACCAGCGTGGTAAGAACTATGAAGGAAAAGCACAGAGCACCGCGAGAGCACGGACGTAGATACTGAGATTGTACCGTGAGGGGTGAAAGCAGTAACATTTTTGTTGAGACCAAAGGCGTGCCAGAAGTCGGCAGAGAAAGAGAAAAGGGAAGAGAGTACAAAGAGGCCACAGCACTAAAAAGCTTCGAAGTGGAAGAACATCTGTGTACTGAACAGCTCACAGAAGTCAACACGGGGAGTGTGCTGCGAATAAGGAGACAAGTGGACAGCGATGAGACCGCAGTTAGGCGGGGGTCAGACCGTGCAGGTTCTTCATGTGCGAAGTTAAGGGATTAGTCTAAGGGCAATGGGGAACCACTGGAGGGCTTTGAGAAGAGGAGTAACGTGATCTAACCCCCATACTATATTTAAGATCATTTGCTATATGAAGAATGGGTTGCAGGGAGAGAGGAAGAAGGGAAAACAGTAATGGGAACACCCCAAACCATTCATTAACAAAAGGTCAGATGTTGAATGAACTTTTCTGAGACATAATTTACTTAAAATACAACTAGCATAAATTCACAGTTCATAGAGAGGGATAAATATGTAAACATTTGGCAACCACAAGTAAGCTGAGATAAAATTTATATCACCTCCAAAATGCCCTTGTGCGACTTTGCAGACAGTCCCCATGGACCCTGAGCTGGCTTCCGTAACTACAGCTTAGGTTTTCTAAAATTTCCTATGTGTAGACCCTACAGTCTGTAGTCTTTTGCGTTTATCTTCTTCCGTTTAACACAATGACCCCTTTGCATGTGGTGGGACATAACTTGTTGTTAGTGACAGCAGTACGTGGCGTCTGGACACACCACACCTGTTGATCCATTCACCTGCTCATGGGCATTGGATTACCTACAGTTGTCGGTGATGAACATTCATATCCTCTTAAAGATGCATGTGTCAACTTTAAAAAAAAGAAAATTTTGTATTTCTGTAAAAATACAGAAGTACAACCGGTGACTGTTTATGAGAAACAAGCTCACTCTTCCAAAGTTAGCCCCTTTGTAGTCTCATCAGAAACACATGGGGATTGCACCTGCCTGGTATCTTCACTAAAATGTTTTTGGTGCAAGTACAATGTCAAATACATGCGTCATAAATACTTTCTCTCAGTCTGTGGGTTGCCTTTTGAGAAGCACGTTTTGTTTTGAGGTAGTCCAATTTTTTAGTTTTTTCTTTATGATTAGTGCTTCTTGAGCAGTATCTTAAATAAACAACTTTCGTTGTAGACTAGTATCAAGTATTTTCTCAATATATACTCTCCCAGAAATTTTATAGTTTTAGGTTTTAACATTTAGCTCTATAATCCACTGTGGTTTTAATGTTTTTGTATCACATGAGGCAAAGCTCAAAATCACGTTTGCATTTTACCCAAACGATCCAGCACTATTTGTTGAAAATACATTGTGTTTCTTGGTGGAAACATCTTGGTACCTTTGTTAAAAGTCAAATGACTTTGTTCCTATTTATGGATTCTCTACTTATTTCTGCTGTAAGTATTTTTTGCTTTATAGGTCACATGTGATTTCTATAACACCTCCTTCTTCAAATAGCCCTTTAAAATGTAAAAACTATTCTTTGCTTGCTGGCTACACAAAATCTCGTTCTAAGCCACTGTTTGCTGACCCCTGCTCACATCTATTTACCTGTAGGCCAATATTCACCCTCTAGAATAAGTAAGATAGTGTAACACTTCACTCCCCTCCTGTCCCCCCGCCCCCCCGGCCAAGCACTGTAATGGCTACTTTAAGTTGTGTTTCTATATACACTTTAGAATCATCTTTTTAATTTCTAAAAACAAACAAACAAACAAAACCAAACAAACCGTTAGAACTTTGAGAATGCATTGAATCTACAAATCAATTTGAGGATAAATTATCCTATTAATAATAATGTGTCTTCTAATACATGAACATGGTAAAGTGCTCCATTTATTCACATTGTCTTTAATAAATTCTCACAGCAGGGGCCAGTGCTTTGGCGTAGCAGGTAAAGCCACCGCCTGCAGTGCTGGCATCCCATACGGATGCTGGTTCGAGTCCCAGTTGCTCCACGACCTATCCAGCTCTCTGCTATGGCCTGGGAAAGCAGTGGAAGATGGCCCAGGTCTTTGGGCCCCTGCACCCATGTGGGAGACCCAAAGGAGGCTCCTGGCTCCTGGCTTTGGGTTGGCACAGTTCCGGCCGTTGTGGCCAATTGGGAGTGAACCAGCAGACAGAAGACCTTTCTCTCTCTCTCTCTGCCTCTCCTTCTCTCTCTGTGTAACTCTTTCAAATAAATAAATAAATCATTTTTTAAAATTCTCACAGCAATGTTTTCTAGTTTTCAGTGTACAGGTCTTGCACATATGTTGTGAAATTTATTCCTATGTATTTTACTTGATATTTTATGCTATTAAAATATTATCTTAATTTCAATGCTCATATTTTGTATAGCAGATAAAATATAGTGGATTTCTAGATACTGATTTTATTACTGTTACACCTACACACAATGAGGTATCAAGTAATAGTCTATAGGATGGTTATAAGCAAAAAGACAATAGAGGAGGGCATTTGGTCGAGCACTTATGATGCCCGTGAAGATGCCCATGTGCCACAGCAGAGGGCCTGACTCTAGTGCCTGACTTCAGTTTCCTACTAATGCAGACCCTGATGGAGTTCCTCCCACCATCCACCTGCGAGACCTGGGCAGAGTTTTTGGTTCCTGGTTTTTGCTCAGTCCCAGCTGCTGTGGGCATTTTGGGGAGTCAGTCAGTGGATGAGACTCTGCCTCTCAATAAAAAAAAAAAAAAAAAAAGACAATCAAATATTGTCAAAGACGTAGAGAAAACGCAATACTGGTATATTACTAGTGGGATTGTAAATGATTCATCCACTTTGGAAAATAGTATGGCAGTTTGTTATAAATTTGCTGTATGACTCAGCAATTTCAAACCTACAGATCACCCAAGAGAATAAAAAGCATGTCTACCAAAAGACATATACAAATGCTTATTGCAGCATCATTCTTAAAAGTCCAAAAGTGGACACAATCTAACAACTGATAAGCAGAAAAACAAAACATCATGGAATACTGGTCAGTGGTAAAAAGGAACAAACTGGATAAGTACTAAATACAGATAAATTGAAAGAAGCTAGACATAAGAGTCTACATACCGTATAATTCCATTTATATGAAATGTCCAGAAAATCAAGTCTATAGAGATAGTGAGTAGATCAGCAGTTGGTAGAATGTAGATGGGTTAAGAGGGAGTCTCTGGAGTGATGGAAATGTTCTCAGACTGGACTGTGGTGAGGGATGAGTAACTCTACATACCTACTGACAACACTGACTGACATACTTACATGGCATGTAAATTATGCCCTAATAAAGCTGTATAAAAAAACCAATGCTAAATGAATTAGTAGAATGTTATATTCAGTGCAATAGAATTTAAGCAAACACAAAAGTACAATATAGACATATACACACATTTGTAAGAAAAAATACACACAGCACAACATGAATACACACACTCTAATCAGACAGGCTAGTGCATCTGGGGAGGGAGAGAACAAGTCTGAAAAGAACATAGAGGACTTTATTAATAAGGTTTCAAACAAAAATGAACACATGACAAAATGTTAACATTTGTCCATCTGGAGTGGTAGGTAATGAGTTTTCCCTGAATTATTTTTGGTACTCTCTCATTTTTCAATATAAAACCCAAACCAAATTGAACCAAAAACCAAAAAGTAAACTTAAATGATTACCTAGTTCCTCCATTAATTTTAACTCCTTTATGGCTTTAGTTCGAATATCAAACACCACCTATAATAGAGAAATAAGCTAATGACTCTGTATAAGTTGAAAACAATGGGAGGACACAAAAAAGATCAGTGGGTGCACATAAAGATTATTTGAGATATTAGCTTCCTGACATTTAACAGTTTTAGCCCCCTTGAAAAAAATGTTTTTCCATTCCTGAAATTCTTCTGTAAGGTCAAAAGCAGAAGCTTAGAACAGATCTTAACAGCTACGTTTTCACTACATTGACGTTAACTGGGGCAGAAAGGACACCTACAGAAAACCACAGAAACAATTCTGTCTGGAAAGACAGTAAGCTGATAAACCACTGACCTTTCTGATGAGAGCAAACAACAGAAACCCCAGACAATCACAATTGTCTACGTTAGGAACAACAAATTTGGAGTCACTAAGTGCAAATAATATAAAAATGTATAATACCAGCCCAAGAGCAATATTTAAATTACTTTGTTTTAAAGATGTATTTATTTGAAAGGCAGAGTGACAGAGGAGAGGGAGAGAGAGAGGGGAGAGGGGAGAGGGGAGAGGGAGATCTACCATTTATTGGTTCACTCCCCAGATGTCTGGGGCTAGGCCAGACTGAAGTTAGAAGCCAGGAACTCGATCTGGGTCTCCCACGTGCATGGCAGGAACCCCAGCCCTGGGGCCATCATCTCTGCCTTCCAGGCTCATTAGCAGGGAGCTGCACTGGTGGTGCACAGCAGCCGGGACTCAAACCAGGCACTGTGATAATGGATGATGGCATCACAAGCTGGGGTTTAACCCACGGCACAACACTCACACCTGCATTACTTCATTTTAGAGCGTTTTCTTTCACAGCCACGGTTAGGCTCATTTCCTCTAGGGTATAAAACCTTGGAAGTTAGGGGTGAAGCTGATCCCAGAGATCACCTGTCCTAACCTCTTCCCCACACTGTGAGAGAAGGAACAGAGGGAGTACTAAGGACTTCACCAGAATCTGCCACATGGGCTCAGGATACTATGTTCCCGGAGCTTTAGTGTGCTGGATTAACAAATACTAATGCACCTTGAGGAATTATAGTATTCATATAACATAACATTCTAATAAGTTTCTTTTAACTTGTTACAGAAGGAAAAACTTAATAAACTGATTACATAAAGAGATGTTTCTTGAGATAACACTTAAAGAAACCAGAATCAGTCTCCACATGGAAAACAGAGGAATCCCCTTTAAAAGCAACAGGTTTTATATGGAGCACAAGGTGTAATTTGGGCAATTCAATATAAACTTAAAAACTCTAACACCCAGGACACGGAACACACACACACACATACACACACACCTCTTTTAAAAACATAGAAGAGAGACTCCTGAAAATAGCATTTTATATTAATCAAAACTGGGGATTTTTAAGAACTGAAAAGTAATTCCCACATTCTAATTATAGACTTGGGAGGTTTTTGTTTTGTTTTGTTCTTAAAGGTACACATTTTCGGCCGGCGCCGTGGCTCAATAGGCTAATCCTCCACCTTGCGGCGCTGGCACACTGGGTTCTAGTCCCGGTCGGGGCGCTGGATTCTGTCCCAGTTGCCCCTCTTCCAGGCCAGCTCTCTGCTGTGGCCAGGGAGTGCAGTGGAGGATGGCCCAAGTGCTTGGGCCCTGTACCCCATGGGAGACCAGGAGAAAGCACCAGGCTCCTGGCTTTGGATCAGCGCGGTGCGCCAGCCACAGTGCGCCAGCCATTGGAGGGTGAACCAATGGCAAAGGAAGACCTTTCTCTCTGTCTCTCTCTCTCACTGTCCACTCTGCCTGTCAAAAAAAAAAGGTACACATTTTCTTGAAATATACCAAAGACTATTTTAAGGTAAACAATAATCAAATGTTAAAAATAAGTACATTTCTTGAGATTTAGAAATCTACTGAGACAACTATCTTGAAAGAACAAGATATTACTTTCTAAATAAATTTTTGTTAACTAAAAACTATGAAACTTTAATTATAATCTACTTACTGTATTAACAGTTGCTGTTATTTTAACTTCTTTCTGTTCAGCTTCTGATTGGCATAAATTTTTAACTTGGAGCCAGTTGATCTCATTGGTTCTACTGATCCATCTCCCTTGTTTGGGCAACAAACTGTAGACAAAAAGACATTTAAAATAGATCTTTACACAGCACTTCTATGGATCAGAAAATTAATTTCCTTTGGCACTACTTCCAAAACTCTGCATGTGTCCCTTGAAGTGAGTAAGCTCTCCTGAGCTAGCTCCAGGGGGATCCCACCTCAAGTCAGCAATCCTACATATAGCAAAGTTTAAAAAAGAAGGTGTTTCCTGAAGATCACCTTGAAACAGTGAAAATCTAGATGACAAGGATGACAAAGATGCTTGCTAACACATTTAGCCAATCCTTTCAATTCTGTGAAGTTCGTACTAATCATTATGCCCACTTTTCAGAAGCTGAGCACAGAGAGATGAAAGAATTTGCCCAAGGCACGCTGTGAGTGACAGACGGCTCCAGTGTCCTCACCTTTACCCATGACTATCACACTGCCTCACAAGGAGCACAGGTAGGCAAACTATGAGGTTAACATGGATTACTAGGTAGCACCAAAGGAACTTCAAAGAGTCTACAACTCTTTATACAGCTATCTATCTATAAAATAATCATTACTATATTTTAAAAAATCTTCAACACACAAAGAATTTTTTTGGGGAAAAAAAAAGGAAATTAATAAAAGAAAAGCCTTCCAGATGCCATCAGTAGTCAACACTGGTGGGTGGAAGGCTGCTGTTTTGGGTCTCTTCTGCCTTCATGTCTACATTTCCCAAGTTCTTTTTTTTTTTAATTTTTAATTTTTTATTTTTTTGACAGGCAGAGTGGACAGTGAGAGAGAGACAGAGAGAAAGGTCTTCCTTTTGCCATTGGTTCACCCTCCAATGGCTGCCACGGCTGGCGCGCTGCGGCCGGCGCACCGTGCTGATCCAATGGCAGGAGCCAGGTGCTTCTCCTGGTCTCCCATGGGGTGCAGGGCCCAAGGACTTGGGCCATCCTCCACTGCACTCCCTGGCCACAGCAGAGCTGGCCTGGAAGAGGGGCAACCGGGACAGGATCGGTGCCCCGACTGGGACTAGAACCTGGTGTGCTGGCGCCGCAAGGCGGAGGATTAGCCTAGTGAGCCGCGGTGCCGGCCACATTTCCCAAGTTCTAATAAATGTATATTACCTTTCATAAAGGGATATACGATAAGCTTTCTTAGAAACAAGGTGGGAATTTCTAGAAAACCCTTGTTCAGGAGTTTACTAGTGGTACAAAACAAACAGTCCACAAGCGCTCCACCTCTTTGGGCCACAGACATTATAAACAGTAACACAGAGATGTTGCCAGGTAAGTCTGTCTGCAGTACTGATAACGCAGACAACATGAGTTCTTCAATACATGGAAATGGGAAGGGTCACAGAATGTGAGCGCTGACCCTGGAAATGCTGTCGTCACAGACAGGGGAACACAGAGTACTGAGGAGATGCAGTACTGCAGAGCTTCAAATCTAACTAATGGGATGATGGAGATAATTCCCCATTGGCAGGTGCCCAAGAGTCATGAAACTGAATGGCCCTTTGGGTCTAACAAAATAACCCAGACAATTTAGCCATGATCTTAAAGCCTTCCTCATGAAAAATTTCAGGAATTTTCTGTGAAAATGTACCTTCAGCTTTATAATTGCTCCTAACAAGGAGTCACTTGATCTTACTATTTTCTAGCTAAATGATTTAGACTGCATCTGGCCTATAAAACCATGGATAGCTACATTACTTTTTCACTACATTCATCAAAAATCACTTTAACATATCATTTTCTTCTCCATGTTGTACAACTTAAAACACTCTTACATGTAATATTCGGAGTACAATGTCTAGAAATAAACCTTTAACTCTCACCATTAAAACAAAATAATTCTACTGGGTAGTATTATAATAAGATAACTTAAAACAATTCTCTTCCTCTTTTTAGCGAGTTACCTGTCATCATCGTTGGAATCCCGAATTAAAATCGAGCTTCCGTTCCTGAGCCCCAGTTCTCGGAACGTCCTTTTCATGTCTTCCCTGGGGACGGCACTCCAGCGCTCTTCACCTGCAGCTTCAGCCCTGTCTATGAAGATAACATCGCCCGGGATTGCCAAGGCTGCGAACACACTGGCCACCTCTGCATTGGATGGAAACACATGTGCAGAGTCTACCAGCTGCCCACCCTTTTCTCCTCCGCTGCCTGTTTTTACGTGAAGAACATTTAAAAGAAGTGGCTCACAGTCAACACCAGTTTGGATCTGGACTCCACCAACCTGCAACAATATCAAGACAACCATTAGTAGAGCTTATATTTGCCAAAATTGTCAATATAATAACACAATAAAAGATTACTTTTATAGAACAAACCTGTCCCTCCCCCCGTACTTAAATAAAATAAAATTGACACAAATATCTTACGTATCAGAGGGAAAGCTTGAAATTTTTCTTTTGCAAACTCCCTATCTTTCTTTTTCTTTCTATCTGAGAACTCTGGACTGGAGAGAGACCCATGAGCTATCTGTGGTGGTGAAATGTGAGATGGACCAAAAGTGCTGAGTTCCTCCCCCTTTTCTTGAGACAGAGGACTCACACTTCTCCTTCAAGTCTCCTTTACTCCCTAAATTCAGGCTGCTGAAGACGTGGGGGACGATGCACACACTCCTAACACATCACCGAGACCACATTTATTCACACTTCAAACACTGGAAGGACACAGACTGACTTAGGTGCTCTCGCATCTAGCATCCGACGTAGTCTGGCCTAATGGAGGTGCTCAGTATATCTTC
This sequence comes from Lepus europaeus, assembly GCF_033115175.1. Lineage (NCBI taxonomy): Eukaryota > Metazoa > Chordata > Mammalia > Lagomorpha > Leporidae > Lepus > Lepus europaeus. Next base: position 177,903,901 of record NC_084827.1, read on the forward strand.
CACATACAACTGACCAGACCTAAAGCTTATCAAACATTTTAGCAGCACTCTTCCAATGTCCAATTATGTAATTAGCTTTCACCTACGTAGAATAATGACTTCTTAAATATCCAAAATTATTGCTTCTCGGCTTTTTGGCTAAGATCAGGTGTGAAAATCCAAAATTATCACAACTATTTCTTGAGTAATTTCTTTTTACCTCCATTCCATTCCATACAAAGATGTCTTCCCCATCAGCAATTGCATTGTCACTAAGCGTCAGCTCATCTCCTAGAAAGACGAAACCATTCCTCAAGACCATCAAAAACACTTAAAATACGTTTGAAAAAGCATTTTTACTCAAGAAAATTAAAGCAAAAGCAGTAATTATGTTCTTACATTGACATTTTATTTTGTTTTCATTTTTACTTTAGTATGCAAGGCACTCGCCGCCACGGGCAACACGGAGTGGGCCGAGGCGCGGAATGGCCCTAGCCCCACCTCTAGTATGTAGCCTGTCTATGTGCTTCAGGCTGCCAGCGTCGTCCTCCACATTTAACAAATGTGTTGGATTTTGTGAAAAGCAAACAAGCTGATTCACATCAAACACTTGCAATGGCATCTGGGATAGTGAAGGCCAAACTAAATACTGCTGCTCCTACTGGTATCACTGTGCTGCTTTTATTTAAGGAAGTAAATACTTTTAAACTCTTGAAGTAATTTTATTATGAAATTTGAAGCTGAGAGTCGGGCAGAAAATAAAGTCAAATTAGTAAGATTCAAATGGTTTCAAACCATTATACCCACAATTGTGGTAGCAGTAAAGAATCCTTTAAAAATTTTTTTTGGTCGAGAAGTAGCCTTAATTTCAGAAAACATAGAACAATCTCATGTTAGAAAGTTTCATACATTATTTAAGCTCAACACATTATAAATTTGAACACGTGATTTCCCTTTGAAAACCAACAGTGTAAAGATGATCTAGGTGGACAAGGAAGTGGTGGGCAGGGAAGGACTGGCAAAGAGTAGAAGAATCACTGAGGAACCTCACACAAACATAAATATGCAAATGAGTTGTGTTTTCCAATTTTCTTACCATCCAGTGTCTGGTAAACATGAAGTCCTGCTGGGACAAGCTTTGCAACACTAAGAATCATGTCTCCTTCCCAGAATTCTAACAGCTACAGGGGATTAAAGAAAGAACAATGAAGATACACACATACATGCACCACATTTTCAGGTTAATAAGAATAGTATTGTGCTCATTTACATATGCAGATGGTCTGGGGACAAGCAAAGGAAAATGCCATCCCTGTTCAACACCAAAATTCTGGAAGTAGGACATCCCTGATCAGACTGGTCAAACCCAAAGATGGCTACGTATCCATATGGATTGAAGAATTGTGGCATCACCAAGAGCACTACAGCTGTTTAAACAACTCTGTGTAATACATGGGAAGACCACTTCTCTTTTTTTTAATCAGAAAGAAAACTGATCAGCACACTGTTCTAGGAATTGTTGGCTCAAAGAACAAAACTTATTTAATAAGCATTGCACAAGAAAAGCAACACATTCCAGTTACTAGAAAGAACTGTCTCACTGTAAACTTAAAAAGTGGCGACAGTAATTTACACAATAGATTACCAGAGTTTGTTCCTTAAGTTTCTTTTTATTTTTTATTTTTTTATTTTTTTTATTTTTTTATTTTTGACAGGCAGAGTGGACAGTGAGAGAGAGACAGAGAGAAAGGTCTTCCTTTTGCCGTTGGTTCACCCTCCAATGGCCGCCGCGGTAGCGCGCTGCAGCCGGCGCACCGCGCTGATCCAATGGCAGGAGCCAGGTGTTTATCCTGGTCTCCCATGGGGTGCAGGGCCCAAGGGCTTGGGCCATCCTCCACTGCACTCCCTGGCGGTAACCTCACCCAGAAAGGTCAATCCTACCAATACTTCTCCACAAAACTATTTCTCTTAAAAGGCATTTCATATTTATAAGGGATTAGTTTTCCATGTCAGCTACACAGCCTCTTGCCTTGGCTCCCTTCCAAAATCGCAGTAGTGACCCCACAGTTTAAAACACCAAAAAACACCAGTTTGAGCACATCTAAAACGCATGAAGACAAATAAGGTCTTTTGTATGCCAACATATCCGTGTTATCATGCTTGGCTCAGAAATGAATTTTTAATGTAAAAGTTTGGAAATATTATAAAACTTTAGAAATTCTGACACTGATCTAGCATTTCAATTAACATTCAATTTTTTTTTTTTTTAAAAAAGTTCTGCTTTTCTCAGTTGAAGAAAAGAAAAAGAAAGCTGATAATTTTGGTGAGGGATACAAATTTTCAGAAAACTCATTTATTTCTGAGTTATTAAAACCCAAAAGGTTTACATTTTCTATTTGCCTTTTCCTTGAGCAGGAAGTAGTGTGGGTGAACAAGTGTGACTAAGGAGCGGCTACTCAATAAACAGGAGGGGGACAAGGGCTGAAGTCCTTGTGTCACCACTAACCGATGTCTGACCACAGGTGGGACACTGGGTCTCTTTTTTTTTTTTTTTTGACAGGCAGAGTGGACAGTGAGAGAGAGAGACAGAGAGAAAGGTCTTCCTTTTGCCGTTGGTTCACCCTCCAATGGCCGCCGCGGTAGCGCGCTGCGGCCGGCGCACCGCGCTGTTCCGATGGCAGGAGCCAGGTGCTTCTCCTGGTCTCCCATGGGGTGCAGGACCCAAGGACTTGGGCCATCCTCCACTGCACTCCCTAGCCACAGCAGAGAGCTGGCCTGGAAGAGGGGCAACCGGGACAGGATCGGTGCCCCAACCGGGACTAGAACCCGGTGTGCCGGCGCCGCAAGGCGGAGGATTAGCCTGTTGAGCCACGGCGCCGGCCATGGACACTGGGTCTCTTTAACTTGCAATTATTTCGTCTTCAAAATGGGGTTAGCTTGCCCTCATGAGGTTAAAGGACCAAATCACATAACTTATGTGAAAGCACTGTAAGTAAAATAAATAGCACTACTGTTGTTATTACCATCACTAAAATACAGCTAGATAAATTATATGGAGAGGACTTTCACAATATTTTTTTTTTTTACTATGGATGAGTATATATTATCCTTCATGTTATTAATTAATGCTACTCTATTCAGGAGGGTACAAAATTTATTACTCTTGTCTCTTTAATAGTGCTACATTTTAAGCAACATGCTCATCTTTATCTTCTCACTCCTTTTGAAAAAAAAATTGTTTCATTTTCCAAAAAGGAAAGTCTTACACTTGTCCCCTCCCCCCAGATAAAAGGCACAAGGCCCAGCTTTCCAGCGACAGGCTGCTGGCAGGGAATGTGCTGGAAAGCCTCTCTGAAAGGCGTCCACATGAGGAGAGAACAGTTTGGCCACCCCTCTGCGCTGGGGCAGGAGTAGGATTTTCCTAAGCAACTTTGAAAAATAGACAGTTAAGTAAGATGCAGTGGAAAAGCCAGTACGACGGACCTTAATGTCTAAACTGAGAGGAAGTAAGACTAAATTACCTGAAATACTGATTGCCGGAGATCCCCTAGAGTTTTTCTCTTATCAAAAGTCAAGTCCCACACGCTTTCTGTCTGAGATCCTACCGGGTGCAAAGCTCCATTGAAGAAACGGTAACGAGGGCCCAGGTGGAGATGCAACTCAACATTACTGTCTTCTGCCCTGTAAGGAGGCATGAGAAATACATAAATACTAGGTTTTATAACAGACACTGTTCCAACTCAAATAAGAAATACAAGCAGGTTCTCCATTCCACCTATGTAAATAACATCCTTTTCTTCTAAGGTTCTAAAATGTTTTTAGGTTTTCAACAAATAGCAAGAATTCAGCTCAAACTGAAACCATAAATTCCAAGGGAAAGCTTTTCGGGCAGTGTTAACTACATTTCTCTGAACAAATGCTGATGCTTGAAATTGTCTAATCCTGAGTTTCTATTAGTTAGGAGAAAAAGACAGAAACATGCTCAGATAATTGTGCTAAGTGGTAGACTTACCAGCATCTTTGTCACTTGTAGTTCCACTGAATTCCACAGGTTCCACAATAAAATACATGAAGCCCCCAGCACAACCACCTTGAGTCCACGCTCTCTGGGCTCAATGCCCTTGGCAGCAGCTTGGAGCTGGCTGCTCCTCTCTGGCACTCAGCTGACTCAAGGCCCAGTGCCAATTTGCCACCGTTGGCAGATCTGGCCAATGCAGAGTTGGAATAATGAGATACCATGACTCAGGTATTTCAGATACATATCAAATGTGGTCAGAGAACATTGGCCTTTTGGATGACCACGTTAAAGACTAAAACTTCTAATGTTGTTTTGTTTTTTAAAATACCAAATGCATTTCCAGGCCACTCATCCAGGTTATTTTTTGCTCTTAAGATACGTCACTCTAGTAAGTGTCTGGGCTTTTGTTTCTCTGACTTTGGTGATCATTCCATATACCTCTGGTCTTTCTCCCAGTGCCAAGTCCATGATAAATGCTTTCTGCCATGCAGTTATTCACTTGGGTCTACAAGGAGACCACGGGAACGTCTACTCCCCTAGCCCAACACCCTGCTGATCCTGTCAGCCAGCAAACAAAGAACCAGTTCTTCAGGGTTCACAGCTGGGCCACTATAACAGAGTGCTGAGATCAAGCCATCACATATCATGCCTTTAGGAACCTGTTATAAGTTTTAGCCCAAGACTGATACGAAGCCCAACAGCTTGTGCAATCCAGATTCCCTTCTTTGGAAGATCTGCTCACGGCTGGTCTTCAGTCACTACAAGCCAGTTCTGCACAACTACTCCACACTAGGGGGTGAGTTGTCTCCATGTAGAGATGATTCCTCTGTACCCAGGGAATAATGTGGCCCACAATAATGTGGGACACAATTCACACAGCCCAACTACGGGCTTGCTCATTTCTCTAGAGTTAAGAGGCTCTGATCCCTACTTAGCAAGGGCCATTGTATACTCTGTTAATTAATTCACTCTCACACAAGAGGATATTCTCAAAGTAAAAGATGCTCTCACTAAAAATTCAACAGCCAGACACTGATATTAACTGGTTGGCTATTTTCTTCCTTTTAAATTTTCATTACTGAACATTTTCACTGAGTATTTTCCGGAAAAACTATTCAAATGCTATTAGTAAAGTTACCTGTTTATCTGCAGTTTGACATTTGCTGCATCCATTTCATTAAGCAAATGACATGGAACCTTGTATCTTGGATTGGCTTGAGCTGTAAACAAAACTTTTCATTAATTTGTGTTGATTAAATGAAATCTGGCTGCTGAAGAGATAACATGAAACTAGAGAAGACTGTGCTGGGAGCTAGAAAGGCTGCAAATTAACTAACTATATGAATAATAATTTCCTCTGGAGCTAGGTTTTTCTCATTTGAAAAATGAAAGACAAATAATTCTTTAAACCAAGCTAGAAGGGTTCCTTTTGTTCAAGTATATTTCTTTAAGTATATTTTTTAGGGGCTGACACTGTGGGCTAAGCTTCCATCTCATATGGGCATCTCATATGGGCACCGGCATCTCATATGGGCGCCAGTTTGTGTCCTGGCTGCTCCTCTTCCAGTCCAGCTCTTTGCTTGTGGCCTGGGAAAACAATGGAAGATGGCCCAAGTGCTTGGGCCCCTGTACCCACGTGAGAGATGCGGAAATAGCACATGGCTTTGGATCAGCCCAGCACCAGCCATTGTAGCCATTTGGGGAGTGAACCAGCGGATGGAAGAACTTTCTCTCTGTCTCTCCCTCTCTCTGTAACTGTACCTCTCAAATAAGTAAAGTCTATTTTTTTGAAGTATACTTTTAAAAAAGAACACCCTCTATTTGCATCCTGACTATAAATGTAATAATTAGTTACTGTAAACACCTGGAAATTATTTTTAGAAGTATAAAATAGATATTATTTGTAATCTCACAGCCAAGACACACATACATACTTTTTAAAAACTGGGATTATATTCACAAATTTGTAACTTTATTTCACATATTGCACTTTTGCATAGCCTCAAATAAACAACTGCATATTAGTCTGTTCTCTAAGTAGCATAAAGAATCTAACCACCTTTTCTGTTAGATACTAAACTGATTTTCAGTTAGTCTCTATTATAGAAGAATGGATATAACAAATACCTTTGAACTTAAATATTCTTGAACAGCTCTGATTATTTCAAGATAAATTTGTGGAAGTAGAATAACTCACTTAAAGGGTATGACAAGTGTAAAGCATTTATTTATGTAAAAATTTATTTATGGGGCCGGCGCTCTGATACAGCAGATAAAGCTGCTACCCTGCAGTGCCGGCATCCCATATGGGCACCAGTTCTAGTGCTGACTGCTCCATTTCCGGTCCAATGTGTGAGACCTGGAAGAAACTCCTGGCTTTGGGTCGGCCCAGCTCTAGCTGTTGTGGCTATCTGGGCAGTGAACCAGTGGATGGAAGACCTCTAACTCCCTCTCTCTCTTTGCCTTTGCCTCTCTGTAAGTTTGCCTTTCAAATAAACAAATCTTTTAAAAAATTTACTTATTTATTATTTTTATTTATTTGACAGACAAGAGATCTTTTATCCTTTGGTTCACTCCCCAAATGCCTGCAACAGCCAGGACTGGGCCAGGTAGAAGTCAATCTGAATCTTCCATGTGGCTGGCAGGGTTCTAAGTGCTTGGGCCATTATCTGCTGCCTCCAGAGCATGCATCAGTCAGAAACTGGAATTGGAGAAGCTGGGATTTGAACCCAGGTACTCAGAGACACAGGCATCTCACATGGCCTTTTAATTGCTATGCCAAACTCCTGCTCCAATGCTTTTAAAAACACACATCAAATTGGTTGTGCTAGTTTATGTAGCCACCAACCATAGAGGAAGTATTAATTACTGAGAATCAGATTCATAGAAGTATTTGACTTGGTAGAAAAAAAGCGGCATATCACAGCTATTATTTTAAAATTAATATTCAAATTTATTTGAAAGAGACAGGGAGAGATCCTCAATCCAATGGCATTCCTATATATGGATGGGTGGTCCAAGTGATAATTTACCACTGTGCCAAATGCCTGTCCCTCATGGCTGTTTTATGTTTTCTTTTTCTTTTACTATGTGTTAGGTTAAAATCTTTTCTGATGAAATAGGAATTTGCTTATTAATACTCTTTCCCCCATTTACCACTGAGCACAGTGGAGCATGTGTAAGATCATCCTGCAGTGGGAGAAACCAACTTTGTCAAATTCATTGTTTTCCACTGACTTGTCATTTGTCTTTTAATTCTATTTAAAGTGTATAACACTTTCCCTCAATTTTCTTCTTTGTTTTTAAAAAAATAATTCTTTTATTTAATTTCATTTTATTTTCAAGGCAGAGAAACAGATGGAGAGAGATCTTCCATCCTCTGGTTTATTCCCCAAACACTTGCAATGACAAGGGCTGGGCCGGGCTGAAAACAGGAGTGTCGAACTAAATCCAGGTTTTCGACGTGGTGGCAGGGACTCGAGTGCTTGACCCATCAGGTACTCCTGTCAGGGCATGGATTAGCAGGAAGCTGGAACAGAAGCCGAGGAGCTGCTCAAACCTGGCACTGATACAGAATGTGTGTCCCAAGCTGCAAAATCACTGACAAACACCTGCCTCCCTTTCATTTTTTTTCAAAGATTTAATTATTTATTTGAAAGTCAGAGTTACACAGAGAGAGAAGGAGAGGTCTTCCATCTACTGGTTCACTCCCCAATTGGCTGCAATGGCCAGAGCTGCACTGATCTGAAGCCAGGAGCCAGGAGCTTCTTCTGGGTCTCCCATGCGGGTGCAGGGACTTCGGTCATCTTCTACTGCTTTCCCAGGCCATAGCAGAGAGCTGGATCAGAAGTGGAGCAGCCGGGACTTGAACTGCCCAAAAGGGATGCCGGCACTGCAGGCGGTGGCTTTACCCGCTGTGCCACGGCTCCAGCCCCTGCCTCCCTCTCCGTATTTTAAGCTTAGAAAGGTCTTCTCCAAAGGAAACAGGGTAAAAGGGAGTGTGGGAGAGGGAGGAAGGGTATCATTATGTTCTTCAAATTGTACCTATAGGATCTGGTGTTGTGGCACAGCAGGTTAAGCCTCTACCTGTGATACCAGCATCCCGTATGGAGGCTGGTTGGAGAAGTGGCTGCTTCACTTCTGACTCAGCTCTCAGCTGTGGCCTGGGAAATCAGCAGAAGATGGCCCCAGTGCTTGGGCCCTTGCACCCACATGGGAGACCTGGAATAAGTTCTGTGTTCCTTGTTTTGGCCTGGCCCAGCCCTGGCCATTGCAGCCTTTTGGGGAAATGAACCAACAGATGGAAGATCTCAATCTCTGTCTCCCCTCCTCTCTCTGTAACTCTGCCTTTCAAAAAAAAAAAGAAAGAAAGAAAGAAAGAAAGAAAGAAAGAAAGAAAGAAATGCCTTAAAGAACTATCTACATATTACACTGAATCTATTAAAAACTAATTAAAATTTAATAAAGGTCTTCTCCACATTAAGGTCAGATAAATATTTACACTTTACACATATGAAGGCTACTTTATCACAAACGTAAAGGAAGTGACTGACGTAAGAGAGGAAAATTCCTCATCTCCCTAGCAACTGATCAACCCCCAGTTACACTGATTAATCCATATGCCTCCCCCATTTACCTGAAGAGCTAACTTACTATGGATTAAAATCTCAAATACACACAGATCAATTCCGGGGCCTACTGCTGCATTCCAACGATCTTCTGTACCCCTTTGCATGAGCACCCCACTGTCTCTATTGCTATATATAGAGACATATATATACATATTTATACATATATTATGTATAAAGTTCCCCCCAGTAGTTCCTTCTTCAACTTATTATTTTTTATTAAATATATATATATATTTACTTCAAATTCAGAGTTACACAGAGAGAAAAGAGGAGGCAGAGAGAGGTCTTCCATCCACTGGTTCACTCCCCAGTTGGCCCAATGGCCAGAGCTGCTCCAATTCAAAGTCAGGAGCCTCTTCCAGGTCTCCCACGTGGGTGCAGGGGCCCTAGGACTTGGCTATCTTTTACTGCTTCCCCAGGCCACAGCAGAGAGCTGGATCAAAGATCAGCCGGGACTTGAGTTGGTGCCCATATGGGATGCCGGCACTGCAGGCAGTGGCTTTACCTGCTACACCACAGCGCCAGTCCCCCTTCTTCAATTTTCATTTCTCTGTCTCTCTAGGTAAATTTTAGAATCATTTTGTAAAGGTCTATCTCTCCATCCCCAAAAACATGCATCAAGATTTTGGCTGGACCTTTATTCAACTCCTAAACTAGCTGGGAAAAAACTATCATTTACTGTACACTCCACTTATGCTGACACTAAAATTGAACTCAGTGAAGAAGAGCAGCGGGGCGGCTGGGGACACTGCTGCTGTGTGTCCTGGTAGCTGAGCTGTGACCACAACATCTTCATGAGAATCATTACCATTTCCTTTCTTGTTTCTTCCACAGAAATAAAAAAGCCTTTCTGGCTACCAGCACAGTTAAGCAGCTGTTTCAGATCTAGAAAGCTGACTTCCTTTGATTCCAACACAATAATTGCTTTATTCTTTTTCTTTATACAAATTATCACTATTGTCAGTTTCTAAGATTATCCTTATCTCTAATCACAAAAATTAGGAAAGCTTAATATTTTTTACTTAAAAAAAAAAGATTTATTTATTTGAAAGTCAGAGTTAGAGAGAAGGAGAGATAGAAAGATCCACTGTTTCATTCCCCAGATGGCTGCAGCAGCCCAGGCTGGGTCAAGTTGAAGCCAGGAGCTTACTCTGGGCTTCCCTGGTGGGTGGTGGTGGTACTTGGGCCATCTGCTGCTGCTTTTCCCAGGCCATTAGCAAGGAGCTAGATGGGAAGTGGAGCAACTGGGACATGAACTGGTGCCCACTTGTGGTGCTGGCATCGCAGGTGTCAGCTTTACTGCTGCACCACAACACTAGCCCCAAGGTTTTTTACTTCTAAGCAGACTTTGGGAAGTGATAAAAAAAAATCTTATTATACTAAAAGCTTCAATTAAACAAATCTCTTCATTATTATGGGTCTTGACGGTTACCCTTCATGGTATGAGCTGCCTTAGCAGGTTCAACAAATACTGCTCAAAGATATTTCAGTTGCTCAAGAGTACACATGATCTTGAGGGAAAAGAAATGGGAAAATAAAGGGGAAGACAGGAGAATAAGACAAAGTATGCGGAGAACTCAAACGACAACACAGGGCTAAATGTCAGAGCCAAGCCTGAGCACAGGGCCACATGCTTAACTCTGCCAACACAACCAGAAAACACGATGTGGGAGCAGGTGTTGTGGCTCAGCAAGTTGAGTGTCAGGACGTCTAGATTCTATATTGGAGTGAGGGTTCAAATCCCGGCTACTTGGCTTCTAATCCAGCCTCCTGATGATGCACCCTGGGAGGCACTGAATGACGGCTCAAGCGCTTGGGTCTCTGGCACTCATGCAAGGAATTCCTGGCTCCTCCCTTTGGCCTGTTCCAGCCCTGGCCATCTCAGCCATTTGGGGAGTGAACCAGTGGATGGAAGATTGATTTCTGTCTCTCTGTATTTTTAAATGGATGAAAACAGATTTTCAGAATTGTTTTTTTTTTTTTTGGGTACATGTACTATGACTAACTTATTATGGGAGGAAAATTATATAGAAATATGTAAGGGTGCTTCAAAAAATCATGGAAAACAAAATTAAAAGATAATGCATATTTTCTATGAGACTTTTAAAAATGCCTTGTATAACCTCTATAAGATGACAAATTATTAGATTTCTTTGGCATAATACATTTCTTACTATTAGCTTTAAAATATTTTAAAAGTTCTCAGAGTAAACTTTTATTTTAAAGTTTTTTTTCCTGTGTTTATTTTCTAAAATCAGTAACTTAACAAACAGAAACACTTTTCTTTCCATACCTTCTGGGGGTCTCTGTAACTGGGATTTCCGATAAAACAACATGTAGGCACTTTCTTTACCCTGAAATTGCTGCTCAATATCCTTTTCTTCAATCGGTTGGACTTTGGAATCATTGATATCAAACCAGTGGGGGCAGGAAGCAGTGTCATGGAATCCTGGGGCCTCTGCAGTGGGCGTCTGGAACACGTGCTGATCAGGCCTCCGGGACGCGGGCCCCGCCTGGAGAGGAGGGCTCTTCAGCAGGGTGACTGTGCTTTCATCTGAGCTCAGGAGAAACATCTGAGAGTGGAGCTGTAAGAACTGCACAGAAGACCAAAAACAAATACGAGGTTAATAAAAAGCTTTTTTAAAAATTAAACATGATAGGATTCTGTTCTTCCTTTTGTGGTTAGATACTTTAACGTAACGTTTATCTCTGGCCTGGCCCACTGAAGAGAAATAAATTTACGTAAATTAACACATTTATTAAAACGTATGCTGTGTTACAAAACGAAACTGTTCTACAGAGTCATCACACCACTATCTAAAAGCAGTTTATTTATTTTAAAGATTTTTATTTGTTTGAAAGGTGCAGTTACAGAAAGAGAGATAGAGATCTTTCATCTGCTGGTTCACTCCCCAAATGGCTGAAACAGCTAAGGGTAGGCCAGACTGAAGCCAGGAGCTTCTCCCAGGTCTCCCATGTAGGTGCAGGGACCTAAGCACTCGGGCCATCTTCCACTGCTTTCCAAGGGACATTAGCAGGGAGATGGATTGGAAGTGGAGCAGCTAGGACTTGAACCGGCGCCCATATGGGATGCCGGCACTGCAGGCAGCGGCTTTACCCGCTACACCAGAATGTTGGTCCTAAACAGCAGTTTAATTACACCTCACAAATGCTGTTTTAAGTAGTACTCAACTCAAAAAGATTAGGTAGAACAAACACTTTTGAAATATTTAAAAGTAGCCTAAGCAAACAAGGGCACAGCACGAAGGCAATCCCACAGTGCACCTCTGTAAATCTGAAAATCAGGGGCCCAGATACTCTGCAGGAACAAAGTCTTAATTATAAGCCTCAATTACCTTAACATTCGTACACTGTGGCATGTCTATTTTAGAAGCTAACAGAAAGATCAGGACATCAGAACACAGAAATATTTAAGTAACAACCCCAAGAGCTGTTTCTTTTTGCTCAGAGATTCAGAGAAAAATAATCTCTCCCTCACTGCCTATCCCCTCTTCTCATCTCCTCCCCTTCTTCTGTGCTCAATACCTTCTTTCCACATGGCTTTATACAGAAAAACACTTGGGAACGAACTGTAACATCTGCTTACTTTATTAGACAAGACAGGAAGGAGATTTTCTCATTTTCTTTTGGAAAGAAATCTGTAGCAATGCTAACTCTCTAATCCAAAGTATTTTTAAAAAGAACTATATTTTATTTATTTATTTGAAAGGCAGAGTTATACAGAGAAGGAAAAAGACAGAGAGAGAAAGAGAAACCAGAGAAACCGTTCTTCCTTTTGCTGGTTCACTCCCCAAGTGGCCACAGTAGCCAGAGCTGGGCCATTCTGATGCCAGAAGCCAGGTCTCCAGGTCTCCCATGGGAGTGCAGGGACCCAAATACTTGGGCCATCCTCTGCTGCTTCCCAGGTGTATTAGCAGGGAGCTGGATCAGAAGTGGAGCAGCCAGGACTTGAACTGGCACTCAAATGGGACGCCAGCATCACAGGTGGCAGCTTCACCTGCTATGCCACAATGCCAGCCCCCAAAGTATTGTTTTTATCACAAACAGAAGGCATAGGGCATATGACCCAAAACATTATTATTAACACTGTGTATGAGAAGATGGTAAAACAGTTTTATAGCTAATTTACGTATGATAAAATATCAACAATTTGAAAGCCTTAAGAAAAAAACTCTAGTCAGCAAATTTTCCTTTGCTATCTGAGGATGAACTCTTCAGTATCAAGTTTCAGTGCTCTCCCGTCCCAGTGATGTAGATAGCTTTACTGACTAATCCTCCGATAAAAATGGTCCACTGACAAGACAATGAAACGGCGAGAGTAACGGAGGCAGGCATGAAACAGAGGACACAGCCTCGCCCAGGGAAGCAGAGCCTGCTCTGGGCCACCACCACTTCCCAGTCCGCAGTAGAGCATGGCGGAATGGAGTCACGCACAAGGCGGAGTCTCAGCGGGCTGACAGGACTGGAGAACGTTAGAGAAGCTAGAAAGGAAAAGGAAAAGAGCCCCAAGTATCTATCGCCTCCCCTAGTCCACCAGCTGACTATTAAATGGTGGAAGGACAGCCCAAGACCACACAGGGTCCAGCAAGCTGAGCTGCCTGCTGCTGGGCAGAGGGCCTGGAGTTCAAGTCCTGCCAAGGCAGAGGGGATGGCATTTTTCTTAAACAGACTATGGTAAATGCTGGGGTTAAATTAAGGACATATGTGGGTATTATATAACCTTAAAAAGTAGCCATTTAGATGTTCAAGGTTGTTGTTAACTTGGGATTGTATACAAACAGGAAGCAGGCCATTCTGTGCACAGGACACAGTGTGCCAGGCCTGCTCTGAGGACGAGTGATGCCCTAGGACGAAAGGCAAAACTGCAACAGAGGCACCCAGCCCCACCTGCATCTTTCCACAGGATGGAAAAAGCTTGTCAGAATGCAACACAAAACTGCAGAGAAAAATAACATGACACAAACTCCCTAAAGCACATCATCCACAATGTTCAGTAAATACCAGATTACACTGGAGGATGACGGCCCAAAGACACAAAGCCCCATCAGACAGGGGAAGCAAGTACTTTCTCTGGGACATACTGCAGTGTGGTAAGGTAAACGACGTATTGTACATCCCAAAATCACTGAGAGAATTTCAAATGTTCTTATCACAAAAAATAATTATTTGAGGTAATGGATATGTTAATTGGCTTAATTATTCCACTTTACATTTATAAAGCATACCATCACTTTGTAATCCATAAATATATACAACTATAATTGGTCAAGTCACAATTTAAGAAATAGAAACATAAAAATTATATGTGACATACTAACATATAAGATTAGTAACAGGAGAAGCTGTGTGTGAGTAGACAGGAGCTCTCTGCACTACTTCACAATTTTTGTTTTATAAATTTAAAACTATATGACATGCAAACAAGCAGGAGAGTGATTCATAATCAAGAGATGGAGCAGTCAATTCTCAAGAAAAAGGAGTCACTAGGAACAGATTCAGACTTGATCTAGATATAACAACAAACAGCTCTTACAAAGATATTCATAGGAATATCAGTATATTTTATAATATATATTAATATTACAACTATATTTATAGGAAAAGGCAGACAGGTAAAGAGATGGGAAATTTCAGCAGAGAAAGGAACACTCTAAAAGAACTAAGTAGAAATTTTACAGCTAAAAATTATGATGTCTGAAAGAAAAAGTTTGTGGGTTGGGCTTACCAGAAGACTGCTCAGCAGAAGAAACAATAAATGAAAGAAATTAGTGAATCTAAAGACAGTCCAGTGCAAATCATCATCTAATTTGAATTAGGAGAAGGGGAAAAAAAAAAGAAAAAAAAAATCTCAGACCATCCAAGAACTGTGAGAAGTATCAAAGGGGCTAATATACAAGTAACTGGAGCCTTAGGAGACAATGGGTAAAAAAAGAAACTGAAGAAATGACAAAAATTTTTCTAAAGTTGAAGACTTTAGAACATGGACATAAAAAACCTTAGCAAATACAATGCAAAAGAACACATGGAACACCACATGTATGCACACTACTGTCAAACTGTTGAAAACAAAGACAAAAAGAAAATATTTAAAGCAGACAAAGATACAATACTCAAGAGGACAACAAAACATGTTGACTTCTTTTTTTTTTTTTTAACATTTTTTGTTAACTTTTATTTAGTAAATATAAATTTCCAAAGTACAGTTTATGGATTACAATGCCTTCCCAACCCCCATAACTTCCCTCCCACCCGCAACCCTCCCCTCTCCCGCTCCCTCTCCCCTTCCATTCACATCAAGATTCATTTTCAATTATCTTTATATACAGAAGATCGATTTAGCATATGTTAAGTAATGCTTTCAACAGTTTGCACCCACACAGAAACACAAAGTGTAAAATACTGTTTGAATACTAGTTATAGTATTAAATCACAATGTACAGCACATTTAGGACAGAGATCCCACATGAGGAGTAAGTGCAGAGTGACTCCTGTTGTTGACTTAACAAATTGACACTCTTGTTTATGGTGTCAGTAATCATATACATATACTCCTATACAGCAGTCAAAAACAATGAAATCCGGTCATTTGCAACAAAATGGAGGAATCTGGAAAACATTATGCTGAGTGAAATAAGCCAGTCCCAAAGGGACAAATATCATATGTTCTCCCTGATCGGTGACAACTAACCGAGCACCAAAAAGGAAACCTGTTGAAGTGAAATGGACACTATGAGAAACAGTGACTTGATCAGCCCTTGCCCTGACTGTTGATGAACAACTTAATACTTTATCCCTTTTAGTATTTTTTTGTTCTACTTAATACTATTGGTTGAACTCTGTAATTAATACACAATTATTCTTAAGTGTTTAAACTTAACTGAAAAGTGATCCCTGTTAAATATAAGAGTGGGAATAAGAGATGGAGAAGATGTACAATTTGGGACAAGCTCAAGCTGACTTGCCCCAAATGGTAGAGTTAGAAACATGCCTGGGAGTTCCAATTCAAATCTCATCAAGGTGGCATGTACAAATGCCATCTCACTAGTCCAAGTGATCAATTTCAGTTCACAATTGATCATACTGATAGGTCTAAGAGTCAAAGGGATCACATAAACAAGACTAGTGTCTGCAAATACTAACTGATAGAATAAAAAGGGAGAGAATGATCCAACATGGGAAGTGGGATACACAGCAGATTCATAGAATGGCAGATGTCCTAAACAGCACTCCAGCCTCAGAATCAGCCCTTAAGGCATTGGGATCTGGCTGAAGAGCCCATGAGAGCATTTCAGGCATGGAAAGCCAAGACACTCTGGCAAAAAAAAAAAACAAAAACCTAAATGAAAGATCTCTGCGAGAGAGATCCCAGTAGAAAGAACGGGCCATCAAAGAAATCAAAGAAGGAGGTACCTTTCTCTAAAGGGAGGGGAGAACTTCCACTTTGACTATGACCTTGTCTAAATAAGATCGATGTCCATGAACTCAAAAGGCTTCCATAGCCTTGGCAACTCATGACAAGAGCCTAGGGTGATTACTGAAAACATGTTGACTTCTGATCCAACATAAGGGAAGCCAGAACTATTAATAAAGAATTCTACATTCAGCAAACATATGACAAAAAAATGAAAGCAAAGTAAAGATTTTATAGACAAACAAAAGCTTAGAGTATTTTATTTTTAAAACCAGGAGTTCTTAACTCTTAAGAAATGTGGAAGGAAGGGAAATGTTGTCCAATACAAACCTGGATTAATAGAAGGAGCAAGGAACGCTACAATGGATAAATACAAAAAGCTGTTTTTTCCTTAATTTCTTTAAAACTCATATGTTTAAAGCAAGAATAAAAATGTATAAAGGACTTGACAATGAACATTTCAGTAAAACATAAAAAAGAGTAGAAAGGAGTAGGAATGGAGAAACGGAATACTACTATAACATCTATAAGCATCTGTGTATAATGTGGTATATCAATTTATAATCTATAATATTAAGTATAGTGTAATCTCAGGATCAATCACTAACACACTAAACAAATAGGTACAAAGCTAAAAGGCTAACAAAGATAAAAACAGAACACTAAAAACACTTAACTGATTCAAAGGAAGGCAAGAGCAGAAGAATAAAAAAAAATTGAGAAATAGAAAACAAACAGCATGAAGGCAGATTCAAATCCAACCAAGTCAATTACTATGTGAAATGCAAATGAACTAAACATTTTATGGAAAAGGAAGAGACTGTCAAACTCTTTATCATCTGACAGAAACCAGATAAACAGTAGAGAAAACCAACAAAGGCAAAGCTGCTTAATGAACAGGTTTAGTAAGCCTGATAAACCCACAGCAGGATCTATGAGAAAGGTAAAAAGTACAGGTTATCAGTATCAAAGATGAATAATATCCTAAAGATATTAAAAGGATAACATAGTGATATTTTATACAAGTTGAAACCAAAGATAAATAAATGAATTCCTTAAAAATCCACAATTTTCCAAATAAACAAGAGCCAATTTCATGCTGAGATGCACTTGCATAACAAAACTTGTGTGGTCACATGACAACCAGACAGGGCAGTTTTGGAGGCCAGGAATATTAGCAGAGATAAAGGGACTTCCTGTCTGGAGGTCCTAGCAATCCTAAATGCACACGCACCTGATAACACAGCTTCTAGGCACACAAAGCCCCAAACTGTTAAAAGTAGTAGAGGTGGCCGGCGCTGGGGCACAGTAGGCCAAGCCTCTCCCTGGTGCCCAGCTGCTCCTTTTCCCATGCTGCTTTCTGCTTATGGCCTGGGAAAGCAGTGGAAGATGGCCTAGGTGTTTGGGCACCTGCACCCACCGGGGAAGAACCAGAAGAAGCTCCTGACTCCTGGCTGCGCAGGCTCGGCTCTGGCTGTCATGACCATTTGGGAAGTGAACTAGCGTATGGCAGACCTTTCTCTGTCTCTTCGCTCTCTCGGTAACTCTGCCTTACAAATAAAATAAACAAAATCTTAAAAAGAGTTCTACTAGACAGTTTAAAAAAAATAAGATATTTAAAAGTAGTAGAGGAAAGGGACAAATCCACAATTATAGTTGGGAAATTTAAAAACTCAGCAACTGACAGAGCAAAAAAGACACAATTTAGTAAGGAGAGAGAAAAAATAACTCTTTACAAATCTGGCCTACCTGAAATTTAAATGCCCTGACCATCACAGCCATTTGGGGGATAAACCACCAGATGAAGTTCTGTCTCTCCCACTCTAACCCTGCCTTTCAAGTAAATAAAAATAAATCTTAAAAAAAAAAAAAAAAGGCCGGCGCCATGGCTTAACAGGCTGATCCTCCACCTTGCGGCGCCGGCATACCGGGTTCTAGTCCGGTTGGGGCACTGGATTCTATCCCGGTTGCCCCTCTTCCAGGCCAGCTCTCTGCTATGGCCCGGGAAGGCAGTGGAGGATGGCCCAAGTCCTTGGGCCCTGCACCCCATGGGAGACCAGGAGAAGCACCTGGCTCCTGGCTTCGGATCAGCGCGATGTGCCGGCCGCAGTGGCCATTGGAGGGTGAACCAACGGCAAAAGGCAAGACCTTTCTCTCTGTCTCTCTCTCTCACTATCCACTCTGCCTGTAAAAAAAAAAAAAAAAAAAAAAAAAAAAGAAATTGAAAAGGGGATATACTCTAGGTTCTATAGATGCTATCAAGAATAATTTTTTTTTTTTTTTTTAAAGATTTATTTATTTATTTGAAAGGCAGAGTTACAGACAGGCAGAGGCAGAGAGAGGTCTTCCATCCGCTGGCTCACTCCTCAGATGGTCGCAATGGGCACAGCTGTGCGGATCTGAAGCCAGGAACCAGAAGCTTTTTTAGGTCTCCCACGTGGGTGCAGAGGCCCAGGGACTCGGGCCATCTTCCACTGCTTTCCCAGGCCATAGCAGAGAGCTGGATCAGAAGTGGAGCAGCTGGGACTCCAATCAGCACCCATATGGGATGCTGGCACTGCAGGCAATAGCTTTACCTGCTACGCCACAGGGCTGGCCCCAATATGGGTAATTTGAACAACGTTATGGCAACAATTTGACAGCACAGATGAAAAAGACAAATTCCCTAAAAACCACAATTTCCCAAAATGATGTTAAGTAATAGAAAATCTCCTCTTAGTAGCTTAATTAAAAGATGCACTTAAATGCTTATTGAAGTGGGTGCGTACTTTGTTCCTACACAAGATAGCTCCGAAACATTTACACAATGTTCTGCAGCTTTGCTTTCAGCCCAGTCCCTCTGTAATCTGGCTGGATCCCTTTCCGCATGGAAGCTTGCAGTGTAGGAAACCATCACAAAGCTCACTAGGACTTTGTACAAAAGAAAGATCAAGTGAATCTGGGTAAGTATCTGAAGACATTTCTATAAATAAAATGAGGGACTCAGGGTATGGATTTTTGACATTTTTTCAGTTGTGATTAATTGCTGCTCCTCACTTTTTTGCTTTCTTCTTGGTTCTTTGAGAGATAATAAGTCATAATAAGTAACTTAACAGCTAAATTCTAGACATTAGACAAAAATGCAGATTTTATATTCATCTATTCTACATACCCTTCTGTAGATGAGTTCACATTGCAGGGTCATAGTAAGATTTTCTGGGGCTAGAACTGTTTATAATGATGCCATTCCCATGTATTACCTTCCGCAGTGGTCCATGGTGTTTTCTGTACTTCTTGTTCCAAGATACTCCTATCTTTTTCATGAGTTTCTGGCCCAACTGGTCAACAGGAATTAGGTTATTCTTCTCCTTAGGAAAGAAACACAAAGTCACCTAGGGAAATCTAATGAGGGGCTGCACTGAGGTGAGGTGGTTTAAATGGCTACTTGCATCGCTGGCAACCCATATGGGCACTGGTTTGAGTCCTGGCTGTTCCACTTCTAATCCAGCTCCCTGCTAATGTGCTTGGGAAAGCAGTGGAAGATGAAGTGAAGCCCTTGGGCCCCTGCACCCACATGGGAAATCCAGGTGAAGCTCCTGGCTTCAGCCTGGCCCAGTCTCAGCTGACATTTGGGTAGTGAACCAGAGGAAGGAAGATATATCTGTCTCTCCCTCTAACACTTTCAGATAAATATTTTTTTAAAAAAATCTGATGAGAAATAACTGTAAAACAAATTCAAAGGGATCTACAGGATTCTGACTAAATGAGCCTAGAACAGCAAACATGTAAGTGGATTAATCATAATTATTTAACTATAAAATGTTTTTTAAAAAGTAGACTAAGGAGTGGGCATTTAGCCTAGCAGTCAAGACACCAGCTAAAATGCTGGTGTCCCACCCTGAAGTACCTGGGTTTGATACCAGGCTCCTGACTCCAGTTTTCTGCTAATGCAGACTCTGGGAGGTAGCAGTGAGGGTTCAAGAAATTGGGTTCCTGCCATCCATGTGGGGGACCTGGATTCTGTCCCCAGCATCTGGCTTTGGCCCTGTCTCAGCCCTGGCTAATGCTGCCATTTGGGGAGTAAACCAACAGGTGGAAATTTTTTTTTTTCTCTCTCTCTCAAATTTTAAAAAGAAAAAAAAGGTAGGTTAAGTTTCAGTTTAGAAAACTTGGATTTTGCCTTTTTCTACATACCATAGTTTAATTATTTGAAGAGCAATATCTAAAGAATATTCTCAAGTTTCATAACTTTCGTTGTTGTTACATGAGATTTAAAAAATATTTAGACACAAAGAATTATTAATGTCTTATTTGAATGTTTTGACATATAAATAAGTTCTTTTTTTTTTTATGTAGGTTTTTTTTGTTTTTGTTTTTTTGACAGGCAGAGTGGACAGTGAGAGAGAGACAGAGAGAAAGGTCTTCCTTTTGCCATTGGTTCACCCTCCAATGGCCGCCGCGGTAGGTGCGCTGAGGCCGGCGCACCGCGCTGATCTGATGGCAGGAGCCAGGTACTTATCCTGGTCTCCCATGGGGTGCAGGGCCCAAGCACTTGGGCCATCCTCCACTGCACTCCCTGGCCACAGCAGAGAGCTGGCCTGGAA
Organism: Lepus europaeus; assembly: GCF_033115175.1. NCBI lineage: Eukaryota > Metazoa > Chordata > Mammalia > Lagomorpha > Leporidae > Lepus > Lepus europaeus. The sequence goes on from NC_084827.1 coordinate 177,924,544, forward strand.
GAGGAGCAACCGGGACAGGATCGGTGCCCCGACCGGGACTAGAACCCGGTGTGCCGGCGCCGCGAGGCGGAGGATTAGCCTAGTGAGCCGCGGCGCCGGCTGACATATAAATAAGTTCTAAAAGGAGTTAAGAAGTAGCTGTTATTGTGTCTCCCCAAAATTCATATGTTGAACTCTTAATCCCCAATACTTCCAAACGTCACTGTATTTGGAGACAGGGCCTTTAAAGAGGTCGAGATGAGGCAGTTTCTTATTTTAGGATAGGCCCTAAACAAACATAACTGATGTCCTCATGTAAACACACATACATGCACACAAATGACATCTACATATACACAAATACATATACACACACTCTACCTGTAATAAGATTGCCTTTAGAATCATCAATGGATCATCAATCTCTTCTTCATTCTTAAGATCTTTCAAATTCACGTCTGGTTTACTTTTTTCCTCCTATGAAGGAAAAAAAGAAAAGAGCTTCAATCACCAATTCCTTAAAAGCAATTAACAAGATATAATACCAATGCCATGGAAGTTTCAAGATGGAGAAGTGATGGTAAAGCCATCATAGAAATCTATATATGCTTTGGAATCAGGCAGACTTGGTTTTGAATTCATTCCTGCACAAGTTACTCCAATCTCTACTTATCTTACATTCTCATTTACAGATAAAGCAAAGCGTCTATCACAATGCGTGCGTAGTTTAAAATATTTGTAAAAATTAACTTAAAAGTATTTTATTGCAAAAAGTTAAAATTCCCACATGTAGAGGTTTTGAAAAAGTTCATGGAAAGTGTATATTATGAAATTTTTTCGCCCCAAAATAAACACCTTTTAACTCCATTTTCCAAGAACCGTCAGCAAGTTCCAACATTTTCTAGAGAGGTATCACTTTTGCAGCTTCCTACAAATTTGCTATGTTGGATTTTCATTATCACTCTATTCAAAATATTTTCTGGTCTTCATCCCGTATGTTTGTACACTCACTTGTGTTAGCCTAAGGAAATCTCACTCATCATAGCAGGCTCAGCTTTAATATTCTTTTCCATCTCCTTTCATTCAAGGCTTCACCCCATTCTATTATGATGGTACTGAACATGTCAAGATTCCCCTGGAAAGCTATTTTTGATGACTTTTTCTTCCATACAGACCATTTAAAATTTTTTTTTTTTTTCCAAACTGGCTTAGAACTATTAAATACCAATAGACCTAAGACAAAAATGATCAAGAAATAATAGAAGAATATTACTAGGCACAACCAACCTGCTGCAAAAAAATACTGAAGTAAAAACAAAACAAAAACATGTAAATACACACTGGGCTAGCAAGAACATCAAGAAAATCCTCAGAGCCCAGGTGAGATGGGAATCCAGCTCCCCAGCCGCTGCAGTCTGAAGGTCTGTGTGCCCCAGAAGTCGTGTGTTGAAGCCTCCGCCCCAGTGCACCAGCACTGAGATGGGGTCCTTAGGAAGCGATCAGGTCTGAAGACAGCATCCTCAGAATGGAATCAGTGACCTCGCGAGAGGCCGAGCAGCTCGTTTCCTCCCTGCCAGGTGAGGGCACAGCAAGAGCCCCCCAAGCAGCACAGTGAGCCCGCAGATACAAAACTTGCAGATCTCGACTTCCTGGCTTCCAGACTGTGAACAGTTTTCTGTTGTACGTTACCCAGTCTAAAATGTGTTGTTACAGAAGCCCAAACGGACTAGGGCACCAAACTGGCCAGCGCTGAGCCTCCAGTCTGATCTGTGTGGGACAGGGCTTGGGAGATGAGGTCCAAGGTCTGTTGAGCAGGAAGCTGAGCGATGGCTTCTCAGATGACAACGAATTCCCTGACACTACCTGGGTGTTCCACAATTCCTCTGAGTTCTGACGTTAACTACTGCGCAACAGCATAGACCCCATAGGTTAAGAGCTCAGTCCCATCAGACTGACCCCACTTCAAGTAAAACCACAAATGGGATCACCAGGTTAAGTGCACTTCTGCCTGGATGAATACAAATTCTAAGGTTCCTATAACTCCAAGCTCATGTCACAGTTTCTTCGAACTAACAGAACTCATGAACTTATACGTGCACTACAGTTCGCAGGCTGCAGATGAACAGCCCACAGAAAACTGTGCGGGGCAAGGCCCAGGAGGGTCTCGAAGTCAGAAAGAAAACATCCCTGTGGGGTTGGGGTGGGTGCCCTCTTGAATATGGGTGTTTACCATCCTGGAAACGCCCCAAACGCTGCTTTTCAAGTTTTCTTTTCTTTTTCTTTTTTGACAGGCAGAGTGGATAGTGAGAGAGAGAGACAGAGAGAAAGGTCTTCCTTTTTGCCGTTGGTTCACCCTCCAAGGGCCGCTGCGGCTGGCGCACCACGCCGATCCGAAGCCAGGAGCCAGGTGCTTCTCCTGGTCTCCCATACGGGTGCAGGGCTCAAGGACTTGGGCCATCCTCCACTGCCTTCCCGGGCCATAGCAGAGAGCTGGCCTGGAAGAGGGGCAACCGGGATAGAATCCGGCGCCCCAACCGGGACTAGAACCTGGTGTGCCGGCACTACAAGGTGGAGGATTAGCCTGTTAAGCCACGGCGCCGGCCTCAAGTTTTCATTGACACCTCATTACAGAGCCACAGTTAATTAAATCACTGGCCATTAGTGACTGAGCTCAAATCTTCTGTCCCAGCCCCTTCCTCAAGGTCGGGGATAGGGCTCAATGTTTCTTTCGTGTGTTGTTTTTGTTTTTAGATCCAGAACACTTTTTTGTTGTTTTTCCCAGAAACCTTTTACTTAAGGAATACAAATTTCCCATATTTCATAATTAAGGTACATGGTGATTCTTCCCATTGTACCCACCCTTCCACCCACTCCCTCATCCCTCTCCTATTTTCATTATTTCTTACTAAGATCTATTTACAATTAACTTTATACATGATTAACTCTTTGTTAAGAGTTCAAATAATATGAAAAAAAAAAAAAAACAAAAAAACTATTCCTCAACAGTAGAGACAAAGGCTGTTCAAAGTCATTGCTTCTCAAAGTGTCAATTTCACTTCTATAGATTACCTTTTAGGTGCTCTATTAGTTATCACAGGTCAGGGAGAACATATGGTATTTGTCCTTTTGGGACTGGCTTATTTCAATAAGTATGATGTTTTTCAGCTTCATCCATTTTGTTGCAAACGACCAGATTTTTTTTTTGACCATTGTGTGGTATTACATGGTGTACATATCCCATAATTTCTTTACTGAGCCTTCAGTTGATGGACATTTGGGTTGATTCCATCTTAGCTATTGTGAATTGAGCTGCAATAAACATGGGGGTACAGATAACTTATTTGCTGATTTCATTTTCCTTGGGTAAATTCCCAGGAGCGGGATGGCTGGGTCATATGGTAGGTCTATATTCAGATTTCTGAGACATCTCCATACTGTCTTCCATAGGGGTTTTACCAATTTACATTCCCACCAACAGTGGATTAGGGTACCTTTTTACCCACATCCTCGCCAGCATTTGTTGTTGATTTCTGTACGAGAGCCATTCTAACTGGGGTGAGGTGAAATCTCATTGTGGTTTTGATTTGTATTTCCTTGACAGCTGGTGATTCTGAGCATTTTTGGCCTTTTGGATTTCCTTTTTTGAAAAATGCCTGTTTAAGTCCTTTGCCCATTTCTTAACTGGATTGTGTGTTTTGTTGTTGTAGAGTCTCTTGATCTCTTTATATATTCTGGTTATTAATCCCTTATCAGTTGCACAGTTTGTAAATACCTTCTCCCATACTGTCAGTTGCTGTATCCCATAAATTTTGATTTGTTGTATTATCATCTTCATTTATTTTCAAAAATTTTTTGATTTCTCTTTTGATTTCTTGAATGATCCATTGTTCATTCAGGAGCATGTTGTTTGCATATGTTCTAGAGATTTCCCGAGTTGTTGATTTCCAGATTCATTCCATGTGGTCAGAGACGATGTGGTATGATTTTGATTTTTTTTTGAATTTGCTGAGATTTGCTTTATGGCCTGGCATGAGGTCAATTCTAGAGAAAGTTCAATGCACTAGTGAGAAGAATGTGTATTTTGCGACTGTAGGACAGAAAGTTCTGTAGATATCTACATTTGGTCCATCTGGTCTATAGTGCCAATTAACTGTTGTTTCCTTATTGCTTTTTTCTGGTTGATCTGCCCATTGCTGAAAGTGGAGTATTAAAGTCCCCCATTACTACTGTATGGGAGTCTATGTCTCCCTTTAAATCCATTAACATTTCTTTTAAAAAAGCCAGGTGCCTTGTAATTAGGTGCATATATATTGATAATAGTTACATCTTCCTGTTGAATTGATCATTACATAGTGCCCTTCTTTGTCACTTTAAACAGTTTTTGTTAAAGTCTATTTTGTCTAACATTAGGATGGCTACACCAGGTATCTTTTGGTTTCTTTTTCCATCCTTTCACTTTCAGTCTGCAGGTATCTTTGTTGGGGATGTGTGTTTCTTGTAGGCAGCAAACAGATGGGTTGTCTTTTAATCCATTCAGCCAGTCTGTGTCTTTTCATTCATAAATGAGAGCTTTGCAGGGTTTAGTATTCTGGGTTGATGGGTTTTTTTCTCTTAAGACTTGGAATATGTCTCATCATTCTCTCCTAGCCTACAGGGTTTCTGATGAGAAGTCTGCTGTGAGTCTAATTGGAGATCTTTTGAAAGTAATCTGGCATTTTTCTTGTGTACATTTTAGAATCTTTGTTTTACTGTGGAGTTTGACTACAATGTGTCATGGTGAAGATCTTCTCTGGTCATGTCTACTAGGAGTTTTCTGTGCTTCCTGTACTTGGATATCCCTTTTTTTCTCCAAATTAGGGAAGTTTTCTGTAATTATTTCACTGAAGAGGCCTTTTCACACCTTCAGGAACTCCTAAGACCCATATGTTGGGTTTTGATAAGCATCCTATAGATCTCTAACAGTGTTTTTTGAGTTTTCTAATTTCTTCTTGTTTTTGGTTCAACTGTAGAATTTCCAGAGACTTGTCTTCTAACTCAGGCATTCTTTCTTCTGCTTCACCGAGTCTGTTGTTAAGGCTTTCCACTGCATTTTTTATTCTATTGAATTCTTCACTTTGATTTCTCTTTGAGTTCTCAATTTCATGGGAGAAATTTTCTTTCATGTCACATACAGATTTCATTAGTTCGTGGATTTGCTTCTGATTACTTCTAAGTAATCCTATGATCAATTTTTTGAATTTCATTTCTGGTATTTCTTCAATCTCTTCATCTTCACATTCTAGTGTTCTTTTGGGGGCATCATGTTATGTTCCTGATTCTTGTTCCTTGAATTGCTGCGTTGATCATTCAGCATTTGTAGATACTTGTTGGTTTATTTTTTGCTGTTTTTTCCTGTGATGGCTTTTATCTTTGGACTATGCCTCTGTGGCTTAGTGGAGGGTCTGCTTTTTCAGTGAAAACTCAGAAGCGTGTGGTGGGTCTGGCCAGGGAGCTCTGTTCAGCACTTCAGGGTGAAGCGAATGTCCAAGGTGATTTTTTTTTTTTAAATCAGAGGGGAGAGCCTGATCAACTCTGTTCACATAGTCTTACACACGCCCTTTCCTCAAAGGAGACCAGTGCCTGGGCACTAGTCCCAGGGGCTCCAATATTTGTCCATGCTGCCAAAAACTACAACAAGGATCTGTGCAGTCCTTGGTGTGAGCACAGATCCCACAGCAATGTCCCTCACCAGGGAATCAGGGAGCCCCAAACATGTGGAGCTGCCCACAGTGACTGCCCAAAGTCCCAGCCACACCCTACACCCTCCAATATAGCCACAGTGTTTTCACAGTCCCAGCACACAAGCCTCCCACAATCACAAAACTCAGCTTTCTGTCAGTTCTCCCAGCCAGACTCAGGCATCTCCACTCAGCCTGTTAGGTGCACGGACACAAGCCGGTGCAGCTGTTATGTATGTCCAAAATGGCACCTGCCCTCTCTCAGTTTGTTACAGGACACTGGTACACGGTGGTCGGGGAGGGAGAAACGTGTCCCCTTTTCCTTCTCTAGTTTGGAAGACACACTCTCCCCCACAGGGCTCCAAGCCAGGCCCACACCAGGCTCTTCCTGCAGCTTTACTGCCAGTGGCTTGGGCTGCTGCAGACCAGGCTCACCTCACTCTCCAAAGCTGGTGCTGGGCTCTTGGCTACTGAGGTCCTGGGCGGTGCACGTCCACAGTGTCCCTCTAGTTTGCATGAAGTTTCCTCTGCCATTTTCTCCCTAACTCTTCTTGAGATTGCACTCAATCCACTTTTTAAAGACTATCTTCCCTTGGATCAGAGCAGTAAGCTCCCTCCCTACTCTACCATCTTCGACTTCAGGGCTTAAAAGTTTCAATCCTCTAATCACATGACCTGCCCCCATCCTGAAGCTTCTAAGTGTGACTTCATTACCGTCAACTCAGATATGGTGGAAAGGGGCTCATTAGGAATACCAAAAGACACTCCTATCACTCAGGAAATCCCAAGTTGCTCTGTGCCAGGGGACAGAGACCAATAGTGTATTTTTTTTATTATACCACAATGATAGACTCCAGCAAAAAACCTGAAACTCCAATGGCTACATCCTCATATAAGTGTAATGTGTGAAAAAATCCACCCTACAGTAAAGGACAGTGAGCAGTTGGGTTTGTCTTGACCCTTGTGCTGGATGAAGGAGGAAAAACAACCTCTAAGTCAGCCCTCACCTGGGTTTGTGGCCCAAATCCACACTAGCTGTAATGGCTCTAAAACCATTAAGTCAAGGTTTTAAAGCTGTTAAGCATTGGTGGCTCTTGGTTTCTGCTTGAGACTATCACAAATCTTTCTTCAAAAAGTCACTTTCAACTGAGGCCTCCGATTATTCTAATAAGTCAATTCTTAAAAAACCAACGAGGGCCACCTTGTGGTGTAGCAGGTAAAGCTGCTGCCTGCAGTGCCACATCCCATATGAGTGCCAGTTTGAGTCCCAGCTGCTCCACTTCCAATCCAGCTCTCTACTCTGGCCTGGGAAAGCAGTAGAAGATGGCCCAAGTCCTTGGGCCCCTGCACCCATGTAGGAGACCCGGGAGAAGCTCTTGGCTCCTGACTTCAGATAAGCGCAGCTCTCTGTCTCTAACTCTTTCAAATAAATAAATCTTAAAAAAAAAAATGCACAGAAGCCTACCACCCAAAAGAACAAAATCACAATGAAGCAGAATTAGCAGCAGCAGTAGACATTCAAATCAGATCTACATTATCTTCATACACTACAAATATAAGAAAGAAAATAATAAAATAAATATGCCAATATGTTTAAAGAAATTTACAAGTATGGAAGTAGAAATTTAAAAATGATAGGAAGGAAATGGCAAGCCAGTATTCCAGAAAAATGTTTGCGCTCTCAAGCTCAATACTTGACATGGTGATGCAAGTGACATTTAGGCTGGGCCCAGTCCTTCTCCACTCCGCTAGTATCCAATCCTGGCCTCATGGGGTCAGAATCCAGTAGGCTTCACTTCTGATCCAGATTCCTGATAATGTGCCTGGGAGGCAGCAGGTGATGGCCCAAGAGCTTGGGGCCCTGCCACCCATGTGGGAGACCCAGAGTTATAGGCTCCTGGCTTCAGCCTGGCATAGCCTGGGCTGTTGCGGCCATTAAGGGAGTGAACTGGTGGACAAAAGATCTCTATCTCTCTTTCTCTATGTCATTCTGCCTTTCAAATGTTAAAAGAAAAAAAATATTCCACATTATGTGTTATATAAGTCAATGTTCATTTATTTCCTTGAAAAAATTCAATAGTTGTCAACTACAGGAATTGTGTTATCTCTTAGTCATAATGGAGTAACTATAAAACTGAGGAATGGTTCTAGGTTAAAGGAGATTCAAGAGACAGTTAAATGTAATGCATAATTCTAAAGTTGACACTGGACTGGGAGAAAGCTTCTATAAAGGATATGGCTGGACAACTGGTAGAACTCAAAAAAATCGTATTTTAGATAATTACATGAATTTTAAAAGTCCCTGATTTTGAGCTATGATTATGGAACAGAATATCCTTGTTCTAGAAAGGGGGTGAGGGGTGGGTTCTGACAAGGACCATTTTGATATTTATAACATCTGTAGGCCACACAACATTATCAACTTAAAAATTAGTCTGCTATAGATTTAGTGAACTTTTGAGTCCTGCTTGTGGTTGCCAAATGATGCTGTGGGCCTTCTATGGCCTGTGGACCAGACATTCCCTACCGCTGTTCTAGAAGATAAACACTAAAGTATTTAGGGGTAAGGAGGGATGTGATGTCTTCAACTTAATTTCAAATGATTCAGCTCTAAAAGGATGTTAATTATGTGTGTATATACACAAATGTGACAAAATGTTAATAGAGGATCTAAGTAACGGGTACACAGGTGTATCTGTACTATACTGGTCATTTTCCTGCATATGTGAAACTACTTAGAAACAAAATCGAAGGACATATCTGTACTTCAGTGCCTATCAAAGTTTCATATAGAGTGATTACGTATAAAGGCAAAAAACCAAGATATTTCTAAATGAGCACCTATACTTACCTGAAATTGCCAGTTTCCCAAATGATCAATATCTTTAATATATACGTGATAATGTCCTCCATAGCAGCCACCTTTGTGTATAATAACTGAGAAGAGGTCATATATATATTCTAAGTCATCCAACTCACTCTAAAGAAAAAAAGATGTTGAAAGAGTTAATATAAATTTCACCTACTATTATTTAATGGTAAATAAGAATGAATTTAAAGGCTGGCACTGTGGTATAGCACAGCAAGCCACTGTCTGCAGTGCCGACATCCCATATGAGCACCAGTTCAAGTCCCGGCTGCTCCACTTCTGATCCAGCTCCCTGCTAATGGCCTGGGAAAGCAGTGGAGGATGGCCCAAGTCCTTGAGCCCCTGAACCCATGTGGGATACCTGGATGAAGCTTCTGGTTCCTGGCTTCAGCCTGGCCCAGCCCCAGGTGGCTGTGACCTTTTGGGGAGTAAATCAGTGGATGGAATATCTAACTCTTTCAAATAAATAAATAAATAAATCTTAAAAAAAAAAAGGAAAAAAATCTAAGAGAAACTTTCAAGACTCAATCAAAAAGGGATAATTTTAAATAACTGGTTTTAAATGTAAATAGTCCTAAATTTTCTATTAATTAACTGATCTAATACTAATGACATTACATACCAATGAAACTCTTCCTCTGAGTTAAACAAACACTTATATCTGAGAAAGATGTTATTTTTATGCACTCTGGCTAAAATCTATAAGCCAAAGTAACAACAGGTTAGCCTATCAGTGAGTTTATGTAGAGATTTGTAACAATAAAAACCCACCTCTATATGCTACCTATTATGCTGTTTTTTATATGCTCTCTTTACCTACTAAAATTGTCCTACATTCCTACCAAGTTGTTGTATGTCTCAAAAGTCAAAACCAGGATCAACTACCTCCCTCCCATCTTGATACTTCAGCCCTCGTATAGAATAGGAACTTAGCAATTATGAATTCCAATTAGCCTTGTTTAGAGGCAGTTCAGTAGAACCAGGGAATTCTTTCTTGCTTTATTAATTCCATGGTCAACCTTTTCTGAAATTAATATGTTTTCTAAACAAAAGATTTACTTATTTGAAAGGCAGAGCAACACAGAGAGGGAGAGACAGTTCATTCCTCAAATAGCTGTCAACAGCCTAGGCTGGATTAGGCTGAAGCCAGGAGCCCAGAACTCCATCTGGTTCTCCCATGTGGATGGTACGGGTCCAAGCACTTGGGCCATCTTCCACTGTTTTCCCAGGCACATCAGCAGGGAGTTGGATTAGAAGCAGAGCACCCAGGACTCGAACCAGTGCTCTGATGTGGGATGCCGGCATCATAAGCAATGGCTTAACCAGCTGTGCCACAATGCTAGCTCCAAACTTCACATACCTTATAGTCACAAGTGAATCAGATGAACTTCTACTCTAGCAACTAAAACTAAAAACAAAAACACCAACAACCAAAAAAGCTATTTTAGATTAAGAGAGGCTTCATTTATTTAGGGGCTGGTATTGTGGTCCAGCAGGTTAAGCCACTGCCTGGGATGCCAGCATCCCATTTGGGTGCCAGTTCCAAGTGCCAGCTGCTCCCTGTTGATGTACCTGGGAAAGAAGTGGAAGATGGCCCAGGTGCTTGGGCCCCAGCCACCCATGTGGGGGACCTGGATGGAGTTCCAGGTTCTTGCCTTCGGCCTGGCTGTTGTGGCCATTTGGAGTAAACCAGTGAACCAGTGGATAGAAGATCTCCCTCCCTCTAACTCTGCCTTTCAAACTTTAAAAAAAAAAAAAGGCTTATTTAAATCTCTAAGAAGACTTAGGTTTTCAGTTCTTAAAAAGATGGATTTATTTATTTGAAAGGCAGAGGGACAGAGAGACAGGGATGATGGGAGAGAAAGGACAGAGATCTATCCTCAAGTTCACTCTCTAAATGACCACAACAGCCAGGGCTGGGCTAGGCGAAAGCCAGGAGCCTGGAACTCCATCTGTGTCTCCCATGTGGTAGCAGGGTCCCAAGCACTTGGGTTATCTTGCACTGCCTTCCCAGGCACATTAGCAGGGAGCTAGATTAGAAACAGGGCTCAAACTAGCAGTCCAATATGGAATACCAATGCTGCAGGTGGCAACTTAGCCTGCTGTACCACAACGCTGGCCCGTTTTCAAATACGAGAGGTATGAACTACAAGATACAAGCTCCCTTTTGGTTCCGATGTATAAATTCAATCAGTGTTTATCAGTACTAGAATACATTTAATAATATGCTTAATATCAAATATTAAAATACACATTTGAGTACATGCCAGTTATTTGGTTCAGGCAAGAGATGAGTAATATACAAGATTTAAAGTGACATATTTTGGCTGGTGCCGTGGCTCAATAGGCTAATCCTCCGCCTGTGGCGCTAGCACACCAGGTTCTAGTACCGGTTGGGGCACTGGATTCTATCCCGGTTGCCCCTCTTCCAGGCCAGCCCTCTGCTATGGCCCGGGAGTGCAGTGGAGGATGGCCCAAGTCCTTGGGCTCTGCACCCCATGGGAGACCAGGAGAAGCACCTGGCTCCTGGCCTCGGATCAGCGCCATGTGCCGGCTGCAGGTGCACCGGCCGCGGCAGCCATTGGAGGGTGAACAGCAAAAGGAAGACCTTTCTCTGTTTCTCTCTCTCACTGTCCACTCTGTCAAAAAATTTAAAAAAAAAGTGACATATTTTTCATTAATATGGAAATCTAAAAGTAAAACTAATGTGAATTTCCTAGATAAATGCTCAAATTTTTTATTTATTTTAGTTTTATCAAAGTAGGTTCAAATCATGTGACAAACTACCTTTTATAAAAGGAGGAACAAGTATATTTACTATCCCTGGTAAGGATTCCAAATGCCAGAGTAACAAAGTGTCACCTGCCTAGTGAGTTTCTATATGTGTAACTTATTATTATATCTAAAATAAACTAAAACTAAATCTAGAGAGCAAAGTATCCATTAATGGTAATTTTTCTAAGTGCAGAGTCACTTCTAATTTTGTTCTTAAATTTGTACTTAAGAGATATTCCAAAACAGCGTATTAAAGAGAACCGAGAACAAATCAGTGCTCTGACGACTCAAAAGGGTGGTAACTAATCGGTGACTCTAAGATAGCAGACATGGCAGCTGGGACGTCTGAAGACATTTTTGGTTGCCACAAGGCGGGGAAGGGAAGTGTGGGGACTCCACTGTCTACTAACAGATGTAGGCCAGGGGAGCTTGCAAATATCCTCCAATCTATAAGAGAGTCTCCCACAACAAAGATTTAATTCAAAATGTTAACAGTAACAAGGCTGAGATTCTGCAATTAACCACCTGAAAATGAGATTCAATCTTGGTGGGGGGAAAACAAAGAATTTAAAAGCAAAATAGTTCAAACCTGTTCACAAAATGGCTTGAGATTGATCCGTAGAGGAAACGTGTAAGGGCTAGTTTCTTTGTAGCGTTCACACTTCACAAAATCAAAATTAAATCTTAGTAATGAAACAGTAAGAAAGGGAGGCAGCTTACGCAATTTGGCCGACTGTAAAAAGAAAAGTTTACAAAGTTTGTTCAAAGCAGCACTCTAGGACAGGATTACATAACGGTTCCTAAGTCGTGAAAAAACCACCTGTGGCACAGTTTTAAGAGAAATAGGTCCTAAGTTGCATAACTCATCACCACGGATGAGTTATCATAACTTGATATAAACCCATCTATTTTATGGGACTAACACTGCATCATTCTTTTATGCTTACAGCTTAAAATTCACAGCCAGTTTTATGTTTTTAATGTTGATCTCCTAAAATGCTATCTAACAAGTATGTTATAAACGGGTGCTCCATCTCTAATTGCGTATTTCCTGCCCAGGTCCTGGTGTTTCACCTCCCTCCTTCATATCTTCACTTTATTAGCACACACATGTTCTCTGTATTTAGTGAAGAACTACAGCTCCTAACCTGGGATGGAAGAACCAGTTTCAAAGAATCTGAACCCATGAAATGGTATAAAAATTTTATGTGTTGGAGCCAGCGCTGTGGTATAGCAGGTAAAGCTGCTGCCTGCAGTGCCAGTATCCTACGTGGGCACTGGTTCAAGTCCCAGCTGCTCCACTTCTGATCTAGCTCTCTGCTATGGCCTGGGAAAGCAGAAGAAGATGGCCCAAGTCCTTGAGACCCTACACCTGCGTAGGAAGACCCAGAGGAAGCTCCTGGCTCCAGATTGGCACAGCTCTGGCCACTGAGGCCAATTGGGGAGTGAACCAGCAGATGGAAGACCTCTCACTCTCTGCCTCTCCTTCTCTGTATAATTCTTTCAAATAAATAAATTTTTTTAAAAAATTTATGTGCTTAAGTATTTTGAGGGAGAAGATCTGTACCTTTCATCAGACTCTCAAAGGACTCTAATTCCCTAAGGTTAAAATCTGCTGATTGAAATTGTTATAGTCATTGCTCTTAGATTCAAAAGCAGGTCTGTTTTTAATTTCCTGCTTTAAAACAAAACACTATAAAAAGCTGTCTTTTTTTTTTTTTTTTAAGATTTATTTGACAGGCAAAGCAAGAGAGAGAGAGAGAGAGAGAGAGAGAGAGAGAGAAAGATCTTCCATTCTCTGGTTCACTTCCCAAATGCTTGCAAGAGCTAGGGTTGGGCCAGGATGAAGACAGGAGACAGGAATTCCATCTGGGTCTCCCACATGGGTGGCAGGGACCCAAGACCTTGGGCCATCATCTGTTGCCTCACAGGCTTATTAGAAGGAAGCTGACCAGAAGTGGAGGCAGGAACTGATCCCAGGCACTCAAATATGGAATGCGGGCATCCCAAACAGGAGGCTTAACCCGCTGTGCCATGCCTGTCCCTACTGAGCTGCCTTTTACTTAAAGGTCATCATTTGTCCCCAACCCTCCTGGATTAATGGTCCGTGAGGAGAGCAAAATTCTCCCTTATGTAAAAAATTATCCACAATCATATGACTAACATTGTTAAATATATATATGTGTATATATATATATTTAAAGATTTATTTATTTGAAAGAGTTACAGAGAGAGGAGGAAATGCAGATAGACAGTGAGTAAGCAAGATTGATCTTCCATTCACTGGTTCACTCCCCAAGTGGCCTCAACAGCTAGAGCTGGGCCAGGCCAAAGCCAGGAGCCAGGAGTGTCCCACAGGTCTCCCACACAGGTGTAGGGGCCCAAGAACTTGGGCCATCTTCCACTGCCTTCCCGGGCCATAGCAGAGAGCTGGATCAGAAGTTGAGCAGCTGGGACTCAAACCCACGCACATATGGGATGCCGGAACTGCAGGCAGCAGCTTTACCCACTATACCACAGCGCCAGCTCCAATGACCAGCTATGACGAAACAAAACCAAAAAAATAATTCTAGTGGGTCAAAGTCAAATGAAAAACATTGATAACACAAAATGGTAGATTTTTCAAACAATTCTAAAGACAAATCTTAAAAAAAAAAACACCAGAGTAACTCAATTCTGCATTTATTCAGGCAACACAGCCAAACAACTTGGAATGCACCAGATCCAATGCAACTACAACACGACAGAATTTGGAAAGTACCAAGACAAAAAATTCCCACTGAAAAAGAATTATTAAATGATACAAAAGGTACACAAAAGAATCCTGTTTAGCTAAAGGGTCTTATTAGCAAGGCTGTTCTAATAACATGCAAATTAAGTGCAACTAAAAGCTAAGAATCTGCAAGTGTCCTGAGACTTCCAAACTCTGAGGCTTATAGTTATGTAGTTAACTGTATAGTTTCAACTCCAAAGTGAAATACAAAATAAATGGAAAAATGATAAACTGTCCTTGGATTTCATAAAGTGGCAAAGATTGGATAGAGCCACAAGTGGGCTTCAGAAAGTTTGTGGAAAGATGGAATTAAAAAGACAACCCAAGGGCCATGTTGTGGCACAGCAGGTAAGGCTGCTGCCTGCAACACTAGCTCACAGACGGGCACAGGTTAGATTCCCAGCCACGATCCAGCTCCCTGCTGTGGCCTGGGAAAGCAGTGGAGGATGGCCCAAGTGCTTGGGATCCTGCACCCGCATGGGAGACCAGGAAGAAGCTCCTGGATCCTGGCTCCAGCCTGGACCAGCCTTGGCTGTTGTGGCCATCTGGGGAGTGAACCAGCAAATGGAAGACCTTTCTTGTTCTCCCTCTCTCGCTAACTCTTTCAAATCAATAAATCAATCAATCTTTTTTTTTTTTTTAAATGCAATTTTCCCCAAACTTTTTGAAGCCCCTTTTTCTAGTAAATTAAAATTCACTCAAGTTTTTTAATGTAAAACTTTTTTGAGATAGAGATGGTAGACAAGAGAGAGAAGGAGGAAGAGAGTCCATGCACTCTCCTCTGCTGATCTGCTTTGCAAATCCCTGCAGTAACCTGGCCTGTTTGGAGGCCAGGGATCAGTTCGGGCAGGAACCTAATCACCTGGGCCATCATGGCTGCCTCCCAGGGTCTGCGTTAGCAGGAAGCTGGTGTCAGGTGCCGGAGTTTGGTACAGAACCAGGTGTTCTGATATGGGATGTTGTTGTTTTTTATTATTGATTTGAAAGGCAGAGTTACAGAGGCAGAAGCAAAGAAAGAGAGGGATGTTTGGAGAGGGGCAGGGGGACAGGAAGAGAGGCAGGGGAAGAGAGGGCAGGGGGAGAGAGGAGGAGGAAGGGAGGGGGGGAGAGGGGGAAGGGAGTGGGAAGGAGAGAGAAGGAGAGAGAGATCCTTCATCCACTGGTTCACTCCCCACATGGCCGCAACAGCTGGAGCTGCAGCGATCCGAAGCCAGGAGCCAGGTGCCTCCTCCAGGTCTCCCATGCGGGTGCAGGGGCCCAAGGACACAAGCCCTGTTCCACTGCTTTCCCAGGCCACAGCAGAGAGCTGGATCAGATGTAGAGCAGCCAGGACTGGAACCGGTGCCCACATGGGATGCTTGTACTGCAGGCCTTACCCACTATGTCACAGCAACATCCCCTAAGGATGCTGGTGTTTTAAAAGCTATGCCAAACATGGGCCCCCCCATCCCAGTTTTAATCCTATTGTAAAAACTATAGACACAGGGTTTATAGTTTCCATTGTATTTTCATCTATAATCTTCAGATCAGAATCAGCATGTTATCTAAATCAATGCTCATTGTAGCTAAAAAAAATTGACATGGAGCAGCAGCACAGATTTGTCTTTTGTAGTAGCGATTTAAGACAAGGCTCAACACCCACTTCCTGAACTGAGCTCAGGCTGATGTTTCTTAGCAGGTGACCCGGCCACCCAGTAGCAGGGCACAGCCAACACCACAGGCACTGACGGCCTCAGGGATAACAGGTACAAGGAGCTGCTACAGGCATTCAGGAGCTCTGTCTCTCAAAGATCAACAAACAGCAGTTATAGTTACAGGCATGGCTACATGAATCAATGTGATGGATAACCTGGCAGGGGGCCGGTGTCATGGCGTAGTGGGTAAAGCTACAGCCTCAATGCCAGCAACCCAAGCAGGTGCCAGTTTGTGTCCTGGCTGCTCCACTTGCCATCCAGCTCCCTGCTAATGGCCTGGGAAAAGCAGAGGGAGATGGCCCAAGAGCTTGGGCCCCTTCCACACACATGGGAGATCTGGAAGAAGCTCCAGGCTCTGGCCTGGTCCAGCCTCGGCTACTGCAGCAATCTGGGGAATGAATCAGTGGATGGAAGACGGATCTCTCTTTCAAACGAACAATCTTTTAAAAATAAATAAATTTGACAAGTAGAATTCTATGCTTAATGATTTATTTTTCTCAGCTGTCACATTGTTAAAGGAATCAGTTGCTAAATCTTGTCTTCCTTTCATCTTAGACAAGAGGGCTTCAAAGTTCCCGTGCAGACTGAGATTATGCGAGTCCCTCACAAACCCTCTGAAGACTCCCTCTACTTTGCCTGTACAGAAAGAACACAGAAGTACTTGTGGGAGCCCCTAACTAACAAGTTAAGGATCTCACCGGCAGGAGAGGACGGGCAGATTCGTATGCGGCATTCACATATTAAGATTAGGAGAGCAGTGCACAAGGCCCTCTGTTTTCATGGTAGTAAACAGGGGAAGGAAAGCTCAACAAGCTTCCTGCCTGGCAGGAACAAAGATATACACTGTCTTCTTCACAGCTGGTATTTGCAAAGAGCAGGGATACGGGGAAATTACCCAAAAAGGTACCCTTGGAAAACACTGAGCTACAAATACCTTTTTTCCTGGGCAAGAGAGAAGTAACTTGAGAGAACTGTTGGGTTGAAAGCTTTTAAAAAAAGAAGCAATCTTGGGCTGGCACCATGGCTCACTTGGTTAATCCTCTGCCTGTGGCACCAGCATCCCAAATGGGCACCAGGTTCTAGTCCCGGTTGCTCTTCTTCCAGCTCTCTGCTATGGCCCGGGAAGGCAGTGGAGGATGGCCTAAGTACTTGGGGAATGAACCAACGGAAGGAAGACCTTTCTCTCTGTCTCTTTCTCTCTCACTATCTATAACTATACCTATCATAAAAAAAAAAAAAAAAAAAAGAAAAGAAAAAAATAGAAGAAGCAATCACAGTACAGATAATAACATAAATGTTTTTCAACCCTTAGAGTTAGAGCTTCAAGAATATCCCCAGACTTTCAGTCCTGCCCCTACGTACTGAGGACCGAGCAGGCACCCTGGGAGAAGGCAGGTTACTGATCTTTACCTTTGTTGCTTTAACCAGTTTGTCACAAGTTTCACAGTAGTACAAGTTATCACAGTCAAACACTTCCTCTTCTACATACATGTTCCAGAGTGCGTCTTCCAAACCAGACACATTTTTGACGGCTACTGTTAGGTCTAAGAAGTCTTCCTGAAATATACATGAATATAAAATTGAAAAAAACAACTTCAGAGATTTACAGACACATCACCGATTCATACATACATGGGGAACAGATACGATACGTTTTTCTAAAACACGGTACACATGAAAGTAGATTTTCTGATTAGATACTGTGAATTCACAACACTAAATATATTTCTAAATCAAACTATAATTTTACTTATAACAGGAAAAGCTTATAAGGAAGAAGTTTATGAGTATTCTGCAAATATAGTAAAACTTGTTTCATCAGGAAATTAACCACAATAAAGCACGTATCTAAATTTAGGTGTACATACTGGGACATTCCAGGTTTATTAGCACAGATTCATCTCTAGGCTAGAATATAACAGCAAAAGCAGGGTTGAATTTTCTAATGTAAACTCTGTTTCTTCGTTTGCTTTTGCCAGGGTTGGTTTAAGATCTATTGAGGAAGTTAAAAGAAAAAACTATATTGAACAAGGATAAAAAAAGGAATGTATTTTGTAAAAAGGTAATTTATCAAGTCTACTATAACTACATTTGAGTTATAATTCTAGTGATAAATGCTGTAACAATTAGGTAAGTTTAAATCTGCATGTGTGTAACAGCATTATTTTAAGGAGTTAGGAAGACTGGAAAATAATACGCACTAGTTAGTTCATGGCAGAAATCTTAAATAATGAAAGTAACGTTTATATATTGCTTATAGCCGGTGCCGCGGCTCACTAGGCTAATCCTCCACCTGCGGCGCCGGCACACCGGGTTCTAGTCCCAGTAGGGGCGCTGGATTCTATCCCGGTTGCCCCTCTTCCAGGCCAGCTCTCTGCTGTGGCCCGGGAGTGCAGTGGAGGATGGCCCAAGTGCTTGGGCCCTGCACCCCATGGGAGACCAGGAGAAGCACCTGGCTCCTGCGTTCGGATCAGCATGGTGTGCTGGCCGCAGTGCGCCGGCCACAGCAGCCATTGTGGGGTGAACCAATGGAAAAGGAAGACCTTTCTGTCTCTCTCTCTCTCACTGTCCACTCTGCCTGTCCAAAAAATATATATATATTGCTTATAATATATGTGTAAAAAGTTAATATCTATAATTTATAATGTGCCTTACATTCAGTGATTTTGGGAATTATTGTTAATTATTACAATAGCTAACCCAATCATACAGTAATTCAAAGACACATACTACAGCTTAGTCTCTAATGAGGCTGCTAAGACAGCGTCTATCAGCACAGGCAATACAGCCCAGATGCATTATTTTAATCTCCAACTTTGTCTCAAAAATATATATATATATATAAAATCTCCAAAAGAACAATAAATGCATTAATAAAATGGCATTTAATCTTTCACTTATATAGTCAGATACAGAAACTTTCTACAAATCTTGCTGTAACAAAAGGAGATTTTCATTAAAAGGTTCAGTAATGAAACCAATGGGCTATGTAAGATTTGTAGAGCAAACAGATTATATTTACAAGACCAAGTTTCCAATTTCTAATTCCAATAAGATTAAATGGGACGCTGGTTACAAAGAATCAAAGGTTACACTAATTAGAACAGATTGTAATAGCTTTACATATAACATATAGCTCACAGACAATATATAGCACACAAATGAACTTTCTGAAGGATATTAATAACTGAATTCAATAATTACAGATGTTTATCAATTTAAATATTCTTCGCTGTTTTCTATTTTTATTACTTTCCTAATTAATCTTTGTTACAACATTTCAGTCATGATAATATTAGTTTCTCTCATAAGGTCACAGTATTCAATCCATAAACATTCCTCAAATCTATTTTCCAAATATTAGTATACTGGATAGAAGACTGTTTCAAGATGTTCGCTTCTT
The DNA here is from genome assembly GCF_033115175.1 of Lepus europaeus. Taxonomy (NCBI): domain Eukaryota; kingdom Metazoa; phylum Chordata; class Mammalia; order Lagomorpha; family Leporidae; genus Lepus; species Lepus europaeus. Next base: position 177,943,754 of record NC_084827.1, read on the forward strand.
TCAATTTTCTGGAGAAATGTGGTTATAAACCACTGATTCAGGCATAGCGTAAAACAAAAACAAAACCCCAGCAATTGTTTCTAATAATGAACATTTCAATGTCCATGTGTAATAGATTGTAGATTTAATCACATGAACTTCACAATGTAAGTTTTTACTAACATCCTTCTGCATATTCACCTGCTTCTCACTGGTGTTCTTACATTCTTTACAAACAATCTGGTTAACAACAGTTCCGTGATACAGACGATTGATGAGGTCATGGCCGGACGTCCCCACTAAAGAAGTTTCCAAAGCACTGAAGAGAATTCGATTTAGTTCCTGTACATCATGTTGCCTCATTTCCTATAAAACAGGTAATTTTCATTTTAATTGTTTAAATTTTTATTTATCTGAGAGACAGGGAGAACTCCTATCAGCTGGGACATTCCCCAGATGCCCACAGTGCCTTGGGTTGGGGCTGGGCCAGGCTGAAGTTGGGAGCTGGAACTCAATCCAAGTCCCATGTGGGTGGCAGGAACCCAATACTTGAGCCCTCACTGATGCCTCTCAGGGTGCATATGAGTCAGGATTTGGAGCCAGGAATCACACCAAGGCACTCCAGGATGGAATGCAAGCTTCTTAACTGATAGGACAAACACCCACCCCACAAAGCGGGGAATTTTTAAATGTAATTTTGTGCTTCAGATAAAAAAAAAGATTTTAAGAATAGCACTAGTGGGGCTGGCGCTGTGGCATAGTAGGTTAAGCCTCCACCTGCAGCGCCTGCATCCCATATGGGCACCGCTTTGAGTCTCAGCTGCTCTACTTCCAATCCAGCTCCCTGCTATGGCCTGGGAAAGCAGAAGATGGCCCAAGTCCTTGGGCCCCTGCACCCATGTGGGAGACCTGGAAGGAGCTCCTGCCTCCTGGCTTTGAATGGGACGAGCTTCAGCTGTGTTGGCCATTTGGGGAGTGAACCAGTGGATAGAAGATCTGTCTCTCCCTCTATTACTCTGCCTTTCAAATAAATAAATCTTAAAACAAAAGAAATCACCACTTCTTTTTATTTATGATACAAAATGAAAATACAAACAGGCAGCATTCAGTGTGTATATGTAAGCCAATTCACACAACCACTGGAAAACACATGCATTCTTTTGGGAAACCAGACACAGGCCACATCACAGAAGGAACACGCTAAGTACAGACCAATGTCTAAGAGCTGACAGTGTCTGCCTAAGAAACTCACTTAGATCACAGTGGTTGGAAAACAATCTGAATAATGAACATTTTAGAAAGGAGCTACACTGGGGCCTGCACTGTGGCGTAGCAGGCAAAGCTGCCACTTGCAGTGCTGGCATCCCACATGGGCGCCGGTTCAAATCCCGGCTGCTCCACTTCCAATCCAGCTCTCTGCTATGGCCTGGGAAAGCAGTAGAAGATAGCCCAACTCCTTGGGCCTCTGCCCCTTTGCAGGAGACCCGGAGGAAGTTCCTGGCTCCTGGCTTTGGATCAGCACAGCTCCAGCCGTTGTGGCCAGTTGGGGAGTGAACCAACACATGGAAGACCTCTTTCTCTCTGCCTCTCCTCTTCTCTAACTCTGACTTTCAAAAAATTAAATCTTAAAAACAAAAAAGGAAGGAAGTACAATTTATTGCTCTGAAGTGTAAGCCAAACAAAACAAGACTTAACACGGTGAGAGATTCCCGAAGGAACTTGCTGTGAACCTGTGAACCCTTATGAGCCGTGGAGCGAAGTGTGAACTACTCCTTAAGAACAACCATAAACCATAGCCAAAGGGCACTCAGCACTCAGAGGAGAGGGGGAGGAGCAGCCAGAGGGCAGAGGTGGGGACAGAAGTTCCAGAAGAAGGGCTGTTAGGAGGGTGGGGAGTGCTGCGAGAACCCATTCAGCTAAGAACAGAGCAGTGCCCTGTAGCCTTGGCATCTGAATGCTACTATGGACTTTGGCAGGAAGAGTACAAAGGACATGGAGGAAAAAAATGGAAGGTACAGAAGTAGGGGTAGTGGGGGAAAACAACATTAAAAATAATCTGCACAGCCAGTGTTGCAATGCAGCAGGTTAAGCTTCCTGCAATGCTGCCATCCCATACCAGGGTGGGGGTTTGAGCCCTGGCTGCTCTGGCTTCAGATCTAGCTCCCTGCTCCTGCACCTGGGAAAGCAGGGGAAGATGGCCCAGAGAGTTGGGTCTGCACCCACATGAGCCCAGATAGAATTTCAAGCTCCTGGCTTCAGCCTGGACCAGCCCCGGGCCACTGCAGCCATTTGGGTAGTGAACCACTGGTTGGGAGATCGGTCACTCTGCCTTTCAAATAAATAAATAAATCTTTAAAAAAAAAAAGTTTCCTGTGGAAAGAAACCCAGAACAAGAAGTGAAGCTAAAGCTCTCTCTTCTTTTAAAATACAAGGATGTACATTTGTCCTGTATGACAGCTCTGACAGAAAACTTGAAGACATTTTTAAGCATTGCTTCTGAGCGATCCTATATTGGGCAAAGGTGCCTCAGAAGCCTTCTCCTACCACTGCAGGTCCAGTCTTAAATGGTTTCCTGCAAGACTTTATTTAGAAAAAGTAAGTTTTCATAGGTTTAAGAACTATGAAACCAGCAATTTAGTGGGAGCTCAAAAACACAGGGCAGGGGTAACTGGCCAAGTGGATAAGATGTCCATGTTCCTTAAAGGGTGCCTGGGTCTGAGCCCCACCTCTGGCTGCTGACTCCATCTTCCTGCTGACGTCAACCCAGGGAGGCAGCAGTGATGGCTCCGGTACGTGGGTCCCCGCCACACAGCAAGACCTGGATGGAGTTCCTGGCTCTTGGCTTAGCCCCACCTGCTGTGGGATTCTGGAGAGTGAGCCGGCACAGGGAATATATAACTACGTGTGTCTCTCTCTCAACTCTTACTCTCTCCCTTCTTCCCTCCTACCTCCCTCCCCTGTCTGCCCTCCCTCCCGCCCCACTGCCAGCCCTGTCGCTTTACCTTTCAAATAATACTCAAACAAACAAAAAAAAGAATGGAGTACTGATACATGAATGAGCCTTGAAAACATGTCCTAAGCAGAAGCAGCCAGTTACTGAAGACCACATATCATACAATTTTATTTTTATTTTTGACAGGCAGAGTGGATAGTGAGAGAGAGAGAGAGACAGAGAGAAAGGTCTTCCTTTTTGCCGTTGGTTCACCCTCCAATGGCTGCTGCGGCCGGCGCATCTCGCTGATCCGAAGCCAGGAGCCAGGTGCTTTTTCCTGGTCTCCCATGCGGGTGCAGGGCCCAAGCACTTGGGCCATCCTCCACTGCCTTCCCGGGCCATAACAGAGAGCTAGCCTGGAAGAGGGGCAACCGGGATAGAATCCGGCGCCCCAACTGGGACTAGAACCCGGTGTGCCGGCACCGCGAGGCGGAGGATTAGCCTGTTAAGCCACGGCGCCGGCCATACCATTTTATTTCCATGAAATGTCTAGAATAGGCACTCCATACCAGATTAGAGGTTATCAGAGGATGGAGGGAGTGGTGGATGGGGAGTGACAGTTAAAAGGTTGGAGTTTATTTTTCAGGAGGTGAAACGTTCTGAAATTGGTTGCAGTGATGGCTGCACAACCCTGTGAATGAATATTCTTTAAAAAAAAATCACTGGAGTGTACCCTTCAAGAGTAAATTTACGGCATGTAGATTATATTTCAATAAACCAGTTATTTCTTTAAAAAAGGGAAGCAAAAAGGAATGAACCCTAAGCACCAGCTGTACACCAGAACTTTCACCAGTTTAGGGAACGTTTTATTACCCTATTTTATTCCAAAGTTCCTGCCTCGCCTTGCCTGCCTCTTTAGTGATCCTAGTTACAGAGTGTTTCTGATTAGAAGACCTCCGGTCAGCTATCACTGAGGGCAATGTAACATTATTCCTATCACTGCCTGCTGGAATTCTGTGCTGAGGGCATGTATGGCAGCAGTGGGAGGCCAGTGTCTCTTATCAAAGTGCCTGGTTGGAGTCCTGGGTCCACCTTCAACCCCAGCTTCCTGCTAATGCAAACTCAGGGAGGCTCATGTCCTTGTCACCCACACGGCAGACCCAGACTGAGATCCCAGCTCCTGGCTGTGGCCTGGGCCCGCCCAAGCTATTGTGGGCATTCAGGGAGTAAACCAGCAAATGGGAGATGTGTCTGACTTTATCCCCACCTTCATAATAAAATAATTTAAAAAGCTGTGACACTCTCCCAAACTGTCTTTGCAGGAATACATTTATCTCCCAACAAATGCGAGACCTGACCTTGCTTGAATGTGTACAGCTAACAGCTCATCAATGATGGCAAGGACCTTTACCTACCACTAACAAGTGTTTAGTGTTTGCATACACTGGAATACCTTTTAGGAATCCAAACGAGAGAAAGCCCCACACTATGGAATATAGGAAGAAAATACAAATCAAGTCAAGACAGGGAAAAGGAAAAGCCCTGCCCAAGAATGGTTTCACTGTTTTGGGTGAAGCAAGTGTTCAAATCCTAACACCTAGATCAAACACACAGCACATCACAAAGGCAGAAAGAACTTTTTAAAAAATCACTTAAAATTGGATCTATCCATTATTGTTTGTCAAAGACTAAAAAGCTGATCAGCAGTTTGCTATATAAGTGGTAATTTTCCATATGATAGGCATTGAGTATCAACTACATGCTAGGAAGATTCTTAGGGTAGAAAACATCAAACTCGGCTCTCACACTTCTTATTTTCACAATTCCCCGACCCCAAATCGTAGTCATTTATAAAATCCTGTAAACAACAACAATCTAAAAAATGTATTTCTAGCTTCAATTATTTAACGAGAAAGAAATATTCAAATAATACATTGAGACCCTAAGATCAGATTAGAGGATTCTGCGTAACATATTAAGCCAGCATTTACTCTTTCCTGCTGGGAGCATCCTTAGAGGAGCTGGCCTGCCCACCTCATTGCTGGTCCACCCAAAGCTGTCAGTGAGATCTTCTGTGGATGCAGCTTCCTGGTCCAGGAGCAGAAGCTGAGCAAACAGGCGCTGTAACTGTAAAGGTATAACTCGAACCTGAATGAGAAACAAAAGCATTTCTAAATCAACTCTTTATGTGTTGACTGGTGCTTTTAAAAACAGCTGCAGGCTAGTTCTCTCCTAATTCACTCAGGAGAAGCTTATAAATACTTACATACAGAGAACTAATTAAGAGTCAGTTCTTTGAAAATTCTAATTCAACACAAGAGGTTTTAGTTATCTGGAGGTTTCTACCAGTTCCAATCAGTATTAAAATTCAAACAGGCCCTAACCAACCATCCAGTTAACTACACAGTATTGATCTGCAACAGACTGGAAATTAAAAAAAAACACAGGCCAGTGCTGCGGTGCAGTGGGTTAATCCATGGCCTGCAGCAATGGATTCCACATTACAGTGCCACAGGTTCAAATCCTGGCTGCTCTGCTTTCAAGCCAACCTCCTGTAATTAGCCTGGGAAGGCACTGGAAGCCGGTCCAAGAGATTGGGCCCCTACCACCCACACAGGAGACAATGATGGAATTCACAGCCTCTGGCTTCAGCTAGGCAAGACCTGGCTGCTATAGCCATCTGGGGAGTAAACCAGCAAATGAAAGATCTCTTTGCTCTCTCTCTCCCTCTCTGATGCTCTACTTTTCAAGTGGATAAATTTTCAAAAAGGGGAGCGGGGGAGGCAGCACTGTGGCTTAGTGGGTTGAGCCACCACCTACAGTGCCAGCATCCCATATTGGTGCCAGTTGCTGCTCCATTTCCAATCCAGCTCCCGGCTAATGGCCTGGGAAAACAGCAGAGGATGGCCCAGGTGCTTGAGCCCCCGTACACACTTGGAGATCCAGATAAAGCTCTTGGCTCCTGGCTTCAGTCTGGTCCAGCCCTGGTCATGGCAGCCATTGGGGAAGTGAACCAGCGAATGGAAGACTTCTTTCTCTCTGCCTCTCCCTCTGTTTATTTTTAATTTATTTCAAATAATTTTAAAAAATCTTAAAAAAAAAAGATCTGAGCTCAAAGGTGATGAAAGAGACTACTGAATTATATTTAACCAGGAAGAACTCTATTTATTGAACAAAACTGAAGAACCCTGGTCTTTATTTATGTATTTATTTTTGGTATAATTGCAAATAGGAGTATTAAACAGATTTCCTCCTAAATTAATCCAAAAATGACTTGTAAATATCTCCCTCACCAGAAGAAAGAATGTGGAGCAAGGGCTATTTATAAAACAGTAGCACTATGATATTTGGAAAAACGATTCCAACAGGACATAGGCCAAGTCACTTTCTGAAAATACGGATCACATGTGGTAATTAATAAACTTTCTATGGAGAGGAGCCTAATTCCTTCCTGAAAAGACATTTCCTCAGAACTCCAGAGCCCAGTAAATCATAGATTCAATACCTTTGCGTCAGGTTTATCCTTATCCTCTAAGGAACCAAGCTCTTCTGGACCAAGAGAAAACAAGGCTTCTAAGGAAAGAGGAGAATCAGAGATGTAAATGGCATCACTTCATCTCCGAGAGCTGTTTCAGAAAGCCAAGACCACCACTAAGGAAAATCAGATTCTGAAATTCGTGGCAATATTTACACTATTTTGCTTTCTTATAACACTTTTAACCACTAATAAAATGACATGCTCAGCTTTCAGTATGACAGACCTATAAAAGGAGAAAAATCTTGTTTATGCAATAAAACTATACAAATATCAGAAATATTTGATGGTTTGCCACTGCCTATGTCAGTGAGTCCCAAAGCCGTAGGGAATCTTGGAAAACGTTAGGGTTTCAGGCAAATCTTTTCATACTATGAGACTGCCCACCTCCTCTTGTTGGAAGGACCACCTTTTGCTCCGAGATTGTGCATTTACTTTTGGAAAATGTCTTTCTACATTGAAGGTAACAACACCTGGTAATGACTGTACGTGGAAAGAGAATCTGGCAACCGTTCTTGTCTTCAGAATTAACTTTACAGCCGACACCAAGGTTTGTCACTCAGCGGGGTACACAGAATCCTGAAGGGACTCCGCATCTAAACCCAGACAGGAAGGAACTCCTCCTGGGAAACTGATAGGCTTCAGGGAGACAAGGGCTGGGCTGGGTGAGGCTCCTTACTGATCGACCCCTGTAGATCCAGTGATCGCTGTTACAAAGGTTCTATTCCTCCCCAGTACTGAGACTGGGAAAAACGGAACTAGAAACACACAAGTTAAAGGAAGACACTACAACGCTTTTGTAATTTTTCCCACTGCTCTCATCTACATTGTACCAGAAGTACAGTAAAACCCAATCTAGCTTTTCTGTTTTGTGAGGTAGAGTTACAGAGAGAGTGAAAGGCAGAGAGAAAGGTCTTCCATCCTCTGGTTCACTCCCCAAATGGCTGCAATGGCCAGAGCTGGATGGATCTGAAGCCAGGAGCTTCTTCCAGGTCTCCCATGCGGGTACAGGGGCCCAAGGACTTGGGCCATCTTCTACTGCTTTCCCAGGCCATAGCAGAGAGCTGGATCGGAAGTGGAGAGGCCGGGATTCGAACCGGTGCCATATGCAATGCTGGCACTGCAGGCAGAGGCTTTACCCACCACGCTATAGCACTGCCCCTGCCTTACTTCTTAAACTACTACTCCAAAAACCTCCAAAATTCTCCTCCCTCAGTTCTCTGCCAGTCCTTTTCCTTTCCAAATTGTACCTCCACTTCAATCAGCCTGGGGATTCACACTAAACTGCACAGGGAGTGCACATTCCAGCCAGATGCTGAGCTTGCAATTCCACTTCCTGGGGCTCTCAGCTCTCTTCCTGCCAAGTGACAGACGCTTCCCGGTGTGCCCACCCCTCACCTTCTTCCTCAGTCTCTTCCGGAGGCTATTTTTCTTTTTGTGTGCGATTATTTTTGTTTTTATTGATAGGTTCCTCTATTAAAATGTAAGTTATATTCTGTGTCTGACATTCAATAGGCACTAAGGGAAATGTTTATAGAATTATGTTCAATGGGAGGATTTTGGGGGTGGTCACTTGGTGCAGTGGTTAAGCTGCTGCTTGGGCTGCCTGCATCCCATTTTAGAGTGCCCGGTTCAAGTCCCAGCTCCCCTGCTGCCAATCCAGTTCTCTGATACTGCAAATGGTGGGAGGCAGCGGATGATCTGTCAAGTACTCAGGTCCCTGCCTCCCACATGGGAGACCTGGACTGAGTTCTAGACTCCTGGCTTCAGCCTGGCTCAGCTCCAGCTGTCACTGCACTTGGGGAGTGAGCCAGAGTATGCAGCTCTCTCCCTCCCCCCACACTTTTTCCTCCAGAAACTTTTTAAGGAATACAAACTTCATGCATGTCATAAATACAACTTCAGGACACAGTGATTCTTCCCACTGTACCTGCCCTCCCACCCACACTCCCAGTCCTCTTCCTCCTCCCTCTCCTATTCCTATTCTTAACTATTGTCAATTAACTTTATACACATATGATTCGCCCTATACTAAGTAAAGAGTTCAACAAATGGAATAATTTAAAAAAAAGCTACTTTTCTACTTCAAGTTGCCCTTTGATCAACTATATAAAACTCCGGGAAAGTTTTATCCCTTTTAGGAATGATTACTGCCGAAATGTCTAATGGAGTCACTGGCCGCACCAGGACGGTATATTCTGATAGAGCACATGAAGGACAAGCAGCGCCACTCTTCCAGTCCACACGCATCTCAATCCGCTGCAACGGCCTTGGGAAGGGGGCAGCGGGAAATATCGACAAAATCAGGGCTGGCGCTGTGGCATAGCAGGCAAAGCCGCCACCTGCAGTGCCAGCATCCCATACCGATGCCAGTTCAAGTCCCGGCTGTTCCACTTCCAATCCAGCTCTCTGCTATGGCCTGGTAAAGCAGTGGACGATGGTCCAAGTGCTAGTGAGAGATCTGGAAGAAGCTCCTGGCTTCGGATCAGCCAAGCTCCAGCTATTGCAGCCATTTAGGGAATGAACTAGCAGATGGAAAATCGATCTCTCTCTCTCTTCTCTCTGCCTCTGTAACTCTGCCTTTCAAATAAACCTTTTAAAAAATCTATTTACAAAATCTCCGGGAGAAGTCTCTAGGCTGAGGAACAACAGAAAGATCAGAAACTTGGTGGTGGGAGGGGCCATGGTGAGCACAGTCAGGGGCAGCTCTGTCACGTGTCCTCAGGAGCTGGAGGCACTGGGAGAACTGAGCTATGACGTCACGTGGCCCCAGGGGCCCCAGCAGGGCAAAGCACTGCTCGTACCTCAGTCAAGCTGAGACCCTGGTGGAGGAAACTGGGCTGGAGAGGGAGAAATGGGAAAACATATAGAGAACCACAGCAAGAAGAGTCCAGTGAGGTCTGCCAGCTTCCTGTCGATTGTTGGGAGAGTTTACTGAGGAGTAAAACCCTGCTTAGGAAAGCTAACTTCAGTGGGTTTCCACTCTTTGCACACAATCTCTGACCTACAATTTTTAGCATTTCCAGCATGTGTGTATTGCTTTTTATGGCCAGCAGGGTCTGGGGCAGACAGTACCCATTAATCAAGCACAGTAATGTTCCTCTATGGAACTTATGAATATTCACCCCATTGAGACAAACAGAGACGTGAACAGCCTCCTGCTGCGTGAGGTTCTGAGGCCAAGTAGGGTAGCCTCAGAGTTTTCTGGATTTCACAAACAAGGATGAACAACTGTGGACCCATATAAGATGCTCCTCCCTACTCCAAAAGCCAGGACATAGTTGTTTGGGTAACCCTGGCTTAAGTGTTTGTGACTTTTAAAAAAATTTTAAGATTCAAAAACCCAAAAAATGTAGCAGTGCTGAAGTATACAAGTCATGACAGAATCGTCTTTATGCTGCATCTTAGTCATTAAAAAAGAAATGCATTGCCTTATTTTTATTGTCACTAAACATTTCCGTAATCACACAGAATGCATTTAAAGTAATCGAAGTTCCACCTTTCTCTGCAGAATCACCAGAACTGTGCCTTACATCGGCAGAAACGAACCCTGTGGAACACACTTCTAAGACATTTAGTCGATGTGTGACTTTGCATCAGTAATCACATCACAGGAGGACGGAACATTGCTAAGCAAACGCACGTGGCCGCATACCTCTGAATTCAGGTGTGAAATGCAGAGTCTGCAGAAGCGAATTGAGGTAACAAGTTCCACCCTGATTCCTGATTCCGCTCAAATTGGTGAACTCTCTGGGAGCAGGTGGCTCCAATGCTTTAGTCTTTAATTTCTTCCCTTTTCCATACTGATTATTGGACACACTGGAATAATCCTCTTCAAAGAGGTCCCCAAACATTGTGAAACTAAATGTACTGCCTTTAAAAAAAAAAAAAACACACGAAATGTTACACCCATGCTCTTGTATCATAAACTCCCCCCTCACAGCCCTACCTCCCTCTTGGGAATATCCACTTTGTTAAACTGTTCCTTGGGGGGCGGTGCTGTGGCACAGTGGGCTAACGCCCTGGCCTGCAGTGCTGACATCCCATTAGGGCGCTGGTTTGAGTCACGGCTGCTCTGCTATGGCCTGGGAAAGCAGCAGAGGATGGCCCAAGTCCTTGGGCCCCTGCACCCGCATGGGAGACCCGGAGGAAGCTCCTGGCTCCTGGCTTCGGATCAGCCAATTGGGGAGTGAACCAGTGGATCGAAGACCTCCCTCTCTCTCTCTCTCTGTAACTGACTTTCAAATAAATAAGTAAATATTAAAAAAATTGCTCCTTGGAAAATGTGTATAACAATCTGGGTTTTGGAGGCAGGCAGCGGGATCTGGATTCCCCCCCACCCCCATCCCTACCAGAATACTAACTAGCTGTGGGTAGTTATTGAACCATTTCAACTATTTTCTTGCTAACGTAAACTTTGAGACTGCAGGAAACAAAGGCACCAGCGCACAAGCTCTGGCTCACAACGAGCGGCTGCAGTTCTTCCAGGGGGGCACGTTCACATCACTGGGGGGGGAAGCAGACCCGCCGCCCAGCGAGCCCACTCGCGGCTGCCCAGAGCGGACGGGGCCGCGGGCCCAGCGCGCACCCGGGAAATCTCGGCTTCCCGCACTCCTCACGCCCCGGCGCCAGGCTCGGGCGCGGACGCAACGGGTCGGCTGGACGTTCAGGCATAGGTCAGCGGCGCACTGCCCCGAGCCCGAAGCCCCTCCGAGTGCACCACGGACCCCACAGGAGGCCCGAGGTCCCGGGGTCCCGGCCCAAGCCGCCCCGCCAGCGGGAGGTCCCTGGGCGCCTGGCCGCAGCCGGGGGTCAGGAAGCGCCGAAAAGCCACCGTTCTCAGGAAAACCAAACTCCGGAGCCTGGTTCCCAGCTTCGCGGTCATCCCCACACTCCGACCGCGGCCCGGCCCGGGGTCCGCCCAGGCCCCCGCGAAGGCAGAGGTCCCCGTGGCCCGAGCCCCCCGACCCGACCCAGCCAGGCCCGGCCTCCGCCAGGGTCCCTACGCTTTACCACACGCCCCCCGGGGTCCCCGGCGCCGCCCCCCACTTACGGCCTAAAGCCCAGACCCCAGCCCCGGCCAAACCGCGAGGCGAACAAACCCGCCCCAACTGGGCGCTGCCATGCTGGCGAGGGCGGGGCGCGCGCAGCCGCGGAGAGAACGTGGAGGGAACACGGACTACGCCTCCCAGGGTGCCCCGCGGGAGCGCCGCCCGCCGCGCTGGGCCTTGTGGGAAATGCAGTTCCTCCGCCCGCCGCGAGGGGCCCGCGCTCGCTTCCGGGTCCGGTGTTGGGTTCGGGTCCGCTGGTTCACGCCTGGTTGTGTTGCTGCTCGCAGTCCGCAGTAGCCGCAGCGGGCCGCTCCGGGCCGCTCCGGGCCGCTCTGGGCCGCTCTGGGCTGCTGAGCGTCGAGGTGGGTGGGACTAGGTGCCGGGGTGAGCTAGGGGCGTTTTCAGGGAGGCGAAGGGGGAAGACGGCTTTTAAGGGTAAAATGAGGTGAACCAACCGAAAAGGAAGACCTTTCTCTCTGTCTTTCTCTCACTGTCCACTCTGCCTGTCCAAAAAATAATAAAATTTAAAAAATGAGGTAAACACAAGTTGTTTTGACGTAAGAGGACACTGAGGTTGAGGTAGTGCGTTAGGGAGTCCTTGTAACTTACCCAGAAAGTACCGAGCAAAAATCCCGTTTGCGTCAGGTTGTGGTGGCCTGGCGAGGTTGAGGCGGTAGGCGGTGGTGCCCGAGACCGTCACACGCGAGCGCCTCTGCCTCGGTTCTGACAGCTTTGCTGCTCTTTCGTGGTAGGAATCAGCCGTGTGTGGCTTCCAGCTTGCCAAGCACCTGGAAGACCTTTTCCAAGTCACCGCCAGCTCACACGCTGTTGGAGAACATTCTACATTGGCCCGAGGCTTAGTAACCTCGACGTTCGTCTCCTCAACCTGTAAGTAGCAGAGCTAAGAATGCACCAAAAACATCTCCACGGCATCGCTCCTCCGGCTGGACACTTCGTGGGCTACTTCTGTAGCCAGTGTGGGCTCTGCTCTGGTGGTTTCCAGGTCCAGTTCAGCCTCCGTCCGACCAGGAATGAATGAAGGAGGCAGAGAACAAATTGCAACTTCACTTACAGTTCTGAGAGGTTGAGAACGCGGATAGTGGTAGATGGAGCTAAAAAGGCCGGAGCCCAGGTGGCTGTCAGGCAGAGCAATTGTATTTAGAACATCTGTGGGAGATTGGCTGGCTGGAAAGCCAAGGAAGTGGTGCTAGGGAAAGACCTAGGAGCAGAGGACCAGCGAGGAGACGGGGCTGCAGTAGGAAGTGGCGGTGGGAGCCCCTGCCAGCTCCCAACCGCCTTGGCTCTGCCACGTTGCCGCCTTAGCAGCCTCTTCTTCCTGGCTCTCTTCCTTGGCTGCAGAGCGTCCTATCCCTGGCTCCTCCTTCTGCCCTGGGACTGCGTCTCCTTTGCTTCCTGTGCTGCTTCCCCCTTGTTTGTAGCAGCGGACAGCCCTCCAACCTCTGTTCCCTAACCAGGAATGGCCCTGGAAGAGGAGCTCCAGGAGGACACGGGCTGTGCCTACTGGGCCACTGTGTCCCCAGCAACCTCAACCATGCCCAGCTCTTTACAAGAACATAAAAGTTTATTCCGTGAAAGCTGCTTCCTTTTTCATGGCTCCCTCTCTTCTCACAGAGCCCTCCTTGAGTCTCCCCAGCGTGAGGATGACAGGTGGGCTCCCACGGTGTCCACCCTGTCCTCAGTATCACGACAAGATCCATTTAAGGTGGACTCTGAGGTCAGAATTCCCTAGCTAAGAAGCCTCATCGATTGCCCAGCGTCCACTGTGGAAACTGAATTTGGATGTTCTTGGTCTACCTCTGATCCCAATGCTGTGGGAGTGGAGAGTAGAAGGCAAAGGGCTAGGTGCAGGTTCTTCTGTGGCTCTGACAATGAACTGAATGAAGCTCATGCAGATAAGTATAACAGCAAAGGCTTATTATAGGAAAAGAAAGTATACTTCCTAAGTGAGTAGAAGAGGGCCAAGAATCAAAGCTGAGATTGCGGCTGAGACTCGAAACTTACAGCAAAAGCAGTGCTAAGTGTTTATAGCAATAGGTGTCTACATCCAGAAATTGGAAAGGCACCAAATAAATAAGCTATTAGTGCATCTCAAGGATCTAGAAAAACAACAGCAAACCAAACCCACAACTAATAGGAGAAAGGAAATAATTAAAATTAGAGTAGAAATCAACAAAATTGAATCCGAAAAGTGTATTTTTAGAAGGGTTGACCCTTCATGTGGCTTTGAAGATGCCTGGTATTGAGGTCTTCCAGCCTTTATCATAGTGCTATGTAGCTTCTCGGTGCAAGTTTCTCCAGCTTGCAGTCTGTTTTCCTCATCCTCCCCAATTACCCCTTTTTGTCTCCTGCCTCAAGGTCTCCGATAAGGGAGACAGGGATCGGGAGAAAAATCAGGCTTCCTCGGCTTCCCGAGTTAACCCTAGGCCACCTCCTGCCTCGTGCATTTCTCATTACTCACCTGTTCTCAAGTGTTCCCCAGATGTGCCCGTTGCCTTTCTGCTGAAGTGATATCCTGACAGCAGGGACTCCATCTTGAGAAGTCACCACCCCCCCACAAGACCATGGTCTAAAACTAAACACTAAGACAACTGCAGCACACTGCACCCTGCCTGACAGAACATAGACACTCCCTAGCATGATGGCTCAAGCTTAAAACAGATAGGCTGCACCCGCATTAAAGTTAAGATTGTAATTTGTCCATGTCCCACATATGATTGAAGTCCACTGGACTAATGTCAAGAAAGATTGTAACTGGACTTGTTAAGATTGTAACTGGTATTGTCAAGACTTTAATTGATATTGGTTTTGCATATGCTTTAGGTCAGCTTGACCCTAGTAACTGTGTATTCCTCCTCCCCTCCTTGTGGTTTTTGCCTTTATTTATTTATTTATTTATTTATTTTTTTGACAGCCAGAGTTAGACAGAGAGAGAGAGAGAGAGAGAGAAAGAGAGAAAGGTCTTCCTTTTTCTGTTGGTTCACCCCCTCAAGTGGCCACTACAGCCGGCGCGTTGCGGCCGGCGCGCTGCGCCAATCTGAAGTCAGGAGCCAGGTGCTTCCTCCTGGTCTCCCATGTGGGTGCAGGGCCCAAAGACCTGGGCCATCCTCCACTGCACCCCCGGGCCACAGCAGAGAGCTGGACTGGAAGAGGAGCAACTGGGACAGAATCCAGTGCCCCAACCAGGACTAGAACCCAGGGTGCCGGTGCCGCAGGTGGAGGATTAGCCTAGTGAGCTGTGGCGCCGGCCTGGTTTTTGCCTTTATAAACCCTATTGCTATGAGCTTTGGGGTTGAGAGTTCTTTAGGGCATGAGCCCACTCTCAACCGCTGGCTTGATAAAGGACCCATTCCAAATTCTCAATGTGTGGCACTTCTCTGTGGCTCGCTTCAGGTACAACACGACCTCAGTCACTCACGTTGTCTTCTCTGCAAAGCACGTCTTTGTCTTTGGTCCTCATCCCAGTCCTGTTCGACATAAAAGCCAACATCAAATTATAACTCATCCACAGACATTTTCTAGAACTCTCCAAACAAGAAGTAGTCTTTCCTTTCTCTAAGGCTCCAGGAAAATATGTCTCTCCTGTAGCTTATGTCTGTGCAAAGTCTGTCTGATCATTTTGTTACTACCACTACATCAGGGACTATACATTCCTTCATGTACAGGCACTGTAGCTTCTGCAGCAGTCAACACAAAACATCAGTTGTGTTCTCACTGATAACACTGGTAGATGGCTGTGTAGTCTACAGTGAAATTTAATATCCTTCGTTTCATTTGCTCCACTGAAAATTAAGAGTTAAATCTACAGAGCCATTGACCAGACTCTGGACCTAAGAAGGTTTCACCCAAGTGTGAGGGTAATTTAAAAAGTTCATATAAAATGTACATTATGCAAACTCTATGCATGGATTTTAGTTTTAAAAAAATTAAGTCAGCCAGGAGCTCCCTCTGGGTCTTCCACATGGGTGACAGGGGCCCAAGTACTTGGACCATCTTCATGCCAGGCCATCAGCAGGGATCTGGATCAGAAGTGGAGCAACCGGGACTTAAACTCACGCGGTATAGGATGCCAGCATCGCAGGTGGCTGCCCAGTCCAATACGCCACGACACTGACTCCAACATGGATTTCCTATTTTTTTTTTGCACCAAATAACTTTTAATTCCATTTTTTCACGAGCTTTCTGAAACATTCTCATATTCCCATCATTTGACAGGCTGTGTGAGAGAGATTTGCATTGCTTTTTAAATGCTGTGAGTAGTTACTCCTTGAACAAGGCTTGCAAGTATTGTGGGAAAGCAGGTAGCTAGCGGTGGAGCTAAGGCCTGATGGCACCTTGCAGACCCTGTCCAAAAGTGGGGTTGATGATTGGGAGCTGCAGCCAAGCTGGAGTCTGCCAGCTCCGGCCCAGCTGCCCAGCAGTGTGGGTCTGTAATTGACATCCCCAGCCACACCACTGATCGTTCCCTCCCTATCCACAGAGGTCCTTGACTGACCGCTCCAAAAGATGGGCAGTTTTGAAGGCCATGGCTGACCTGCTGCGGACAGCTGCAGCCAGCCCATGGGACAGCCTGGCCCGGCCAACAGGACAGGTTCCTTCTTTGCACCATGTGGACCCCCTTCCCTTCCTGTGCACTGGCCAGGCCTCCCTTTCTGTGCATGGCCCAAGCATCCTTCGCATGCACCTGGACCCCGAAGCCCCTGCCCCTTTGCCAAGAGTGGAAATTCCAAGTCCCACAGTGTGGCCAGCTTGCAACCAGTGCTACCTGGAAATATCCAACATGGATGCAGGATGCAACATCCTGTGACCTTTAGGTCATTATAATGTCATTATAATCAAATTACCATGGGGGTGCACCCACTCCCATTGTACCCCTGAGCTCATGACACTGTCCATGTTTCCTAAAATGGGCATGGCCTAGCCCCGCTCTCTTTGGTCATTCAATTGGGCTGCACCCTAGCCATCACCCGTAAGACCTCTGGAGGGGGCAAAGCTTAGGCCTAATCTGGGTGTGGCTTTGTCTTGGCTGGGTTTGTGTGTGTGTGTGGAGAGCTATTTGACTGTTGTATTTTCCCTTGAAGAGCGATTTTTCTGTGTTGAGGCCTTTTTGCATGCTTTGGCTGTTTGTTAATGCCCGACTTGTTTTTGCGCTTGCACTTTTGTTTTGCTCAAGTGCATCCTGCCCTCCAGGGCAAGTCTGTGTCTTCACAGCCGACTTATTTCACTGCAGTGGGACGAACCTGCAGTAAGTTCCGTGGGCAGCATGGCTCCCGCGACCCAAGCACTACCTCACTTAATTCTCATAGCAAGCCGGATGGTGGGAACTGCTGTTATTCCCATTTGATGAGAAGGCTGAACTTCTTGGTGATACATTTTACAAGACCAAAGAGAAAATAACTCTCAGGACCAAGATGTGAATGCTGGCAGGCAGACCCCAGGGCCTGAGCTCTCAACTGCCGTCTGACGATCCTCTCTGAAGCCCAGTGACTGTTTCCTGCCTGCCACCCTCACCTCCTCCCCTCTCCTTTTCCTTCTCTTCTTTCCTTCTGTTGCTGTATACACTCACACTCGTATGCTTATTATTTATTCTTTTTTTATTTTTTATTTTTGACAGGCAGAGTGGACAGTGAGAGAGAGAGAGAGACAGAGAGAAAGGTCTTCCTTTGCCGTTGGTTCACCCTCCAATGGCCGCTGCGGCCGGCGCGCTGCGGCCGGCACACCGCGCTGATCCGAAGGCAGGAGCCAGTTGCTTCTCCTGGTCTCCCATGGGGTGCAGGGCCCAAGCACTTGGGCCATCCTCCACTGCACTCCCTGGCCATAGCAGAGAGCTGGCCTGGAAGAGGGGCAACAGGGACAGAATCCGGCACCCCGACCGGGACTAGAACCTGGTGTGCCAGCGCCGCAGGTAGAGGATTAGTCTGTCGAGCCATGGGGCCGGCTATTTATTCATTTACTTTTAGCACATTTCATGTGGCTGGCACTGGGGACATTGCAAAGAGAGAGGCAGGACTGTAGTCCACACTGCCACCTGCCTACCCATGTACTTCTCCCCTGCTCACTTTCCAACAGGCCCCTTTGCTGAAGGCTGCACAACCTTCCCTTCAATTCATAGTTGTCCTGTCACACAGCTCTAGCCAAGAAACAGCCGCAAGACCTAACACGTGGTGCTGCCTGCATGCCACACACTGAACATGAACTCGTTTGATTAAATGCCTTCATCAACATTGTGAAGGAGGTGCTACTATAAATAGAAGCCAGGGTGGGCATTGTGGTGCAGTGGGTTAAGCTGCCACTTGGGATGCCTGAATCCAATCTCTTTGTTCAAGTTCCAGCTTCTTGGTGCTTTGGATCCTGCTTCCTGATGATGTACCTGGGAGGCACTGGATGACTGTGCAAGTACCTGGACGCTTGCAACCCACATGGGAGAACTGGACGGTCCAGCCCTGATGGTTGTGGGCATTGGGGGAGTGAACCAACAGATGGAAGATCTCTGTGTGTGTGTGTGTGTGTGTGTGAGAGAGAGAGAGAGAGAGAGAGAGAGAGACTCTCCAGAATCTCTAGACTCTCTAGACTCTAGAGAGAGAGAGAGACTCTGACTTTGAAGCAAATACACAAATCCTGAAAACAGTAGAAGTCATTGGGTGGGGCTTCTGGGAAAGTTCTTTTTTTAAAAAAAGACATTAACTGTTTTCCATTTGCCCCACTTTTTTCCCCACCTGAGATGTGGACCCAGTGACTGGAGCTCTAGCAGCCGTTAAGAACATGATGATGCAGATCTCTCCATGAAGACCGAAGGATCCGAGGTCCCTGATGACATCATAGAACTGCCACACTGGCCTTGGGGTACTGCCTCTTTGAAGCCACTGTTTGGTGGTGTTTCTCTGATGAGGTGTTCATAGGGAAACACAGTTCCTAAGCAGGACACAAACACTGACCTTGAGCTCAGAGTGTGGGGAGAAGAAATAAGCAAAGATAAAGCAAAGTGAGGTAAGTCTCACTCGTGTCATATTCTTTCCTTGCATGCATAACCTGCATGTAAATTAAACAGCAAAGCCTTGGCGAGGTAACTGGTACGAGGTTTTCATTCCCAGAGGTGTGTGGGTGGTGTTTCATAGAGGGCCACCCTGGAGTAAGGGGGCACTCAGGAGGTCACCCCTCCCAGGATATGGTGATCTCTCACTGAAGTCTGGGCAAACAGCCCCAGGGATGGCTTGGTACAAGAAGGGATAACCAACCATGGCAGCTACCTATGACGGGATACGACTCAGCCTCCATAAGGATTGAAGTTGTGCCACAGGCTGCAAAACAGCCACAAAAGGGATAAACACTGCATGATTCCCTTATCTGAGGCCCCTGGACCAGGCAAATCAGAGATAGGAGGTAGAAAGTGGTTGCCAGGGGCTGGGGTGTGGGACAAGGTGGGGGGATGGGAAGTGACTGTTTAATGAGGCAGAGTTTCTGTTTGGGAAGATGGGAAGAGCTGTAGAGTTGGATGGTGGTGATGATTGCACAGATGGTGCGTGCATTTAATGGCACTGAACTGTGCACTCCACAGTGGGTAAAATGGTAAATTTCATGTTGTGTATGCATTATCCCAATCATTGAAAAGGCTTCGGAGCGGTCCGTAAAGCCTCCCCGCTGCAGCCTTCTTGTATCTCAGCTGGCCTCCTGGGCATTGGCAAAGATAAATTTGCTGAGTCAAGAACACATGTGCAGATTTGCACAGGATCATGCAACTTGTGATTGGAAAAGAAAGACCTGCAGCAAAAGGAATGAAGTTAAAAGCAGGGCAGTTGCTGGTGCCAAGGCAGAGGCGTCTGTGAAGGGAGTGCAGAATCTCTGGTTAATGCCAGGAACCACCATGGCATGGATCAGAAAAAGCCGGCCAGATGAGCGGATGAAGAGCTGGCCTGGAAGAAGAGCAACCGGGACAGAATCCTGCGCCCTGACCGGGACTAGAACCTGGTGTGTCGGCGCCGCAGGCAGAGGATTAGCCTATTGAGCCGTGGCACCGGCCTACTCATTTGTCCTTGCAAGTAAATCATTGGCAGTTAGTGTAATTTTTTTTTTGGTGTATGAACACACATCCTTTTCTAGAGCAGGTTTTGTGTGTGTTTCCTCCGTATAATTACTCTATTTTACAAGTTCAGACTCCGTGCAGCTGGGTTGCTCGAGGCTGCAGTTACTGATGGCTCCTGTCCTTGTGGCTGGCCTCCTTCCTCCAAGGGCATGTCTGCTGCTGCTGACTTCTGGTGTTCAAGCTGCTGGTGGTTCCAAAGGATGGGAGCCACTGGTTTACCAGGTGCTCGGTTGTGGAGAAGCTCATCTGGAGAGGGCATGACTTGGTTGTAGTCACACCAGAAGTGAGTTGGGACCTGGGAGAATCATTGAATGCTACAGTGAAGACCTATACAATTGTCTTACACCCTGGAAGATATGGACCACAGCTCAGAGTTTTTGCCAAAGCTCCATGGAAACTTCAGCAAGTTTCCAATTCTATGTTAATGGACCTGCCAGTCTTTTGTGGACCTTTTTCACATTGTAGGGGTTTGTTTTGTGACAAGAAATTAGTAGAATACTTCAAAGAATTTTTTTCTTTGAAAGATTTTTAAATTTATTTATTTGAAAGGCAGCGTTACAGAGAGAGGGAGAAAGAAGAGAGAGAGAAAAAGAAAGAATCTTCCATCCTCTGGTTCATTTTCCAAACGGCTGAATCAGCTGGGACTGGGCCAGGCTGAATCCAGGAGCCAGGAGTTTCCTCCGGGTCTCCCACATGGGCATAGGGGCCCAAGCACTGGGGCCATCCTGCGCTGCTTTCTCAGGCACGTTATCAGGGAGCTGGATCGGAAGTGGAGCAGCTGATTCTCCAACTGGTGCCCATATGGGCTGTTGGTGGGAACTTAACCTTCTGCTCCATAGCGCTGGCCCCAGAAAATTCTTTTGATGCAGTGTTTGTGGATCCTTTTGATAAGTGTGCTCTAATTTTCACTCCCATCTGTGGGGTTCACCAGCCAGTACTGTGCTATTATCTTGAAGAAGGGACACAGTGCTCCAGCTCTCTTTCTTATGTTCCCAGAAATTTCTTAAGTTTCTCATATGCCATGACCTTCAAGGAGAGAGTTTGGAACCAAATATCTCACTTGCAGGAGCATTTGGTTTGCCCCTGTTTTTTCAAAAGATGCCCGTCCCAGCATCGGGTCTCTTCTCTTCAGCCGTATGTCAGTTTGCTGGTTATGAGCTGACTGTGTTTTGGAAATCCCAGACCTGTGCTGCCCAGTGTGATCTGCATTAGTGGCATCAACTGCCACCAGGAGACGACTTTGTCTAAGACAAGTTCTCTCCCGGCATGTTAAAAAGACTACGCCTTTGGACGTTAAATCGGAGACTGATTGCTCAACTATGTTTTGTGACTTACATTCATCGTATTTGAAATTGCTCTCTAGCTTAACAAATAATTTTAGACCAGTTCCTTTCACTGTGAGTCAGCAAATATCACACCACCTTTCTCGTTGAGGTACGTGTGTATCCCTGTGACACAATCAGATATGTCTTCTAGGCTGCAGTTTTAAGTTCTCTTTTTGGGAAAATAGTGAAAAACAGTATGAAATGATACTTTCTTTTTTGCTAATCTTCTGATATCCTTTATAGGAAAATCGGTTCATGGTTTTATGTGCATTACATGTTATTATAGTATATCTACATAACAACTTTTCACATATAATTGGTTAAAATGAAACCTAGTGTCACCATGGATGTGTCGTTCTTCACTTGGTAGTTTTGACCTGCCAGTAAATTATAGAAATCTTTCTGGGCCAATACATACAGGTTTGAAATGTTCTTTTTTATTTTTTAAAGATTTTTATTTATTTAATTGAGAGGTAGAGTTACAGACAGTGTGAGGGAGAGACAGAGAGAAAGGTCTTCCATTCGTTGGTTCACTCCCCAGTGGACACAAAGGTCAGAGCAGCACTGATCTGAAGCCAGGAGCCAGGTGCCTCCTCCCAGTCCCCCATGTGGGTGCAGGGGCCCAAGGACTTGGACCATCCTTCACTCTTTTCTCAGGCCATAGCAGAGAGCTGGATTGGAAGAGGAGCAGCCAGGACTAGAACCAGCACCCACATGGGAAGCCAGTGCCACAGGTGGAGGATTATCCTACTGTGCCACAGCACTGGCCCGACATGTTCTTTCTTTCTTTCTTTCTTTCTTTCTTTCTTTCTTTCTTTCTTTCTTTCTTTCTTTCTTTCTTTCTTTCTTTCTTTTTTTTTTTTTTTTTTGACAGGCAGAGTGGACAGTGAGAGAGAGAAAGACAGAGAGAAAGGTCTTCCTTTGCCGTTGGTTCACCCTCCAATGGCCGCCGCGGCCGGCGCGCTACTGCCGGCGCACCGCGCTGATCCAAAGGCAGGAGCCAGGTGCTTCTCCTGATCTCCCATGGGATGCAGGGCCCAAGGACTTGGGCCATCCTCCACTGCCTTCCCTGGCCACAGCAGAGAGCTGGCTTGGAAGAGGGGCAACCGGGACAGAATCTGGCACCCCGACCGGGACTAGAACCTGGTGTGTTGGCGCCGCAGGCGGAGGATTAGCCTAGTGAGCCGCAGTGCCGGCCACCCCGGACATGTTCTTTTAATAACTGCACTGAGATCCTTGGATGTACAGTTGTTTATTTTCAAGTAGCCAATAATGATAGATATTCAAGCTTTGCTATGTTTTGCTTTTATGAATAAGACTATTATATAGTCTTATCTATTTTGTGTTCAGAAATTTCCATATTCTAGCTCTTATCCCAGGGTGGAGCCCTCTGAGTAGGATTGTAGGGTCAAATGCACAAATCAGATTTTATAAACTCGAGGAACTGCTTTCAAAATATTGAAAAACCTCCCAGTTTGACCAATAGCTTGTGACTGTTGGGATTTTCTATGCCCTTTCCAGCTTTAGATGTTGCTAAAATTTCCAATTTGTGTTAATTTTCTGAGCAAAATTATTGTGCTTTAGTTTTTACTTCCTATTTTCATAGGTATTGGTCGCTTGCATTTCCTTTCTTGGGAATGACATAATCACATTCACTAATCATATTTATAGGGAAATTTGTATAATGCATTGCTGTATTCCTCTTGGGTACTAAGAATACTCACACATCATTTTTCTTTTTCTCTTTTCTTTTCTTTTCTTTTTTTTTTTTTTTTTGACAGGCAGAGTGGACAGTGAGAGAGAGAGAGAGAAAGGTCTTCCTTTGCTGTTGGGTTCACCCTCCAATGGCTGCCGCGGCCAGCACGCTGCAGCCGGCGCACCGCGCTGATCCAAAAGGCAGGAGCCAGGTGCTTCTCCTGGTCTCCCATGGGGTGCAGGGCCCAAGGACTTGGGCCATTCTCCACTGCACTCCCGGGCCATAGCAGAGAGCTGGCCTGGAAGAGGGGCAACTGGGACAGAATCCGGCGCTCCAACCGGGACTAGAACCCGGGGTGCCGGCGCACATTAGGCGGAGGATTAGCCTAGTGAGCCACACCGGCACCCCGGCCATCCCACACATCATTTTTAATACGTGCTGTAGACAGTTTTTCCTGGGGCTATACCTTATCTTTTTGTTCTATACGATTTTCATTTTGGGGTTAGTCAAAATTGGCTACCTTTTTTTTTTTTTTTTTAATGGTTTCTGGATTTTACCTTGTTTTGGTCTTTCTGAACCTGAGATATATAAATCTTTTGGCCATATTATGCTTTTTTTTTAAATATATTTTTTTAAAGATTTTATTTATTTAATTTTTTAAAAAAGATTTATTTATTTGAAAGTCAGAGTTACACAGAGAGAGGAGAGGCACTGAGAGTGAAAGAGACAGAGAGAGAGAGAGAGAGAGAGAGTGAGAGAGTTCTTCCATCATGCTGGTTCTATCACTCACCAATTGGCTGCAACAGCCAGAGCTGCGCTGATCCGAAGCCAGGATCCAGGAGCTTCCTCTGGGTCTTCCCACATGGGTGCAGGGCCCCAAGGACTTGGGCCATCTTTTACTATTTTCCTAAGCTATAGCAGAGAGCTGGATTGGAAGTGGAGTGGCCAGAACTTGAACTGGTGCCCATATGGGATGCCAGCACTACAGACTGGGGCTTTAACCCACTGTGTCACAGCACTGGCCTCCAAAGATTTTTTTTTAAATGATGATTTCCACTGAGTCTGTGTCTGCAGAATGTTCCAGATTCTTGCTTGTCTGATTTCTCTCTTGTGGAGTTGTTGAACCAGTTTCTGTAAAGCGGAAGTCACAGAAGGTCTGATAGATTCAGGCTCCACTTGTCTGACAAGCACACTGCATGGATGATGTTGTGCACTTGTATTGCCTCATATCACAGGGGCCCCTCATCTGGGGGTCCCATTTTAGTGATGCTGAGATTCATCTGATTATAGGCAGACATCATCAGATCCCTGTTTTGACACCAGCACTCCTTAAGGAACCAGGACCAGAATGACTAAGTAAGGGTCCAGTTGGACATGTGTTAGCCTATAATCTCTAGGTATGGATAAGGGGAAACAAGACATCCTTGGCACCATTGACAAACTCTGAGTCCTGTAGCCCTGCCTGGTTCTCCAGCCTCTTCACCTTCCCTCCTTATGTTCCAGCCACACTGCCTGCTTCCAGTCTTTTAGACTGAGATGCTATAACTAGGTATGTATTTAAGGTTTAAGTGAGCTAGAATCCTTGTACCCCTGAAAACTGATGCTGTCTCTTTAATTGTCTGCTTGATATGCCCACTTTCCCAGGATGCACCTGTGGCCTCTGGGACCAGCATGCATGCTAAGACCCCACCCTCTTTGTGTATCTGTTTGGGGTAGCACTACCTTCCTTATCAAAAGAGGTGGAAGGCTGGAGAGAGCTCTCCACCAGACTGCTTTGGGACAGACTGCTCCATTCTCACTTAGAGGTACTGTTTTTTCCCATTCTCTCTCTCTCTCTCTCTCTCTCTCTCTCTTTCTCTCTCTCTCTCTCTCTCTTTCACTGGCAACCTCTGGGGGGTGGCCACTCTTGCATGTGAATGTATGTTTACTCCCTCATTGCTAAACAAATCCTGTTCCTATTTGCCCACAATTACTGGTCTCCACTTAGAAATTTTCTCTCTGCAGGAGACAAGAACCTGGATTGGAAATTAATATATTCATTGCCCACATCATAACCAGAACATTGCATTTGAATTTGGGGCTCTCCTGTTTCTGTTCTTTCTAGAATTCTCTTTCTCCCATTCACAGCTAAACTGTACCCCCTTAATCTTTTGATTTGGGCTCCATTGACAACTTCTTTGGGAAACTTCCCATGATCTCCAGATACAGCCCCTCCCTCCAGCAAGCAGCTCTCATGGTACCTGGGCATCTTTTTAGTAATCACCACAAGGGTAACTAACACTTCCAGAGCTCTCTGTTGAGCGTCTATTCCACCTCCCTGTGCTCTAACTCCATGAGAGCACGGTCCACATCTGGCTTTTCATTGGCTCGTCTTCAGCACCCAGCCTGGAGCAGGGAGCACACCTCCTGTGTGAATGAACAGAAGGCTGGAATAGAGGGGTGAGCCACGGGGCTTTGGCCTCCGAGGTTCACTGATGAGAAAGAGGGGCACCTGCTCCCTGTGACACCCTGCAGCCTGCAGGCATTGCCTCTCAGCTGACAACTATAAGAGACCAGCAGCACAGGACACGTGGAAATGCTTGCCAATGTCCTGTATTTTACACAAGGTGCTTTTCAAAGATTCAGATCTTCCTTCCAAGGCCTCTTGGTGTCAGGGAATGGAACAGAGGGATCTTCAGGGTTTGGAGGAGGTTTATGTTTAACAAAGAAAGGGGAGCAGTCTGTTCCTGTCCCTGGAGATTTTGGACATACTCCGTGGCTTGCATATCTTCAGTCTCTTTCTCCTAGGTGGGGATGGGTAGAAGCTGTGATGTCTGCCTTAGAAGGAAAGAGAAGCATGCCTCTGGGAATAATTGTAGTTTGTCCTTGGTCAATATTATGGAAAGTTTGAGTTGAGAAATGGGAAAGCCCGGATTCACACATAGGTATTATTGGGTTCTCCTTTTCAAAA
The DNA here is from genome assembly GCF_033115175.1 of Lepus europaeus. Lineage (NCBI taxonomy): Eukaryota > Metazoa > Chordata > Mammalia > Lagomorpha > Leporidae > Lepus > Lepus europaeus. The sequence goes on from NC_084827.1 coordinate 177,969,320, forward strand.
TGTACAATTCAGTGGTTTCCAGTATGTTGACAGATACGGGCAACCATTGCCACCATCTAATTCAAGATGATTTTGCTCATTCCCAAAGCAAAACCCCATGCTGACTGGCAATCGCTGCCTTCCCCCTATTCTTCCAGGCTGGGCATACATTTGATTTCTTTTCTATGGATTAGACTAGTCTCAGCATTTCATAGATGTTGAATCACACCACATGTGGTCCTTTCAGATTAACTGCTTTCACTTAGTTTCATGCATGCTGTGGCATGAGTCAGTACTTCATTCTTTTTCTGGTTGAATCAGATTTCATGAATGGATTTACCACATCGTTTGTCCATTGGTGGACATGTGGGCTGTTTGCACATATGGCTATGAGTAATGTTGCCATGAAGATTCAAGTACAGTGAGTCCAGACATTCTGACTGTGAATCAAGATCGTGTCATGTTGTCAGTCATCAACATTATTTCTTTCTGTTTCTAATTTGGATGCCTGCCTTTACTTTCTTCCTTCCCTCCACCTCTCCCTCTCTTTCCCCTCTCCATCCATTTCTCTCTCTCTTTCTTTTTTATTTTCTTTTATTTCTTCTTGACTGCACTAGACAGGATCTTCAGAACTATGTTGAATAGAAGTGTTAAGAACAAACTTTCTGGGGCCAGCCCTGTGGTGTAGCAGGTAAAGTTGTCACCTGCAGTGCCAGTATCCCATATGGGCACTGATTTGAGTCCTGGCTGCTCCACTTCTGATCCAGCTATCTGGTCTCTGGTATGGCCTGGGAAGCAGCAGGAGATGGCCCAAGTCCTTGGGCCCCTGCATCCACGTGGGAGACCTGGAAGAAGCTCCTGGCTCCTGCCTTCGGTCTGGCCCAGCTCCGGCCGTTGCAGCCATTTGGGGAGTGAACTAGCAGGTGGAAGACTTCTCTCTGTATCTCTCACTCTCTCTCTGTAACTCTGCCTTTCAAATAAATAAATAAATAAATCTTTAACAACTAAATAATCATATTTAAAAAAGAACAACCTTTCTTGACTTGCATGTGATCTGAGAAGCAAAACATTCAGTCTTGCGTCATTAAGTATATTTGCTGTGGGTTTTTCCAAGATAACCTTTATTAGGTTTCTGCTTTGTCTCAAATCTTTGTTAGGAGTGGGCTCAGGATTTTGTCATATACCTTTGCTGTGCCAATTGAACTGATTCATGTTTTTTTTTTGTTTCTTTTCACTTATTTGACAGGCAGAGTTAGTGAGAGAGAGAGACAGAGAGAAAGGTCTTCCTTCCATTGGTTTGCCACCCTCCCCCCGCAAATGGCTGCCACGGCTGGTGTGCTGCACCGATCCGAAGCCAGGAGCCAGGTGGTCTCCCACGAGAGCGCAGTCGCCCAATCGCCTGGGCCATCCTTCACTGCCCTCCAGGGCCACAGCAGAGAGCTGGACTGGAAGAGGAGCAGCCAGGACTAGAACCCAGCACCCACATGGGATGCCGGTGCCGCAGGCGGAGGATTAACCTAGTGCGCCACAGCACTGGCCCCTGATTCATGATTTTACACTTCATTTATTTACCCGCTACACCACAGCACCGGCCGGGAGACTCTTCTTTTCACATTGCATATTCTTGGCACCTTTGCTGAACATCACTTGAGTGTAGACCTGGGCTCACCTTCATGTTCTTTCATGCTTTTCAACACAGCTTAAACTCAGGTAGTATGATACCCTCAGCTTTGCACTTACTGCTCACAAAGGCCTTGGCTATTTAGGGGGCCTTTCTTTGGCCCAAGAATTTGAGGATTGCTTTTATAATTTCTGTGAAGAATGCCAATTGTATGTTAAGAGGGGTTGCGTTATATCTGTAGATCCCTTTGGGTAATATGGACATTTAGAAAGATCAAATCTTCCAATCCATGACACAGACTGTCTTTCCATTTATTGGTATCTTCTTTAACTTCTTTCACCAACATTTTATAGTTTTCAGATCCTTGGTTACATTCATTCCTAAATATTTTTTTGCAACTATTTAAAATGAGATTCTTCTATCAGTTTCTTTTTCAGTAGTTTAATACTTGTGTGTAGCAACACTGTTGATGCATGTTGATTTTGTATTCTGCAACTTAACCATATTTGTTATTAGTTTTAACATTTTTTGGGTGGAGTTTTCTATATAGAAGATCATGTTGTATACAAGCAGTGTCAGCTTCGTTTCTTCGTTTTGTGTTTGGAGTCCTTTTATTTCTTTCTCTTGCCTATTTGCCCTAGCAAGGACTTCCAACACCACACTGAATAGAAGCGGTGAGAATGGGCACCCTCGTCTTGCTCAAGATCCTAGAGAAATGGCTTTTGGTGTTTCACTGCTGAGTACAATGCTGTCTCGGGCCTCGCATAGCTGACCAAATGTATGAGTTCCTTTCTTTTATAACTGTGTCAGGACGTTGAACGTTGTGGAGTGCCTTCTCTGCATCTCCAAAGAGGATCATGGGGTTCTTGTTCTTCATTCATGTGCTGTACTCTATTGACTTGGATGTACGGAGTCATCCTTGTTTCCCAGGGGTAGATCCCTCTCGGGTGTTGGGGAGGAAACCCTCCATGTGCTATTCAACTCAGATATTTTGCTGGGGATTCTTGGATCTTTGTTCATCTAGGATATCAGTCTGAAATTTTCTTTTCATGTCTATGTGTAGTTTGGTTTTAAGGTAATGCTGTCCTTGTAGAAGGAGTTTGGAAGTATTCCCTCCTCTTTGATTTTTTGGGAAGACTTAGAGAAGGACTGGTATTACTTTGGTAATAAATGTTTGGTAGAACTTAGCCATGAAATAATCAGTTTCTGGGATTCTTTAGTGGAGATTTTTATTATTGATCCAATCTCCATAATCATTATTGATCTGTTCGGAGTTTCTATTCCTTCATGATTCAGCCTTGATAGGTTGTATGTGTCTAGGAATGTAACATTTCTTCTAGGTTACCCAGTTCCTTTTCCATATACTTGTTCATCTCTAATGAGCCTCATTTTTGTTTGATATGAGTTTTTAATATTTCTTTTTTTTTGTTTCTGATTTTAGTTATTTAAGATTGCTCTCTTCTTTTTTTCAGGGTCACTGAAGTGTTATCAATTTTTTATGTTTTCAGAAAAACAACTCTTACTGCTCTATTTTGTATTGTTTTTATTTTTTTCTATTTCATTTATTTCTGCTCTCATCTTTATTATTTCCTTCCTTCTGCTAATGCTGGGCTTAGTCCTTTTTTCCTGGTTATTTGAGATGTAATGCTCACTTTTTAAATCTGAGATTTTTTTTTGATATAGGTATTTATGGCTAAAAACTTTCCTCATATAACAGTTTTTGCTATATCTTATAAGTTTTGTTATGTCATGTTTCCACTTTTGTTATGTCATGTTTCCACTTTTGTTATGTCATGTTTCCACTTTTGTTTATCACAAGATATTTTAAAATCACCTTCTATATCTTCATTGAACAATCCATTTGTTCAAGAATATGTTTTAAAATTTTCACATCTTTGAGAATTTTCCAACATTCTTTCCATCCTGATTTCTAGTTTCACACTGTTGTGGTTAGAAAAGGTACTTGACAAAGTTTTAACCTTCTTAATTTTCAAAAGCTTATTTTGTTCTCTGCCCTGTGATCCCTCCTAGAGAATGCCCTATGTGTGCTGGATACAAACTTATTTTCTATTGCTGTTGGGTAGAATGTTCTGTGTATGTCTGCTAGTTCCATTTGGTCTAAAGTGCAGTTCAAGTTCTTTTTTTAATTTTTATTTATTTGACAGGTAAAGTTATAGAAAGTGGGAGAGACAGAGAGAAAGGTCTTCCTTCCGTTAGTTCACTCCCCAAATGGCCACCATGGCCGGCGCTATGCTGATCCGAAGCCAGGAGCCAGGTGCTTCCTCCTGGTCTCCTATGCGGGTGCAGGGCCCAAGCACTTGGGCCATCCTCCACTGCCCTCCCAGGTCGCAGCAGAGAGCTGGACTGGAAGAGGAGCTGCCAGGACTAGATTCTGGTGCCCATATGGGATGGCGGCACCACAGGCAGAGGATTAACCAAGTGAGCCACGGCACCGGCCCTCAAGTTCTGTTTCCTATTTGTTTTCTGTTTCGATGGTCTTTACTTTGTTAAAAGGGGACTATTTTAGTTCACTGGTAATATTATATTGAATCCCTTTCCTTTCTGATCCTCCTATATATATATAATTAACTGCTCTCATGTTGGATGTGTATTTACTTTATGTGGTTACATCTTCTTGATGAATTGATCGCTTTACCATTGTATAATGATCTTATTTGTCTCTCTGAATGGTTTTTGATCGTTTCCCTTCCCCTTGCATTCTGTCTATGTGTGCTTTTGTATTGTGGTAAGGTCTTGCAGGAACAATGTTGCTGAATCCTATTTTCTTCTGCTTTCAGTCACTTCACTGGAAAATCGAATCCATTTCTATTCATGGTACTTTTTGAAGTGTTTATAATCGTCCTTTTGTTAGTTATTTTTGGATTGTTGTGTCAGTGCATGGCCTCCGTCTCCCCGTGGGTCTGTCTGCCTTGGGGTTTGGTTTTCTGCCATGGTATGCCTTGGGCTCCTTCCATTTTATTCTGCTCTTCTACTACCGATTTCTGTTTTGTGGTTGCCAAGAGGCTTACATAGAAAATCTTAGGCTTACAACAGTCTCTTTTAAGTTGATGAAAACTTAATTTTGATCATATACAACAAATCCGTACTTGCACACCCTCCTCCATTTTAAGTTTTTGATGTCAGAATTTACTTAAATTTGTCCTGTGTATCCCTTGACAATTTGTTTTGGCTACAGCAAGTTTCTGCACTGGGGATAATATTCCCTTCCACCCTGTCATCACGATCCTAGAGTGTGCTGGAAATGACTGATGTACTCGTCCCATTGTGGCTTTGCTTTCATGCCTGATGTTATTAACAACCAGGTTTGATTTCGGTGGAAAGACTTTCCTTGATCAATTCACAGGAGGCAGATCTTGTGCTGACGAACTCCCTAATCTTTCCTTGGGGATTCGTTTCATCATGCTCTCCCTTCTGGAAGAGCTTGGTGCTATAACGTATTCTTGTTCTGCCAGTTATCTTCCTTCAGTGCTTTCTGGATATTATCCACTCTCTCTGCTTGCAGAGTTTCTGCTGTGAAATCTGCTGATAGTTATAGTTGCATTTGTGATACACTTTTCTTTAAGGGTTTACTTATTTATTTGAGGGGCAGAGAGTTACAGGCAGAGAAAGGGAAAGACAGAGAGAGAGGTCTTCCACCTGCTGATTCACTCCCCAGATGGCCGCAACAGCTGGAGCTGGGCCAATCCGAAGCCAGGAGCCAGGAGTTTCCTCTGGGTCTCCCACATGGGTGCAAGCCCTTGGGCCAGCCTCAAATGCCCTCCCAGGCCACAAGCAGATAGCTAGATCAGAAGAGGAGCCAGATCAGAAGAGGACTCAAACAAGCACCCATATGGGATGCCGGTGCCACAGGCGGAGGCTTAACTTACTACATCATGGCGACAGCCACATGTGATACACTTTTGTTTTTTGTTTTGACAAGCAGAGTTAGACAGTGAGAGAGAGAGACAGAGAGAAAGGTCTTCCTTCCATTGGTTCATCCCCCATATGGCTGCCACGGCCAGCACGCTGCACCGATCCGAAGCCAGGAGCCAGGTGCTTCTCTCTGGTCTCCCATGCGGGTGCAGGGACCCAAGCACTCGGGCCATCCTCCACTGCTCTCCCGGGCCACAGCAGAGAGCTGGACTGGAAGAGGAGCAACCGGGACTAGAATCCGGCGCCCCGACTGGGACTAGAACCCAGTGTGCCAACGCTGCAGGTGGAGGATTAGCCTAGTGAGCCACAGCGCTGGCCGTGATACACTTTTTGTTTACTGTTCCTCTCAATTTTTTCTTTGCCTTCAAATTTTGATAGTTTGACTATTATGTTTCTGTGTGTGCTCTTCTTAGGTTTGAATTTTATTAACAATTTCTGTGCTTCCTGTACCCGAGCCCTGGCATCTATGCCCCACATTGGGAAGTTTTCAGCTATCATTCCTTTAAATATACTGTGGCCCTTGACTCTTTCTTCTCCATCTGTAACTTTTTTTTTTTTAAGATTCATTTTACTTATTTGAAAGGCAGAGTTACAGAGAAAGGGAGAGCTCTCCCATCAGCTGGTTCACTCCTCAAATCACCACCTGGGTCTCCCACATGGGTGTAGGGGCCCAAGTGCTTAGGTTATCTTCTGCTGCTTCCCTAGGAGCATTAGCAGGGAAACAGATCAGAAGAAAAGCAACCGGGACTCCAGCCAGTACTCGCATGGGGTGCCGGCATCATAGGCGGTGGCTTCACCCACCGTGCTACAGCGCCAGCCCTGTTCATCTGGAACTTCTATATGGCAAGGGTTGGCTGTCTTGATGGAATTCCACAGTTCCTGTAGGTGGTCTTTGTTCTTTTAATTTTTATGTTTTGGATCCTCTGAGTAGAAATTAACTATGTTCTCTCTTATGGTTGATTCTTTGTTTTGCTTGGTAGAGTCTGCTGTCAAAGCGCTGTATTAAAGTTTTCATTTCACTCACTTTATTGTGTATCTTCAAGAATCTTAACTGATTCTTTTTTACTGTTTCTACTTCTTCGCATAACATCTTGCTTTTTCACATATTGTTTTATAATTTTTTCAGATTTTCTGTCATATATTCTTATAATTCATTGAAATTCTTTTTGAGCATAAAGATGAATTATTTGTCAATCCTTTCTTAAATCTCCATTTCTGTGATGTCCATTATTTCTTTGTTATATTCTTTTCCTATTTATTTATTATTTCTATCATTTTTTTTGAGGTATAGTGATTCCTTGTCTCTTTGTTGCTTTTGTGTCTTTGTGTTGCTGTGTGTACATTTCAGGAGGCAGCTCACTTTCTGGTCCTTAACTGGTGTTCTTTTGAAGGCATAGACCTGCATTCACTATTTAGTATAACCTGTGTTTCTGGAAGGGTCATTGGTTGTAACATCAGATTATAGGGCTTGCTGTGAATTCTCCAGATACCTGGGTGGTGTCTTTGCTCTGACATATGGTGGGTTATGGTGGGGTTGCTCTCTGGGCTCTGCTGTTGCATAAGGCCACTAGCTTGGCTCTGCTACCATGTGGATTTTTTTTGGATGGGCACTGTGCTAGCCTCTGGTCAGGCTGGTTTCAAGACGTATTTCCTGGTCAGGCAGAATTCTCCACTTGGCACCTACAGCCGGGCAAGGCTGCCAGTGCTCACAGGCTACACAGATTTGTTGCTCAGGAAAGATGGGGCCTGAGGATATGCTCCTAACACGTGCACAATTCAAGAATGCCTCATTTACATGCAGATCCATGGGTTGACTTGGGCTGAATTTAGTAGCTGTTTGACCTCCAGGGTCAAGCCTGTGTAGCAACTATACTTCTCCAAGATGTGCAGAGGTGGGAGCCTCCCTTCCTGTGTTGGCTGTGGTTTTGTGCAGAGTAGAGCCACTGTGTGACTTCTTGGGTCATGTCAACCTAGTTCTTTTGCTTCCCCAAAATCTTGAGGAGTGGATGTCTCCCTGCCTGGGTAGATCACGGTGGTGGGCTCTGAGCCTGGGCAGGGAACGCAGCAGTCTGAGGATTCAGACCAGGCTGAAATTTCCATCCCGCTTCTAAATGTGCCCAGCTCAGCTCCGCAGGTGTCTGACCAGGGGCAGCCTCTGGCAGTGATACCGGCAGGAGAAAGCAAACTCGCTGAGGTTAGACTTGGATAGACATCAAGAGATGGAGGTTGCGGGTTGAGGAAGGTGGCCTTTGTCTCTGCCTCTGGTTACTAAGAAACAAAGGCCATGCACTTAAGAGATATGCTTTGCAAAAATTAAATAGAAAACAAACAAATGAAAAACCTGGAGACTCTGTTACCGGGATAAGAGAGAAAAAACCATGAACAACAAGATAAGGGAGACTGGCTAAACCATAGATAAGCCCACTTGGGACCGGAGACTGACCAAATGGGAGGAATGGAGAGTGGAGGGCAGGAGGAGCTCACAGCAGGATGAACACTTTTCTCGAAGGACCTGCACCAACCTTCCAGAGGGTGGGAAACCCCAGGCCACTTCCTTTCAGAGTTGTTTTTTTTCCCCCTTGGTGAGGAAAGCCCCTTCTGACTGTTTCCCCAGAGCAGTCTGTCTGCTTTTCTCAGGAAGGCCTTGCTGTTTCAGAAGATCCCTCTCACTAAGCTGCTTGGCTGCGAGAGCTGTCGCTGTTCACTTCAATAGAACGTCGCTAAAAACCGCCTCCTCCACTTGTCCATCAGCCTCATACTTTGGCATCATTAGAACAAGTTCCCGGGGTTCACATCAGCTGCAACAGCAGGAGCTCCGAGGCAGGACCAAGGTCCATGAGCTGGTCCTGATGTCACCCAGCCTCACTCATAACTTTGAATCTTAATTATCCTGTGGGTTCTGCCATCTATCCTGAGAATTCTGAATACCGGCTTAAATAGACCAGGCAACATGGTACGTTTTTAAGCATTTTATTCAGTGAGAGACATGCACAGGAAAGTGAGGGCTTTAATTAGGGAAGAAAGAAGCTAAGTTGGGTCCATACCAGGCAGAGAGCAGGCAGGAGCCACATGGAACAAGCTGCAGGCAGAAAAGCAGAGAGCAGGTGGCTAGAAGGCCATGAGCCCACAGGGCAACAAGGGCACAACAAGAGTGGGGCCCACAGTGCTCCAGGCCTTTTATTCACTCCCAAAGGGGAGTGGTTATGTATGATTATGTAGTCTGATTGGCAGGTGGGCGGGCATCCAGCTGAGGTCAGGTAGGGGCATGGGATCACACAGGGGGCGTGGTCTTCCAGCTCACAAATCTAATCAAATTGATCCTATCTGCCTGCCTCCATCAGTTCTTCTGACCACTGCTTCCTTGCAGGCCATGGTATAGGTAGGCTAGCTCTGCCTTTGCTCTCAGTGCTCCTAAGAGGTGAGCCTGGAGTAGGCTTCTCGGGAAGTATCTCAGCACGCTGAGGTAGCTGGATGACTTTCCCAATTCTCCTTTCCCCTGCAGAGAGTGTGGGCTCAGGGACATGCTCCCTGTTGTGTGTTGTACAACCCCGGGGGACTGGAGGGGCAGTCTGGTCAAGACGAGAGGCTCTTCTTTCCCCTGAAAATCGAGTGCCATTCACTGTGCAGACCAGTGTTGTGGTTTGAAAAAGATGGCATATTTTGAGGATAGCTGCCATTTGAACTTCCTATGAGGGGCGTGGAGTCTGGATTTCTTATCCTGCCATCTTGTTGGTGTCATTGTCTTCATTTTTATTTTCATTTTTCAGATAGCCACAGTTGTCCAAAATTGCCTGGTACCAAGGTAAATGGTGACTCAGCAAATGTCTAGTAACAAAAGGAATTATCTAGTGTTGGTAACAAGGATTATGCCCCAGATTGCCTGTAGAATCCCTAACTCAGTAGTCCTTGGCATGTTGCATGACACACACCACTGGGGTCACCTGTGAGGGTCTCTGAATAACCTTCACACTGTAATTCATTCCAATGGAACAAACATTCTCTGTGCAGGGCATAGCGTGTGTACTGCTGAAGAAGAGTGATAACACGAAGATACAGTGTCTTGATGTCAGAGAGTGCTTGGTAGAGTGTGACACGAATTCACAGAATCACGAAAGAGGATACCAGGCCAATGGGGGGAGCCCACAGCTGAGGAGGAAACCTCTGCTTAGAATGCAGAGGCAAAGAGGAAAGGCAGAGGTGTTTAGTGGACTGCTGTGGCGTGCATTGGGCAAGTCACACCCGCGGCCTGTCACGCATCTCGGGAAAGCAATTTAGAACAGGTGATAGTCATCAAACCCCCGGGCTGGTCCATGGAGCAAGGGTTTTCAATGTTTTTTCAGCATTTTAGAGAACTCAGAGAGTTTGTTAATGAAAGAAAAACCCTTCTGGAAATGGAAGAAGTAAAGTAGCAGTGTCTGTGCAGGCTGAGATGCTGGTGAACAATAAATTCCACGGCTACTGCAGTGGGCCTTCCAGGCTGTCCTGGGAACCTGGGATGCCAATTTCTTCCTTGAGCAAAGAACCTTTGGTAATGGGAACACAAAATAAAAATTTTGTATTTGGACAAATTCCACATATGCAACGGCATTCAGGTTTTCTTTATTATTATTATTTTTTCAGTCTTTAAAGTGTAAAAGCTTTGCTTAGTATCTCTTTCTGAACTAATGTTTCAAGACAGGTCATGATTTCTCCCCAAGGCAGTGATCATAAGCTAATCTTGGTTGGAAAACATCCAAGTATATAATCTCAGTAATGCTACTCTTATCTTAGTTCTTGTGAGTTAATCATTGGCAGTGAGTGTATTTTTTTTTTTTCCTGACTACGTGAAAACACACCCTTTCCTCCACAGGTTTTGTGCCCGTGTTTCTTCCGCCTGCTGTAGTACTGGGCTTGGACTCCAAGCAGCTGGGTTGCTCGGGGCTGCAGTTACCCAATGTCTCCTGCAGTTATGACCAGCCTCCTTCCTCTCTGTGTGAGCCTGCTACTGATGTCTGGCGTTGGCGAGGCAGGCAAGCTGCTGGTGGTTCCCATGGATGGGAGCCACTGGTTTACCATGCGCTCGGTCGTGGAGAAGCTCATCCAGAGAGGGCACGAGGTGGTTGTAGTCATGCCAGAGGTGAGTTGGCACCTGGGACAGTCGCTGAATTGTACAGTGAAGACCTACGCGACGTCTTACACTCTGGAAGATTTGGATCGTGAACTCTTGGATTTTGCCAAAACTCAGTGGAAAATTCGGGAAGACAGTATACTTTCCCTTAGCAAGAGTTCAGCCTACAATCTTTTTGAAATATTTTTTTCACATTGTAGGAGTTTGTTTAATGATAAGAAATTAGTGGAATACTTAAAAGAAAATTCTTTTGATGCAGTGTTTCTGGATCCCTTTGATATGTGTGGCTTAATTGTTGCCAAATATCTTTCACTCCCTTCCGTGGTGTTCACCAGGGGAATATTTTGCCATTATCTGGAGGAGGCTACACAGTGCCCCTATCCTCCTTCGTATGTTCCCAGAAATTTCTTAAGCTTCTCAGATGCCATGACCTTCAAGGAGAGAATTTGGAACCATCTCACTTACTTGCAGGAGCGTTTACTATGCTCCTATTTTTTCAAAAGTATCTTAGAAATTGCTTCTGAAGTTCTCCCAAAGCCTGTCACGCTATATGATCTCTTCAGCCACACATCAATTTGGTTGTTACGAACTGACTTTGTTTTGGAACATCCCAAACCTGTGATGCCCAACATGGTCTACGTTGGTGGCATCAACTGCCATCAGGCGAAACCTTTGTTGAAGGTAAGTTCTTTCTCCTTTAGCATGCAAAGAATAATATGTCTTTGGAAATATTTTTAAAAAGACTGCTGTTCAACTGTGATTTGTGATTTACTTTCATTGTTTCTAGTTTAACAAATGATCTTGTGCCAGCTCCTGGTTTTGGGGCGTTAGCAAAGCTTTCCTCATTGAGATGTACATGTATGCACTTGACCTCATTGTATGTTCTTTGCAAGCTGCACTTTTTAAATACTGGTTTTGGAAAAATAGTGAAAAACATAGTGTGAAAGCCAGTGTCCTTTTTTGCTTATTCTAAGACATAGCTTAGAAAATTCTATTAGTAGTTTTGTATGCGTCTGTTCACAGTATATATGCGTATCTGTAATGTACATTTTTATACTTGATTAAAATAAAATAAAATCTAATATCAGGATGGACATGCTGAACTTTATCATGCAGTTTTCACTTGCCAATTACAATCACATTGTAATGAATTTGAGAGTGTGCTTTCCTGCTGTTGGAAAGCCTCACCTTTCATATATAAGGACTGTAGCTTTTTGTACCCTTCGTTTTCTGGGCAAAAATATTGTGTGTAGCTGCTTCAGTTTTTACTTCCTATTTTCATAGCTGTCGGTTACTTATATTTCCTGTTTTGAGGATGACATAGGCATATTGTTCAATAGTTGTTAAAAATTATACATTTTGTTTACGTACTTTACATTTATTTATACTTATTGTTTATTCATGTATAAATACAAAAGATTTAATAAGTGACACAATAATATAGAAATACACATAGCTTGTGGCAAATCTTTTTTCCAATTTTTAAATTGATATAATGTGAACAAATTTCATGTATTTCTTTTTTTAAGATTTATTTTATTTATTTAAAAGAGTTGTAGAAAGAGGTAGAGACAGAGAGAGAGGTCTTCCATCCACTGGTTCACTCCCCAATTGGCCGCAGTGGCTGGAGCTGCGCCGATCCAAAGCCAGGAGCCAGGAGCTTCTTCCAGGTCTCCCATGTGCGTGCAGGGGCCCAAGGACTTGGGCCATTTTCTACTGCTTTCCCAGTCCACAGCAGAGAGCTGGATCGGAAGAGGAGCAGCTGGGACTAGAACTGGCTTCCATATGGGATGCCAGCGCTTCAGGCCAGGGCTTTAACCCGCTGTGCCACAGAGCCGGCCCCGACGTGTATTTCATATATACAGATTTAGGAGCATAGTGATACTTCCCACCCTACCCTCCCTCCTGACCATGGTCCCACCCATACTCCGTCTTTGTCCTTTTCTTATTCTTTTTTTTAATTTTTACAATGACATACTTTTTTTTACAATGACATACTTTCAGTTTATTTAATAATCATAAGCTCAACCCTCCTCTAAGTAAAAAATTTAACAAACTGTAAGAAGAAAAAAAACACTGTTTCTCAACAGTAGAGACAAGGGCTGTAAGCACTAGTCAATTTTGCTCCTGTACATTACATTTTTTTTTTATTATTTAACAGATAGAGTTAGACAGTGAGAGAGAAAGACAGACAGAGAGAAAGGTCTTCCTTCCTTTGGTTCACCCCACAAATGGCCGCTACGGCCAGAACCATGCCGATCCAAAGCCAGGAGCCAGGTGCTTCCTTCTGGTCTCCCATGCGGGTGCAGAGGCCCAAATACTTGGGCCATCCTCCACTGCCTTCTCAGGCCGCAGTAGAGAGCTGGACTGAAAGAGGAGCACCTGGGACTAGAACCCAGTGCCCATATGGGGTGCCGGCGCTGCAGGCGGAGGATTAACCAAGTGAGCCATGGCGCCAGCCCCAACATTTTTTTTACTCTTAGTTGTCACAGATCAGGGAAAGCATGATATTTGTCTTTTTGGGACTGGCATATTTCACTAAGTATAATGATTTCCAGTTGCATTCATTTTGTTGCAAAAGCCATGATTTCCATTCTTTTTTTATGGCTGGTCAGTATTCCATAATGTATATGTACCATATTTTCTTTATCCAATCATCAATTAATGGACATATAGGTTGATTCCATATCTTAGCTATTGTGAATTGAGCTGCAACAAACATGGGGTACAGATAACTCTTTTATATGCTGATTTCATTTCCTTTGGGTAAATTCCCAGAAGTGAGATGACTAGGTCATGTGGTACATCTATTTCAGATCTCTGAGTAATCGCCATATTGTCTTCCACAATGGCCATACTAGTTTACATTCCAACCAACAGTGGATTAGAGTACCTTATCCCCCACATCTTCACCATCATTTATTGTTTTTTTGATTTCTGTATGAGAGCCATTCTAATTGGGGTGAGGTAAAACCTCATTGTAGTTTTGATTTGCCTTTCCCTGATGGCTAGTGATCCTGAGCATCTTTTTATGTGTCTGTTGGCCATTTGAGTTTCATTTTTGAAAAATACCTGTTCAAGTCCTTTGCCCATTTCTTAACTGCATTGTTTATTTGGTTGTTGTGAGTTTCTTGAACTCATAGATTCTAGGTCTTTTTTTTTTTTTGACAGGCAGAGTTAGACAGTGAGAGAGAGACAGAGAGAAAGGTCTTCCTTCCGTTGGTTCACCCTCCAAATGGCTGCTATGGTGGTGCTGCGCCGATTCGAAGCCAGGAACCAGGTGCCTCCTCCTGGTCTCCCATGCGGGTGCAGGGCCCAACCACTTGGGCCATCCTCCACTGCCTTCCTGGGCTACAGCAGAGAGCTGGACTGGAAGAGGAGCAACTGGGACAGAATCTGGCGCCCCAACCAGGACTAGAACCTGGGGTGCTGGTGCTGCAGGCAGAGGATTAGCCTAGTGAGCCGTGGTGCTGGCCAGATTCTAGGTATTAATCCTTTATCAGTTGCATAGTTTGCAGATATTTTCTCCCATTCTGTCAGTTGCCTCTTCACTTGTGTTTCCTTCTCAGTGCAGAAGCTTCTTAGCTTGATGTAATCCCATTTGTCTTTTATTGCCTGTACTCCTGTGCTTCTAGAGTCTCTTCCAAGAACTCTTTTGCCTATGCCAATGTCTTGCAGAGGTTCCCCAATGAACCCTCTGTTAATTTGATGGTATTAGGTCTTAGATTTAGATCTGGAATTGTGTAGCACATCCTTTAATGGGCTATATTAAAGTCAGTCCAGGTTCTTATTTTTACTCAAAAAAAGTACACACTAGGAATTGAACTTCTATATTATTTTCTTTTTCTAGAGGTATGACATGTGTTTTCTAGTTAGTAATCTTCTACCAAACATTGTACTAAACCCAAGCAGATGGATTACAAGTAATGTTTTTTTTTCCTAGCCCTGCTCATGTTGAGCTTAACTGGGACACCATGTTGGCAGGAGAGATTGTTTGTTTTTTTTTTTTTTTTTGACAGGCAGAGTGGACAGTGAGAGAGAGAGACAGAGAGAAAGGTCTTCCTTTTGCCGTTGGTTCACCCTCCAATGGCCGCCGTGGTAGCACGCTGCGGCCGGCACACCGCGCTGTTCCGATGGCAGGAGCCAGGTGCTTCTCCTGGTCTCCTATGGGGTGCAGGCCCAAGGACTTGGGCCATCCTCCACTGCACTCCCTGGCCACAGCAGAGAGCTGGCCTGGAAGAGGGGCAACCGGGACAGGATCGGTGCCCCGACCGGGACTAGAACCCGGGCTGCCGGTGCCGCAAGGCGGAGGATTAGCCTAGTGAGCCGCGGCGCCGGCTGGCAGGAGAGATTTTGACAAGAAGAAATTGGTCTCTACCTACCCCAGCAGAAAACCCAACAAACTGATCTACACAGAAAGGACTGTGAGCGTCTGTGCACAAGCACACTGAGCACGCTGTAGGAACAGAAGAGCATTCAGTCCACTTCCAGCACACATTCACTGCTGCCCAGTCAAATTGGAACACTTCTGCTGTCATGGCAGTGACAACTGACAAGCACACGGCATATGACAGTTTTGTGTTTAAGTGGGTAATCACGGAAATTCCAATATTGTATCCACCAAATGATCCTGAGTGTTCCTCTATATAATTTTTTTAAAATAATGCTTAGAAGAGACTTTGAGAAGCGGTGAGACTACATCAGGACCAGTAGAAGACAAAGTGGTCATGACGACTACAGATGCAAGACAGTAAGTTGATATCCACATGCATCTCAGGTTAAAGGTCTCTCAGTTGACTCCTACAGCTGGACAAGCTATGATCATAGGAGATTTAGGAATCTTCAGACAGGCAGCTGGCTTGAGTAACACCCTAATCCAGGCGTAGGGAACATCCTTCATATGGGCTATATGACACCCATGAAATCATTTGAGTTGGCCTTGCCAAGGCAACTGCAGGCAGGAATCAAAATTCAATGAATCAATAGCAAGCTCATTTTTAAGTTGAGAATTTTGTGTGGCCCGCAAATGATGTTATAAATATCCAAATGACCCCTTGGCAGAACACAGTTCCCCACCTTTGCTAGACGAAGTAGCCCAGTAAGCTGTGGAGTTGAAACTCTGACCTACATGAACAAGAGCTATAGGTGCAAGAGAAAGATTCCTGCAGAGTCTGTTGGAACGCAGAGGATTTGTGATGGTGGGGGTTACTCCACACTGCTGATCCAGCATGTGTGTTGGGTAGAGCTGTCCCAGACCACTCTGGAGTGGTCTGACTCACAAAAACTCCTGAAGGAGGTGTCCGCTTGGGGAGGGAAGGGCGCCTATGGTTACTGAGTACAGGCACTGTTTCAGAAGACACAGATCTGGGAGGGCCAGGGCTTGTTTTGGACCCATAAGCCCTTGACATGAACAGAGTCAGTCTTTCCAAGATGCATTCATGACCTGAAGCATCTCTGAGCCTGTGGGAGGAGATGACATTAAGAAATGACCCCATTCATTGCATGGAGGTGGTACCTAAAACCATAAATTTTTCTGAGAAGCCGGCATAGGTGACAAGGATGGCACCACTAAACCATGGCTCAAGTCTAATCCTCAGCCTTCTTTATCTGTTCTGTAGTCTGGAAACGTTTCTTTAAAAGCCAGAAAATCCATCAACGTGAGTGTCTTGGTGAATGTGTCACCAGCCGCTTCCTGTTCATGATGATGTAATGTGAAAGCGCCCATATTAAACCCAGGAATTGGGCCGGTGCTGTGGTGTAGCAGGTAAAGCTGCTGCCTGCAGTGCTGGCATCCATATGGGTGCCAGTTCGAATCCCAGCTGCTCCACTTCCTATCCAGCTCTCTGCTATGGCCTGGAAAAGCAGTAGAAAATGGCCCAAGTCCTTGGGCTGCTGCACCAGGGTGGGAGACCCAGAGGAAGCTCCTGGCTCCTGGCTCTGGGATCCTGGCTTTGGATTGGTGCAGCTCCAGACGCAGCGGCCAATTGGGGAGTGAACCAGTGGATGGAAGACCTCTCTCTCTCTCTGCCTCTCCCTGTCTCTCTGTGTAACTCTTTCAAGTAAAATAAATAAATATTAAAAAAAAAACAGGAATCCACTCCAGCAGCTGCTCTTTCAGCTTCTTTTCTACCAAAGAAACCTATTATTAAAAGCCAGGTGTGTGGGGCTGGTGCTGTGGCTCAGGGAGATAAGCCACAGCCTGCAGTGCTGGCATCCCATATGGGAGCAGGTTTGAGTCCTGACTGCTGCATCGCCAATCCAGCTCCCTGCTAATGCACCTGGGAAAGCAGTGGAGGATGGCTCAAGTGCTGGGGCCCCTGCATCCATGGGGGAGACCTGGAAGAAGTTCCTGGCTTTTGGCTTTGGCCTAGCTGAACCCTGGCTATTGTGGCCATCTGGGGGAGCAAACCAGCAAATGGAAGACATCTATCTCTCTCTCTCTCTCTCTCTCTCTCTCTCTCTCAGTAATTATGCCTTTCAAATAAATAAGTATATCTTAAAAATAAATTTAGGTGTGAAAGAGTCCTTGTTCTCTTCAGTGTCTTTAAACTCCTGGTAGTCCTCATCCATGATGCTTCTATGTCAACTGAAACTCAACATCCATGATCATGTCCTCTTTTTCTAAAATAACTTATTTATTTATTTGGAAGTCAGAGTTACACCAATAGAGAAGGAGAGAGAGAGGGAGAGAGAGAGGGAGAGAGAGAGGGAGAGAGAGAGGGAGAGAGAGAGAGAGAGAGGTCTTCCTTCCATCTGCTGGTTCACTCCCCAAATGGCCACAACAGCCAGAGCTGTGCCAATCCAAAGCCAGGAGCCAGGAGCTTCCTCCAGGTCTTCCCATATGGGTGAAGGGGCCCAAGGACTTGGGCCATCTTCTATTGCTTTCCCAGGTCATAGCAGAGAGGTGGATCAGAAGTGGAGCAGCCAGGAATTGAACCAGTGCCCATATGGGATGCCAGAACTGCAGGCAGAGGCTTTACCTGTTACACCACAGTGCCGGCCCTGATCATATCCTCTTAAACACCAAGGCACAGCATCAAATCCTACATCAGGGTGGAGAAAGCTGGAGGGACGTGTGGTTGGACCGTGAAGCCAGGAGCAGTCCTTGCTGTCCAGGCCAGCCTGGTGGCTTTATGTAGAAACAGGAATTCCTGTCTGCTCTCCATCGCGTGTGCTGCAAACGGTTCTTTCTCCTGGGCCCAACAGGGTTTCATTTCTGGGTTAGTTGGATTGGTTAACTTTTCCCTAAGTGGTTGGATTTCAACTTGCTGAGACCTTTCCCAGCCTGAGCTAAATCTTTCTTCCACGTTATAAAATTCCTTATTCCCCCAATGGTGATAGCATTATGTATTGTTTACAGCGAGAACTCCAGTCTCTGTGGTGTATGATCTGTTTTTACATTTTTCTTGATAAATGTTGCACTGTCCCACACCATTGAACAAGAATGCTACTCTTCATCCATGGAGCTGAAATGCAGCTTTATTGTATTTTACACTTTTCTGCTTGCTTGCATCTGCTTCTGAACTCTTCAGTTTTGTCCCACTGACTGACTTACATGTTCATGCTGCCATGTGGTTAGTAGCTTTGACGTAGGATTAATGGCTGGTTGATTGAGCATATATCTCTCAACAGCATAGAGTAGTATCGTTGGTCTGTAGAGTCTCAGTTGGGATTCAGCCACTTGCAATTGAAGAAGTCTTGACAAATACAAGGGTAGGATCCTTGGCCACAGCAGGGCTATCATATTCAAGCTAATCTGATGTCTTATCTCAACTTATTATTTTATTAGCAAAGGAGTGTTCCTTATTATCATTTGCTCTGACTTCTTACACAGTTCAGTAGACCTTGGAACAGTCATATTCTCTCAGATATGGGCAGGTGCTTGGCCAGAGTGTCAGCCGACTAATGGGAATGTGAAGTGTTGTTTGCTCTAACGTGCAGTGAGATTGCCATTTGAGGCCTGTCAAAGTTAGGCATGACTGTCTGCTCTTGGCAGGACCAGCCATGGAATGCAGATTGTAGGACTCCGAGAGGCTGAGCCTGTTCAAAGGGCTTCTTTCCCCTTTATCAGAGCAGCACCAGGCACCACCCAGTTGTTGTGTGCACCACTGCCCTCTACCCAAGGGTGGGGCCAGCAGAGTTCAGAGTGGTTCACCTGAGATGTTTAGAAGTACGGAAAGATAGGCATGATTTTATATCACAGCTCCTATAATGATATATATAAAATATGAGTCATTGAACCATATAGTTTTAAATAAATATGTTAGTTATATATGAGGATACTTCAACGTGTTTGTGCAAATCTGGAAATAAAATATAATGTGCCTTTTCCATAAATGTTTGAAAACCTCTTGTATACATTTTGAAAACATGAGAAAGGTGTTATTTATCTAGTAAGTGATAGAGATTGATGAGGATTATATTTATATGTTTATTAATACAAGTAAAAAGCAAGCAAAATTCTCAAAGAGGAATTCAGATCTCAAAGAAGGGCCTTTGAAGAGAAGCCTAGGGTACAGTATTCCTACAAAAATAAATTTTCCTGAGAGACCTGTGGACAGTGTGTGTTTCTCCATCGCTGATCAGACCTGTCAGCTATTTCTTGGAAACCATGCATTGGCTGTGCCTTGCTAGAGACCACGGTTTGTAGTCTGAGTGGCATCTCTCTGGTGAGAAGCAGATGCCGCTGAGTGTCTACTCAACTGTGTGTGGGGTGGGTGGGTGGGCATGTGTTGTGTCTAGTATTTCAAGCCCAGCCTCAAGGGTTTTCCTGAGATCTCCTGTAAGAAAATATCTTTGAGTCTATGTATGGGAATTACAACCAAGGCTGTCATGAAATACTTTCAAAAAGATGAGAGATCACCATTCTGGAGAACACTGACATTGTTTTAATGGGAAACAGAACCAGCAACCGCTCCCGGTCTTTTTCCCTGTCTGGCATGCGCTGGTGGTGTTGGTGGCTGGGCCCGGCAGAAAGGTTTTAGGTTCTATCTGCATAGCTCAGTGCTATTCTCTCTCTGGAGCCTGGGGTGGGGTGCAGGTGCATGGCAGAAAAGGCCCCTGCTGCCTCACTGCCCGCAAACTCTGGCTCCATTCCAAAACCCGAAATTCAAATTTAGCTGTTAAAGGATAAGCTCAAGTCCTCCCAACCAAGATTTGTTTTTTCAAGATTTTATTACCAAACTGCTCAAACACACACAAAGGAGAGACTATACTGCCAGGAACAGGAACACCCATATGTCCATCTTTAGTTTATAATAATTTTCAATACTTTGGTGTATGTATCTACCTGCTTTGTAACTTTATGGTTTTTAAAATATTTATTTATTTGAAAGTTAGAGTTAAACAGAAGGAGAGGCAGAAGGAGAGAGAGAGAGAGTGAGGGAATTTTTATTTGCTGGTTCACTTCTCAAATGGCTGCAGTGGTCAGGATGTGGGGTGTCAGGGGCCCAAACACGTGCAGCATCTTCTGTTGCTTTCCATGGGCCATTAGCAGGGAGCTGGATTAGAAGTGGAGTGATCGGGACATGAACTGGCATTCATATGGGGTGATTTACCAGCTACACCACAATGCTGGCCCATGAAATAGTTAATTTTATGTTGTATGTGCTTTACTCTCTCTCTCTCTCTCTCTCTCTCTCTATATATATATATATATATATATACATTAAAGAACACTTGAGCAGATGATGTGTTTGAACAAGGATACAAATGTATTTTGTCATGTTGAATGATTTCTTCTAGCACTGTATTACACTAATCTACAGCAGGTCCTTTTCTTTTAAAAATTCTGTAGGATTTAAGTTCAATCTGTCTTTCCTACCACAAGAGCCCATTATAGTGGGTGGGGCCAACACCTATTACCACAGCCTTCTTTCGATAGGGTTTTTGCATCAGTATTAATCAAGGATATGGGTCTGAAATTTTCTCTTCTAATGTTCTTGTGTAATTTTGTATCAGAGTAACGCCATTCTCATAGAAAGAGTTTGGGAGTATTCCATCATTTTTGGTTTTTTTGGGGGAAAGATTGGTTTTAGTTCTTTAAATGAACTTAACCATGAAAAGATCAGTTCCCGGAGTTTTCTTTAATGAGAGACTTTATTACTGGCCCAATGCTTGCTGATTATTGATCTGTTGAGATTGTCTGTCCCTTCATGAGTCAGTCTGGGTAGGCTGTGTGTCTGGGGTTTATCCATTTCTGCTAGATTACCCAATTTTTTTCATGTAATCATTCAGATAGTCTATATTGTGCTTCACATTTCTTTGCTATCCATAATAATATCTCTTCTCTAATTTTTTCATTTCATTTATTTAAGTCTTCTTTGATAACATAGCTGAGGTTTTCTCAATTTTATGTATTTTTTCAGAAAACCAAATGTGTTTATAGTTTGTATTGTTTTTCCTTTTACCTATTTCTTTTGTTTCTGCTTTCACCTTTATTATTTCTCTCCTGCTAATTATGGACTTGTTTTGTTTTTTTCCTTGTTCTTTGAGATGTAATGTTTAACTTTTTAAATCTGAGATCTTTATGTCTTTTAATAGAGGTTTTTATGGCTATAAATTTTTGTCTTAGAATTGCCTTGCTGTATCCCATAAATTTTGGTATGTTGTGTTTCTGTTTTTGTTCATCTTAAGGTATTCTAAAATTTTTCTCTCCATATCATTATTGATCAATTGTTGCTTAAAAGTATGTTGTTTACTTGTCATGACTTTGACAATTTTCCAAAATTCCTCTGTTCTTGATTGTTAGTTTCATATCATTGTGCCCAAAGGTGATATTTGATGTAATTGCAGTAATTACAATATTCTCAAATTTTCCAAAGCTTGCTTTGTACTCTCCGGTGTGACCCCTCCTGGAGAATGCCATGTACTTGAGAGGAATGCATATTCTGTTCTGTTGGACGGAATGTTTTGTATATGTCTGTCAGTTCCATTTGATCTAACATGTAGTTCAAGTTGTATATTAGTTTCCTGTTTGGATGGTCTGTACCTTGTTTTTTTTTTTTTTTTTAAGATTTGTTTTATTTATTTGACAGAGTTACAGAGAGGGGTGGAGGGGGGAGAGAAAGAGAGAGAGAGACAGAGAGAGAGAGAGGGAGGTCTTCCAGCTGCTGGTTCACACCCTAAATGGCCACAACGGCTGAGCTGACTGAAGTCAGAAGCCAAGAGCTTCTTCTAGGTCTCCCATGTGGGTGCAGGGGCCCAAGCACTAGGGCCATCTTCTACTGCTTTCCCAGGCCATAGCAAAGAGAGCTGGATTGGAAGTGGAGCAGCCAGGACTCGAACCGGCACCCATATGGGATGTTAGCACTGCTGGCCAGGGGATTTAACCCATTGCACCACAGCGCTGGCCTCATGTACCTTGTTAAAAGTGGGGTATTCTATCCTCTGGTATTACTGTGTTGCAATCTGTCTCGCCTTTCAAATCCTTCAATAATTAATTAATTATTTTTAAAAGATTTATTTATTTATTTGAAAGAGTTACACAGAGAGAAGAGAGGCAGAGAGAGAGAGAGAGAGAGAGAGAGAGAGAGAGAAAGAGAGAGGTGTCTTCCATCTGATGGTTCACTCCCCAATTGGCTGTAATGGCTAGAGATGCACCGATTGGAAGCCAGGAGCCAGGAGCTTCTTCCTAGTCTCCCATGTGGGTGCAGGGGCCCAAGGACTTGGACTATATTCTGCTGCTTTCCAAGGCCATAGCAGAGAGCTGGATCAGAAGTGGAGCTGCCAGGTCTCAAACTGGTGCCCGTATGGAATGCTGGCGCTCCATGCCAAGGCATTAGCCCTCTGCGCCAGAGCGCCGGCCCCCCAATATTTAATTTATATAGACAGGTGCTCTGTTGTGGGTATATTTGGTTGTTATTTTACCTTGTTTTATCCTCTTGATGAGTTGACCCTTTATCATTATGTGATGCTTGTATTTGTCCCTTTGAATGGTTTTCGAATTGCAGCCAGTTTTCTCCGAGAGACAATAGCTGCCCTTGCTCTCTTGGTTTCCACTGTGCAGACACCTGTCCTCCTGTCCCCTGTGATGCAGGCTGTGTGCCCTTTTCATTCAGTTGAGGTCTTGCAGGAAGAATGTCATCAAGCCTTGTTTTCCTCTCCGCTCAGCCACTATGTTCCTTTACTGGAGAATTTAATCCATTTCTATTCTAAGTACTTGTTGAAATGGAAGGATTGCCTGTGTCATAGACCCATTGCCTTCTCCGCCTCCCTCTACATCTGTCTGTCTTGTGACTTGGTGGTTTTCTGCCATGGTGTGGTTTGGGTCCCTTCCATTTTGCACTGTTCATCTGGTCCAGATTTCCGTTTTGTGGTTGCTGAGAGGCCTATGTAGAACATCCTGTCACAGTCCCTTTCAAGTTTGCGAAAACTTAACTTTGATTGCATACAACAAGCCTATACTTTCACTTCCCCCTCCATTTCAAGAAATGATTTTGTCTGGTGTACCTTCTGACAGTTTATCCTAGCTGTAGTTTTGTCTTTAAGTCTTTGTACTAGGGATAACATTCCCTTATAACCATATCATCACCCTCCTAGAGCGTTCTGAATATGGCTTTGTTTTAATCATACCATTGGATTTTTCTTTCATATGTTTTGTTATTAGTAGCTTTTGATTTCAGCGTAAAGAATTCCCTTCAGCAATTCCTGACAGAGGTCAAGCCTATGTCTCCCTGCTTCTCCACAGACTACAGAGCTGGGAGTCTCCCTGCCTAGGTGGGATTGTTGGCTGTGCTTTTTTGCAGAGTGGAGCCACTGTGTGACTTCCGGGGTCAAGCCAACCTAGCTTTTTTGGTTCCCCTAAACCTTCGGGAGTAGGAGTCTCTCGGCCTGGGAGAATCACTGTGCTGGGCTCTGAGCCCAGGCAGGGAGCAGAACCGTCCAGGGACTCAAACAGGAGAGGCTGTTTTCCACCATGTTTCTAAACATGACCAGCTCAGCATAGCAGGTGCTCTGTGGAGTTGGTGGGGTCTCTGATAAGGTGCGGCAGCCGGCAGGAGCACCGGGGCATGACCGAGACCCATGAGCTGGCTGTGCTGACCGCTGCTTCGTGTCTGTGTCTGCCATTGCTTCCCATGAGGTAAGGCTGGGTAGCCTGCTTGGGGACCATCTCAGGGTCTACGGTGGCTGGATGACTTCTGCAAGTCATCTTTTCCTCCTGTAGATACTGCAGGCCCAGAGGAACCCTCCATGTTGGAGGTTGTGCTGTGTTGGAAGGGGGAGAGACAGCATGGTCATAGAAAGAGGTTCTTCCTCTTATAAAACAGATTTCATTTGGTGCTGCAGACCACATGGCTGTCTCTAACTTGTTTCCAAGTGTTCTGGTTTTAAAAGGATATTGTAGTTTGTGGATAGCTGCTGTTTTAACTTTGAGGAGGGAGTGGAATCTGAGATTTCTTTTTTTTTTTTTAAGATTTATTTATTTGAAAGAGTTACAGAGAGACAGAAAGAGATAGGGAGCAGGGGAGAGAGGTCTTCCATCTGCTAGTTCACTCCCCAAATGGTCATAACAGCCAGAGGCAGGCCAATCTGAAGCCAGGAGGCAGGAGCTTTTTCTGGGTCTCCCACGCAAGTGCAGGGGCCCAAGCGCTTGGGCCATCTTCTACTGCTTTCCCAGGCCATAGCAGAGAACTGGATCAGAAGTGGAGCAGGTGGGACTCGAACCAGCACCCATATGTGATGCTGACACTGCAGGTGGCAGCTTTACCTGCTACACCATAGCACCAGTTCCCTCTGAGATTTCTTATTCTGCCAACTTGCTAATGTCACTGTCCCGGTTTTTATTTTTGAAAGACAATTACCTGAAAGTGCCCACTACCAAGGTAAATGGTGGCAGGCACCGCGGCTCACTGGGCTAATCCTCTGCCTTGTGGCGCTGGCACACCGGGTTCTAGTCCCGGTTGGGGCACCGATCCTGTCCTGGTTGCCCCTCTTCCAGGCCAGCTCTCTGCTGTGGCCAGGGAGTGCAGTGGAGGATGGCCCAAGTCCTTGGGCCCTGCATCCCATGGGAGACCAGGATAAGCACCTGGCTCCTGCCATCAGATCAGCGCGGTGCGCTGGCCGCAGCACGCTACCGCGGTGGCCATTGGAGGGTGAACCAATGGCACAGGAAGACCTTTCTCTCTGTCTTTCTCTCTCTCACTGTCCACTCTGCCTGTCAAAAAAAAAAAAAAAAGGTAAATGGTGACAGAGCAAATGTGTAGCAACAGGGTGTTCCAGAAGGAGTTATCTTGTGCTGGTAATAGAGTATGCCCAGGTTGGTTGGAGAATCCCTAAGTCCTCCTTGGCATGTTACATGACACACATCAGTGGGGTCACCTGTGAGGGTCTCTAGATAACCTTCACACTGTAATTCATTCCAATGGAGCATTCTCAGTGCAAGGCATAGCACATGATAACATGAAGATATGATGGCCAGACATTGGGATGTGCTCAGTAGTGTAGCAGGCAAAGTCACAGAATCTTGAAGGAGTACACCAGGCCAATCGGAGTAAGTGCACAGAGAGAGAGAGAGAGAGAGAGAGAGAGAGATCTTCTATCCACTGGTTCTCTTCCCAATGACCACAAAGCTAGGACTGGGCTAGGCTGAGCCAGGAACCTGGAACTCCATCCTGGTCTCCTACATGGGTGGCAGGGACCCAAGTATTTGGGCCATCTTCCACTGTTTTTTCCCGGGTGCATTCGCAAAGAGCTGGATCTGAGGTGGAGGAGCTGGGAATTGTTGCTCATATGAGTTTCCAGTTTCTCAGGCAGCAGCTTAACTCACTGTGCCACAGTTCTGGCCCCATTGCGTGGACTTTTTTGCAGAGTGGAGCTGTTGCTTTACTTCCCAAAGAAGAAGGGCTGCCCCTTTTGGTTATCTAAGATCCACAGATATGGGAGTTTCCCTGACTGCTGGGTTATTGGCTGGGATTTTTAGATGAGTGGAGCTGCTGCTTGACTTTCTGGATCAAACTGTGCAAGTCTTTAGTTTTTTTTAAAATAATGGGCAAAGGCAAGCATCTCCCTATCTAAGGGGGTGGTTGGGTGGGCTTTGAGGGTGGACTGGGATACTAACAGCATAGAGACTCAAGCTAGGTTGAATTTCCTCTCTTGCTTCTCAATGTGACCAGCTCAGATTTATGGGTATGCTTAGTTTGTCCGATATCTGATCAGGTGCCACAGTTGGCAGGAACTGGGAGGTACCACCAAGATTCAGTATGACTGCTGTCTCCTTTCTTTGTTACCATTTGATGCCAGGTGGTGCATCCACACACTTATTCTATGAGGATACTTTAAAATATCAATGGAAAGATGGGATGAAAGATAAGTTAATCATGTTGTAAAAACCATCAAAATACATATGAGAGGACTTAAAAAAGTTTATGGAAAATGCATATTAGAAAAAACCATGCATGAGTTCCAAACTTTTTAAAGCAGGAGTGGATGTTGCCTGCATCCCTCATCGGTGTGCCTGGATTCCATTCCCCACCTTGATTGCTGAATCCAACTTCCTGCCATTGCAGAGCCTGGGAGGCAGGAGATGATGGCTCAAGTGTCTTTGTACCTGCCACACCAAAAGAGGGACCTGGGTTGCATTACTACCTCTTTGCTCTGGCCTCGACTGTTGTCAGCATCTGGGGAGCAAACTGGTAGATGGGACCTTTGTCTGCCTCTCTGAAAGAATTTAAAAATGTGTTTGTACCAAAATAAGTACATGTTTTAATTCATTTCCCACAAACTCCTTGAAGTCCCTTTGTATTACTCCCTAAGAAGTGAGACAAGAGTGGGCTTCCTGGGAAACCCCCCAGGAATGCTAGGGAGATCCTCCCCATCTGGGTTTGCAGGACTTGTAGTTACCCAAAGGATTATCTGGTTTGTGAATGGTTAGTTGCCAGGTGAACTTTCCGTAGAAGGTAGTAGAACCTGAGACTTCCTATTCTACCATCTTTCTGATGCCATTCTCTCTATTTTGACTTTTTAAAGACAATCTTCTGAAAGTTCCACAGTAAGCAGGGGGGATGTTGACTAAGCAAAACCTCATGATAGTCAGCGTATCCCAGGGGGAGTCGCTGTGTGCACCTGTGAAAGATGATGCTGTTAGGTGGCTGCAGGCTCCTCACGTGTTCCCTGACATAAACCTGTGGGCTAGAAAATCTGCCCAGTTAAACTCAGCCCCTGCTGCAAACATTCCTTGTGAACTTTCGCTGTGCAAGGCGGAGCTTGCGCACTGCAGAAGGACGATGAACACAGGAAGATGCATTCTTGGGCCCTAAGGATTGCTCAGGGCGTACAGGAGACAAATACTGAGCTTCCCGGGGAAGGGCACGCGGTCCATGTGGCTGTGCCCACAGCAGAGGCATAAACCACTGTTGAGAACACAGAAACACAGAGGCGAGAGAGGCAAGCATGGGGCAGGTGACCATTAATATGTCCACATATCTAGGGAAAGTGGCTTAAAATAGATGACAGTCACCATAAATAAGAGTGTCAATTGTTAAAGATCAACAACAGGAGTCACTGTGCACTTGCTCCCCATGTAGGACCTCTGTCCTTAATGTGTTATACTATGAAATTTAATGATAAAACTAGTCTTCAAACAGTACTTTATACTTTGTATGTCTGTGTGGGTGCAAACTTACAATCTTTACTTAGTATAGAGTTGATCTTCTGTATATAAAGATATTTAGAAATTAATCTTAATGAAGAATGGGATGGGAGAGAGAGTAGGAGGTGGGATGGTTTGCAGATGGGAGGGTGGGTATGGGAAGAAGAACTGCTGTAATCCAAAAGTTGTACTTTGGAAATTTATATTTATTAAATAAAAGCTTTCTATAAAAAATACAATAAAAAAATAGATGACAGTCACATTCCATCAACCCCCCATGATGGCCAGGGGAGGTGGGATGGTCATGGTTATTTCAGCCTTTTGGAGGTCTCGTAGGGTATGGAAATGGAAGAAGGAGCTTGCTAAAAATAGAAGAGGACAAGCATGGCAAGCAAGCTTGTCCACAGCAACTCCCTGCCAGGGAGGAGTCAGTCTCCTTCCCCCTGGGAACCTGGGAGAGGAACCGATTTCTTGGAGGAAAGAACCTTTGATAATTTGAAGGACCCCCCCCCCCCAATTTGCCTTTGGGCAAGTTGCAGAAATGCAAGCTTTATTCAAATTCATTTTCTGTTTAATCTTTCTATGTCTCCAAAGTCCAACAGCATTGCTTAATAACACTTTCTAAACTCACCTTGAAATCCAGGATGTGATCTTTCCCCAGGGCATAGTTCAAAAGCTACTCTTGTCTGGAAAGCATACAAACGCACATATTAAGAACGCCTCTCCTTGACTGTCATGTGATTCATAAATAAATCATTGTTTTAACCTGGAGGAAATTTTGTTTTAACCTGGAGGAAAATTTGCCCTTTCCTGGGGCAGGTTTTGTGCCGGTATTTCTTCTGCCTACTGTAGTATTGAGCTTGGACTCCTTGCAGGTGCGTTGCTTTGAGCTGCGGTTACCGATGGCTCCTGCAGTTGTGAGCGGCCTCCTTCCTTTCTGTGTGTATCTGCTGCTGACTTCAGGTGCTGGCGAGGCAGGCAAGCTGCTGGTGGTTCCCCTGGGTGGGAGCCACTGGTTGACCATGCGCTCAGTTGTGGAAAAACTCATCCAGAGAGGGCACGAGGTGGTCGTAGTCATGCCAGAGGTGAGATGGCAACTGACACAATCTCTGAATTGTACAGTGAAGACCTACGTGACATCTTACACTCTGAAGGACTTGAACCGTGAGTTCATGGTTTTTGCCAAAACTCAATGGAAAATTCGGGAGAATAATTTATTTTATTTAGTAATGGGTTCATCCAGAGGAATTTATGAAATGATGTTTTCACATTGTAGGAGCTTATTTAACGACAAAAAATTAGTGGAATACATAAAGCAGAATTCATTTGATGCCGTGTTCCTGGACCCTTTTGATATGTGCGGCTTAATTGTTGCCAAATACTTTTCACTGCCCTCCGTGGTCTTCGCCAGGGGAGTATTTTGCCATTGTCTTGAGGAAGCTACGCAGTGCCCCTATCCTCTCTCTTACGTGCCCAGAAGTTGGTTGGCATTCTCAGATGTCATGAGCTTCAAGGAGAGAGTTTGGAACCATCTCATCCACTTGGAGGAGCGCTTAATATGCTCCTATTTTTTAAAAAATGCCTTAGAAATTGCTTCTGAAGTTCTCGAAACGCATGTCACACCCTATGATCTCTTCAGCCACACATCAATTTGGTTGTTACGAACTGACTTTGTTTTGGGATATCCCACGCCTGTGATGCCCAACATGTTCTACGTTGGTGGCATCAACTGCCAGCAGGGGAAACCTTTGTCGAAGGTGCGTTGTCTTCCTGTCCCTGGGTTTTGGTACTTAAAAACACTCACAAGACTTCTTATTCCACTGATTAGTCATTTACCTTTGTTGCAGTCAGAGTTTCTTTCTGGTATAATGAGTTATTTGGCCAATTCCTTTAAGGGTGTATTAGCAAATTTTATCCTGCTGCTCTAGCTTATAGTGATGTATATACAACATATGAAATTGCATATAATTTCTAGGTTTCATTTTAATACTGGCTTTGCAAAGCACTGCAAACCACAGTGAGAGCTGAAAATTCCCTTTTTTATTCCTATACTGACCTTCATAAAAATGCTTTCAGCACCCCTATATGTATATTTTCCATTGTTTTTAGAATTTTTATGTATGTATACATATATAAAATGTGTTTCCAATGGAAACTCACACCTGCTGTTTTAACGTCTAGCATCAAGCTGTTCTTTGCCTTGCAGTTCTTACTTGCCAGTAGAACAGAGATGGCATTTTTTTAAAGATTGCTCTATTTATTTCAAAAGTAGAGTTGCATAGGGAGAGGGAGAGGGAGAGGGAGAGAGAGAGAGAGAGAGAGAGAGAGAGAGAGAGAGAGAGAGAGATCTTTCATCTGCTGGTTCATTCCCCAGATGGCTGCAACAAACCAGGAGCCAGGAGCTTCATCCAGGTCTCCCACGTGGGTGCAGGGGCCCAGGTACTTGAGCCTTCTTCTGCTGATTTCCCAGGCACATTATCAGGGAGGTGGATCAGAAGTCGAACAGCTGGGACTCGAACAGGCATCCATAAAGGTTGCCAGTGCTGCAGACAACAGATTAACCTGCTGCGTCACAGTGCTGGTCTCTACAAATCGTATTCTAATATAGCAGTGCATGTATCACATTTTGCCCATCCATTCATCTGTGGGTGGACACTTGGGTTTCTTCTTGGACTTATTGGCTTTTTTTAAATAATTCTATGCCAGTAATACTATGATCATGATGTATAACCTCATGGACTTTCTTTTTGGTTACTGTTAAACCAGCTTTGCATTCCTGGGATAGTCACTAATTATGGTATGTTATCTTTTCACATATTACATATTTTTATATATTATTGAATGTGATTTACTAAAATTTTGCTTAGAGTATTTGCATCTATAGTCATGAGGGTTCATAGTTTTCCTTTCTTGTGGCAACTTGATTTGGTTTTGGTATTGTGCTAATCCTGATCTCTTAGATTGAATTGAGAAATTCCTTGTGCTTTTACTTTGTGTAATAGATTGTGGGGAATTGGTATTATTTCCTCCTTTAGCTTGTTAGAATTCATTAGTGAAGTCATCTGGGCTTGAATTGTTATTTGTAGGGAATTTTGAATTATCAATTTAATTTGAATGTATTTGATAGAGGTTATTTCTTCTGTGAAGTTATTTCATCTAAGTTGTAGGTTACTGACATAAACTTGTTTGTGATATTCCTTTACTATCATTTTAACATTTGTAGAATCTCTAATGATATCATGTGTCTCATTTCAGATGTTGATAATAAATTTCTCCTCTCTCTTTTCTAATTAGTCTCTCTGTAGCTTTACCAAGATAACTGATCTTCTCATAAAGAATCAACTTTCGTTTCCATTACTTTTCTCTGTTCTGTTCCCATTTTTTACTTCATTGATGTTTTCTTTGAGTTCTCTCTGATCTACTCTTGACAAGGTAGGTCACACTCAATGACGTTTCTCTCTTTAAGAAATTACTACTTTGGGGCCCAGCGCTGTGGCATGGTGGGTGAGACCACTGCCTGCAGTGCTAGCATCCCACATGGGAACCGGTTCAATCCTGGCTGCTCCACTTCTGACCCAGCTCTCTGCTCCTACATGAGGAAGCAGTGGAAGATGGCCCGAGTTCTTGGGCCCCTGCATCCATATGGGAGAGCCAGAAGAAGCTCTTGGCTCCTGGCTTCAGATCAGTACAGCTCTGGCCATTGTGGCCAGTTGGGGGGTGAACCAGCAGATGGAAGACCTCTCTCTCTCCCTCTTTGCCTCGCCTTCTCTCTCTGTGTAACTCTGACTTTTTGATAAATAAATAAATATTTTTTAAAAAAGAAATTACTTCTTTTTAAAAATTGCAAGGAGACAACTTACAAGTATATACATTTATAGAGTACAAAGTGATAATGTGATCCATGAAAACAGTGTGGAATAATTTAATCAAGCAAATAAGCATCATGACATCAAATACTTAAATTTTTGTGGTGAGGACATGTAAAACATATTCTGTTAGCAATTCTGAAATGTACAAAACTTCGTTATTAACTGTAGCCACCATACTGTGCAACAAATCTTAAAAAAACGAAATAATTTGGTTTGAGATTTGGTGCCTTACACCCGGGTACCGACTCCAGCCGCCCAGATTCTGGCCCTATGGTAATGGCAGAGGGGACGGCAGTGGTGAGGGACCAGGCCGGGTGCCAGGGTGCAGGATTTCTATAATTGGCCCGATTAATTCTTTGATGAAATCGACAGTATCAGCAGTATATTCAACAGAACATAAGAGCAGATTGCTCCAATAGTGAAAAAATTCTTGAGCCTTCTGGAGGCCAAGATGAAGGTATATGGAAGTCTGAACATTTAAGGCAATTTTGTTGAGCTAAATGGACTTGCTGTCGATCTTCAGAGTGAATGCCATCCAGATACTTGTACTCAAATGACAGCAGCTGAACAATGGATTTTTCTGTGTGCAGCTCATAAAACTCCCAACGAGCCTCCTGCTCTAAACTGTGCTAGACATACTGTTGATGGTGCTGTGTGTCTTCAGGATAGCAAGAAATATTTTCCTAGCAGGATTAGCATAAAGGAATCAAAACTAGGGTGAGTATGCCCTAGGATTTACAGAATATTTTCTCCTACTTATTTTCATCACTAGCAATATTTGATGACTATGAAATGAAAATGAAACATTTTTGTGTCATCCGTTTACTAAATTTGTGACGAAATACAATTTGATGTCCAAGGATAGCCCGATTGTACTAATTCAGTTGCTGGAGAAAGTAAAGCAAGAAGAGAATCATACATAAAAATGTA
The DNA here is from genome assembly GCF_033115175.1 of Lepus europaeus. Classification (NCBI taxonomy): domain Eukaryota; kingdom Metazoa; phylum Chordata; class Mammalia; order Lagomorpha; family Leporidae; genus Lepus; species Lepus europaeus. The sequence continues at coordinate 178,001,347 of NC_084827.1, forward strand.
CTGATCACATAATTAACATTAATTATGTACTGTATGTATCATTCTAGGCACCTCAGTCATGTATCCCTCTTATAGCTTCTTTGGTTAGTACAGGTTTTTGTATGCTGTGTGTTGCCTTTAAAAATAGGAAATACTCTAAGTTATTCATGAACTGTATATTCACCAGTGTGGCACTCATGGTTTTTAAATAAGATTAGTATTATCTATTTATAATGCTTATTAATAAAAGAATTTACAGTTTGGTAAAATTGCTAAACAATCATTGGATTATAATCTTCATCAAATAAACCCATCTATAAAATGATGAGTAAGCTTGAGGTGTCACACAAGCCATTAACTAAAGAGATAGCATGTTTTTCTGGGTAAGGATTTTGAAACACATTTTGAATAATGTGACAGTGTTAATGGGTAGATAAAATGATTTTTTTCATATTCAAAAAATATTCTTTGTTCAAGGCTGAATAGTATCCCACTGTATATAAAGAACACATTTTAAAATTTATTCATCCATGGATGGACACTTTAATTGATTCCATATTGTGGCTATTGCAAATAGTGCTTTAATTAACATGGGAGTGCAGCCCTATCCTTGGCAAATGATTTCAGGTTTTTTTTTTGGGTAAATACTCAGAACAAGGATTGCTGGATCATGTGGCAATTCTATTTTCTAGTTACAAGTTTTAAAAATATTTTGAGAGAGAGAGAGAGCTCTCTGCTGGTTCATTCCTTGAATGCCTGCAGTGGTCGGTCCTGGGCTAGTGTGAAGCTGTGAGCCGGGACTCCACCCAGGTCTCCCAAGTGGCTGTCAGGAACTCGATCACTTGAGGCATCTCTGCTGCCTCCAGAGTCAGGGACAGGAGCTAGGGATCAAACCAGGTCCTTTGACATAGGATGCAGGCATCCGGATCAGTGTCTTCATTGCTAAACCAAACACCTGCTCCTTTACTTTTAGTTTTCTGAGGGATCGGCATACATTTTCCACAATGACTGTACTTACGACATTCCCGTCAACAAGGGCTCCCTTAACTTCCTGTGTTTGCCAATTCTCATTATGTCTTTTTCTCTTTAATAATGGTCATTCTGGCCGGCGCCGCGGCTCAGTAGGCTAATCCTCCGCCTTGCGGCGCCGGCACACCAGGTTCTAGTCCCGGTCGGGGCACCGATCCTGTCCCGGTTGCCCCTCTTCCAGGCCAGCTCTCTGCTGTGGCCAGGGAGTGCAGTGGAGGATGGCCCAAGTGCTTGGGCCCTGCACCCCATGGGAGACCAGGATAAGCCCCTGGCTCCTGCCATCGGATCAGCGCGGTGCGCCGGCTGCAGCGCGCCTACCGCGGCGGCCATTGGAGGGTGAACCAACGGCAAAAGGAAGACCTTCCTCTCTGTCTCTCTCTCACTATCCACTCTGTCTGTCAAAAAAAAAAAAAAAAAAAAAAATAATGGTCATTCTGATTTCTCATTGGGGTTTTAATCTGCAGCTTCCTATTGATTTGTAATGTTGAATTTTTACAAAATGTATCTCCTGGGCCATTTTATGTCTTCTTTTGAGAAATTACAATTCAGATCCCTTTTTTCAAAACTCAGTATTTCATTTCTTGCTCTTGAGTTGTTAGAACTCCCAGTGTATTTTGGATATTAACCTGTTGTCAGATGGATGGCTTGCAAATGTTTTTTCCCAATCTATTGTTCATCTCTTCAGACTTTAGTTTCTTTCACCGTGCAGTAACTTTTACTTTGACATAAACCTAATTTAAATATTTTTGCTTTTGTTGCCTACACTCTCTGGGTGAAATTTTTAAAAAATCATTGCAAAGAGCAATGTTACAAAATTTTTCACTGTGATTTCTTGTAGTGGTTTTACACTATGGCCCCATGTTTATGTGTTTAATCATCTTTGAGTTGAGTTTTGTATATGGCACGAGAGAAAGATCCAGTTTGATTTTTCGGCATGCATAGTTATCTATTTTTACATCACCATTTATTAACGAGAATATTTTTTCCACATTGTGTATTTTTGGCACCGTTGCTGTAAATCAGTTGGCTGCAGATCCGAGAGCTCGTTGCTGAGTTCTGTCCTCCGATCACTGTAGCTTTTCAGCAGGACTCGCAGTCGGGGGGTGCGATGCCTTCAGTTTTGTACTTTTTGCTTGTGATTGCTGAGGCTGTTTATGGGTCTTTATGGTTCCAAGAATTTTAAGATTGCTCTTATCATTTCTGTGAAGAATGTCACAGGTATTTTAATAGGAACTGAGTTAAATCTGTAGATTCCTTTGGATAGTATAGGTATGGTTTTGGATGTTTTCACCATAGAGAAATATTAAATCTTTGAAGATCTATCTAGATCTATCTATCCATCTATTTATCATGATTGGACAGTGGACAACATATACATGTACTGAAACATCATGTAGTACCCTATAACTATGTACAATTTACAGATACCTGTTAAAATTTGCTAAAAAAAAAAAAGACTTCAGGCTAGCTTTGCATTTTTTGTATTTTTATCAATTTCATCAACATTTTATAGATTTCAGCATAGAGCTCTTTCACCTCCTTGGTTAAATTTATTCCTGAGTATTTTGTTTTTCATAGCTATTTTAACTAGAATTTGTCTCTTAATTTCTCTCTCAGATACTTTGTTAAATGTTAGTGTGTAGTCATGCTAATTATTTTTGTATGTTGATTTTGTGTCCTATACCTTTCCCATATTTGTTTATTAAAGAATTTTTTGCTGAGGTTGAGCAATTTTCTGTATAGATCATGTCATAGACAATCAGGGTCAATTTCACTTCTTTTTCCCCTATTTGGGATCCATCCATTTGTTCATCTTGTGTAATTGCTCTGGCAAGGACTTCCAATACTGTATTGAATGTTGGTGGCAAGAATGGACATCTTTTTCTTGTTCAAGGTCTTAGAGAATGTTAACCTCGGGCCTCTCATCTGTGGCCTTTATTGTGTAATATCCCCTACTATCTTTTGGTTTGCACTGTATAGAATACCGTTTGTCCAGCCCCTCGCATTCAGCCTATCGCTGAGGTGAGGTCTTGCAGGAAGAGTATCGTCTGTTCTAATTTTCCTCTCCCTCCAGTCTCTCTGTCTCTCTAGTGGAGAATTTAATCTGTTCAAGGCAGTTGTTGACATGGAAGGATGTCTGGCAGCTCTTGGCTTATGATTTTCTATTTGTTTTATTGCTATGCTATCTCTGCCTCCCTTTGTGTCTGTTAGACTTCATGCTTTGGTGGTTTTCTGCTATAGTGTTTTGGGTCCCTTCCATTTCATTCTGTTCTTCTATGGGCTTCTGTTATGTGGTTGCTAAGAGGCTTCCACAGAACACCTGACAACAGTCTCTTTCAAGTTTGTGAGAGCATAGCTTTGATTGCATACAAGTCTACACTTTTACTCCGCTCACTGCGTTTCAAGTTTTTGATTTCAGAGTTGACATAATTTTGTCATGTGTCTCCCTTGACAGTTTTCAGCTCTAGCTCTAGCTGGTATTCACAGTATGGTCTTTGAGTTCTTGGGCCCTAGGGGTGAAATTCTCTTCTAGCCTCCCACCACAATCCTAGAGCGTGTAGAATGTTATTAATTCTAGCTTTTTTTTTTCTTAAAAAAAAGTGTATGTTTTCCCTGATCGGTGACAACTAACTGAGCACCAAAGGGAAACCTGTGGAAGTGAAATGGACACTATGAGAAATAGTGACTTGATCAGCTCTTGTGCTGACTGTTGATGTACAATGTAATACTTTATCCTTTTTAGTATTTTTTATTGTTGTTGTTCTAGTACTAGTGGTTGAACTCTGTAATTAACACACAATTATTCTTAGGTGTTTAAATTTTAACTGAAAAGTGATCCCTGTTAAATATAAAAGTGGAAAAAGAGAGGGAGGAGATGTACAATTTGGGACATGCTCAATCGGACTTGCCCCAAATGGTGGAGTTAGAAATGTGCCAGGGGATTCCAATACAATCCCATCAAGGTGGCATGTACCAATGCCGTCTCACTAGTCCAAGTGATCAATTTCAGTTCACAATTGATGGCTCTGATAGGTCTAAGAGTCAAAGGGATCACACAAACAAGACAAGTGTCTGCTAATACTAACTGATAGAATCAAAAAGGGAGAGAAGGATCCAACATGGGAAGTGGATACACAGCAGACTCATAGAATGGCAGATGTCCTAAACAACACTCTGGCCTCAGAATTAGCCCTTAAGGCATTCGGATCTGGCTGAAGGGCCCATGAGAGTATTGTAGGCATGGAAAGCCAAGACACCATGGAAAAGAAAAAAAAAAGAAGAAGACCTAAATGAAAGATCTCTGTGAGTGAGATCCCAGTGGAAAGAACGGGGCCATCAAAGAAGGAGGTGCCTTTCTCTGAAGGGAGGAGAGAACTTCCACTTTGACTATGACCCTATCAGAATAAGATCAAAGTCGGCGAACTCTAAAGGCTTCCATAGCCTTGGCAACTCATGACTAGAGCCTAGGGAGATTACTGACACCATAAACAAGAGTGTCAAATTGGTAAGTCAGCAACAGAAGTCACTGTGTACTTACATCCCATGTGGGATCTGTCCTTAATGTGTTGTCTAATGTGCAGTGATGCTATAACTAGTACTGAAACAGTATTTTTACACTTTGTGTATCTGTGTGGGTACAAACTGATGAAATCTTTACTAATTATATACTGAATCAATCTTCTATATATAAAGATAATTGGAAATGAAAAAAAAACCTGGTATTAAACTGGAAATGGCATAGAAAATTAATTAATTTTTAAAAAAAATATTAAGCAGGATCTCTGTCTTTAATGTGCTGTACACTGTTATTTAATGCTATAACTAGTACTCCAACAGTATTTTTTTCACTTTGTATTGATATATGGGGGCAAACTGTTGAAGTCTTTACCTGATATATACTAACCTGATCTTCTGAATATAATGAGAATTGAAAATGAATCTTGATGTGAATGGAAGGGGAGAGGGAGCGGGAAAGGGGAGGGTTGCGGGTGGGAGGGAATATATGGGAGGGGGGAAGCCATTGTAACCCATAAGCTGTACTTTGGAAATTTATATTCATTAAATAAAAGTTTAATAAATGAAAAAAAATCCAAAAAAAAAGTGTACATGGAATTTATTTCCATGATGCTCAGAGGGAAATGCAAAGGCTTTCAAGTGCTAAACACAGCTTTGAATTTTCCGAGGATGTTGAGGCATAAGTCACAGTGCTTTCTTAAAAAAACAAAACAAAGCAAAACCTTTTTATTAAAATACATGATACAGAGGCTGGTGCTTTGGCATAATGGGTTAAGCCATGCCCACATTGCAAGCATCCCCTATGGTTCCTGACTGTTCCACTTCTGATCCAGCTCCCTGGTAATGGCCTGGGAAAGTAGCAGCTGATGACCCAAGAGCCTGGGCCCCTGCACTCATATTGGAGACCTGAAAGAAGCTCTTGGCTCCTGGCTTCCATTTGACCCAGCCCAGCCATTATGGCCATGTGGGTAGTTAACCAGAGGGTGAAAGTCAGCAGACTAAACAAATCTGTCACGAGTCAGGAGCTTCCATCAAAATTGATGAGGCTTTAGAAGGATCCAAAGATGGGATCATTACCATTACGGGAATGCAGGACTGGATACAGAATGCACAATATTTGCTGCAGAAGAGTGTGAAGCAATGTTCTGAAAGTTTTTCCAAGACTACTGAAAAACTTAAGGAGTTCTGCATCTTTTTTTTTTTTTAAATATGTGTCTGTTTAAGAAGCCAATATTCCTCTGCTTCATAGGTATTCTGCATTTGAGGTGTAGTGAAATCTTTGCCGTTCACCTGATGTAATGTTTTAGTTCCTTACAAACAGGACTGGGGGGGACACACAAAAACTTAACATAGTACCATAGTTTGACTACAGTGGCTTTGTAGTAAGTTTTACCATCTGGTAGAGCACTATTCTTCTTTCTAAATTTTCTCAGTAATTTTCATAATGTATTATCCTATGTCAAATTTTGAATTATTTTGTTTAGTTCCAAAAAACAAAAATAGTTCTTTAGGGCTATAATAATATTATATTAAATGTTTTTGTTAATTTGTAAAAGATTGATATGCTTTCACTGGTAAGTCTTCCTATTCAGGAATATGAATTCCTTTTTATTTATTCAGATCTTGTTTTGTGCCCATCAGTAAAAGTTCACTCTTTATGTAAGCATTTTATCTTTCTTATTAAAACATGCTCCTAGACATTTTATTATTTTTTAAACTGTTATGCATAGGGCAGTTTCCATTTGTGTCTTGAACTGGCCATTGGTAATTAAAGTACAGCTTTGATTTGGCACATTTACTTGTGTCTAGCTATATTATTAATTTCTCATGTGATTTTGTGAGAGTTATGAGGTATACAACATTATCTGCAAACAATTCCCTCACCCCAGTATGTATACCACTTATTTTGCTTTACTGGAATACAAACCTCCAAAACATTGTGGAATAATATTGTCGATCTAGACAGTTTAGCTTGGGATCCAATCACTTGCAGTTGCAAAAGCCTTGACAAATCCAAGAATAAGTTTCTTGGCAGCTGCTCAGTTGCTAGACCCAGGTGAAATATCATGTCTTATCTCAGCAGATTATTTTGTCAGGATGGGCGTATTAATTTATTAGTTGTTCTGACCTTGTACAAGTTTAGTAGACTTTGTGACAAAGTCACAAACTCATAGATATTGGCAGATACTTGATGAAAGAGCGTCTTGAGCCAATGGATGGAAAAGTAAAATCATGCGTGCTGTCAAAAGCAGTCAGATTACAGCTTTTAGGCCTGTCAAAAGTAGGCATAGCGAAAATTCTTCCCAGGCTGTAGTGTTGATGTTTTCAAGCTGCGGCTGCTTCTGGGGTAGGAGGGCGAGTCGTCGGCGGAAAGATGGTGTGCGAAAAATGTGAAAAGAAACTTGGCACGGTTATCACTCCGGATACATGGAAGGATGGTACAAGAAATACCACAGAAAGTGGTGGGAGAAAGCTGAATGAAAATAAAGCTTTGACTTCAAAAAAAGCAAGGTTTGATCCTTATGGAAAGAATAAATTCTCCACTTGCAGAATTTGTAAAAGTTCTGTGCACCAACCAGGTTCTCATTACTGCCAGGGCTGTGCCTACAAAAAGGGCATCTGTGCCATGTGTGGAAAAAAGGTTTTGGATACCAAAAACTACAAGCAAACGTCTGTCTAGCTATATTGATGAGGTTTCTGGCTTTCTCTGTAATTTTGCTTTCTCATTTGAATTTTCAAGGGATGACATAGATGTTCAACTTATAAAATAACATGTTTTAAGAGAAGTAATTTACTTTACACTGAGAATGTTGATTGATATTCAGTCCTTAACTCTCAAGAAGTTCTGAACAGCAGCCTGAGTGCTTATTTCCCTCGGGAACATTGTTTTGAACTAGAGTCAGCGGCAAAGTTAATGTTAGCAGACCTCCCGGTTCTGTGTGCTCTGCTTATTTAACATTCTTCATGTAATTCTTATCCCTTCCCTCTATTCATAGATGTTGCAAAACTGGAGCTGGAGCTTAATACTTCACTCTGAACTTGACATCTAGACTTTTAACTCTTTCCTCATTCCCTTATTGTATAGTTCTTGAAGTCAGCAGCCATTTAATTAATTGCAGTTTCATAGAATATTTAAATGCTTGAGGCCATTTATTTCTGAGTGCTTCCTTGGTAATTTAGTTCTGAACCACATCAGACAAGTTGGATGTGGGGCTTTTTCAAAAATTGGTTCTTAAAGCCAGAGTTCCAGCACCTTCTGTACATGAACAAGAAAAGAAGGAACACCCACATGTCCCTCTGAATATGCACATACTAGATTTTGGAAAAACACTGAAGACCTTGAACTCAAGTTTTCATGAGAGCCAGGAGAGCAGTGTTTGTCCATGTTGAGATGTGATGAAAATGAATCCCCACTCCTAGGGAAAGCTCTTTGAAGCAAAAACAAACTTCTTTTTTTTATATCTATATATCTCCCTTCCCCATCCCCCAAAGAAATAAATAGAACAAAGCAAAAAAAAAAAAAAAAAGTAGGCATAGCTAGGCATGACTGCGCTTTGCAAGATCAGGCACAGTGACTGATGCAAGTTGCAGGACTCCAAGAGGCTGAGCCTACTCAAAGGGCTCTCTCCCTGTTATACGTTATCCTCTATCAGTGCAGCTCCAAGTACCACCCAGACGTTGCCTTCACCCTTGCCCTCTTCCAAGGTGGGGCCCTGCAACTTTCTGAACCATCAGAGTTCAGTGTGGCTTATTGGGCACTTGAGAGGTTTAGAGTACAGACAGGTAGATATGATTTCACATTATAGATCCCATAATAGTGTCTATAAAGTATAAAACATATTGAACTGTACATGGTATTATGTATGTTTGGTTATATAAAAAAGTTTTTCACAATGTTCATGGAAAATGGAATTAAAAGATAATGCCGGGGCCGGCGCTGTGGCGCAGTGGGTTAACGTCCTGGCCTGAAGTGCCAGTGTCCCATATGGGCACAGGTTCGAGACCTGGCTGCTCCACTTCTGATGCAGCTCTCTGCTATGGCCTGGGAAAGCAGTGGAAGATGGCCCAAGTCCTTGGGCCCCTGCACCCACGTGGGAGACCCTGAAGAAGCTCCTGGTTCCTGGCTTTGGATTGGTGCAGCTCCGGCCATTGCGGCCAAGGGGGAGTGAACCTCTCCCTCTCTATGTCTGTCTCTCTGCCTTTTAAGTAAGATGAAAATACAGAAATAATTTATATAAAAGAGGTCCCTTAGACAAAGAGGCATGGACATAGCTCACTTGCAAGTGTGAATTCTCACTAGAAGACTCAGGCATAGTGTGCATTTCCCCTTCCCTGGCCAGACCTGCAGCTGACTTGTGTGCAAAGCTTGCAGTAGCTGCACTTGCTGGAGAGCAGGCACCGTAATCTGATTGGCACCTGTCTGATATGAAGGAACCATTGTTGATGACAGGGTGTGTATTTGCTTGTGTGTGTGTTTGTGTGGCAACTCAAGCCCCTCAGAGGGTTTCTGTTCTTTCTTGAGGTCTGTAAGAAAACCTCCCTGGTTTTATCTGCAGAATTCTGCTCACGGCTCTACTTCAGTACTTCAGCAAGGATGGCAGATCAACATTCTGGAAGACATTAGAATAGTTTTGGTGGAGCAACAACTATTAGGCATTTTAGAATTTTGATGATTTCCAGTAGAAATGACTACTGGGTCCAGCTGGAAGGGCTTTGGGTTCACGTTGCACATTTCAGGGAGAATTCTCTCAAGCACTGGGCTGGGATTCAGTCACACAACAGTAAGGACCTGAGCTTCCCCCATTTCTTTTGGATTCTGGCTCCATTCCAGAATCCAAATTCAAATTGAGCTTTAGTGGGTATGGCCAAGGTCTTCCAACAAGATTAGAATATAAGCTTTAATTGCTTTTATTTATCTAGTTTTCAAACATATACAAAGACGATATTATAATACTTGGAGGCAACTGGGGGAATTTAATTATGGACTAAAAACAATATAATATTAAAGAATTGTTGATTTTATTATATGTGATAATGTAGTTATGTAACAAATTTTCTCACATTTATTGAAATAGGGATGGAGTGAAATTTCGATAAGTTCCTGTAAACAAATGAGAACCCATAAATTTTAGAAAAGAAGGAAAGAAGGGAATAGATGGATCTGCACAGCAAATTATTGAAAATTATTTTAACATAAGGATGGGTATATGATTATTGAGTACACAGCAATATGGGAGTTCTTGGTACAAAATTGTGCACTTATACATGGTTAAGATGGTAATTTTCATGTTATGTGTATTTAACCACTATTACATTTTTAATTTTAAAAGTATAGTCAATCAAATGAGGTATAAAGCACATACATGAACTAAAAAGATTAAAAAAAAAAAACAACATGTAATCATTTCAATGGGCACAGGTAAAGTATTTGACAAAATCCAGAAGCTGTTCTTGATACCAAAGCAAACAGGAAAAACAAGGACATTTTTCAAGATAAGGAAGGGCATCTTCATAAAACTCACAGCTAGCAACCTGCTTAGTGGTCAAAGACTGACCGTGTCCCCACCGAGGCGACACAGGTCGATGAAGGCTGCTCCCTCTGCTCCTGTTCAGTGTTGCCCTATCCAGGGCAAGCAAGCAAGAAAAAGATAAAAGTGATCCAAATTGCAGGACAGAACGTTTCCCATGTTCTTTCCTGAGTAGTTTTAAGCTGCTGGAATCAAGTTTAAGCGTTAATCCATTTTAAGTTGGATACTCTGTTATGGATGAGAGAAGTTTGCAGTTTTATGTTTCTGTATTTCCATTCAAATTTCTCAACTGCAATAATTGAAAAGACTGTCCTTGTCCTTCCCTCATTGAATATCCTTGGCAGCTTTGTCAAAAGTCTACTGACCATAGGTTCCCAATACCTGGGTTCTTTTCTGGGTTCTCTATTACTTTCCAATTATTAGGGGGTGGCTTTCTCTCTCACTTGCTCTCTTTTGCCTGCTGTCTCTGGCTCTGTGTCTGCCAGTGCCATGCTATTTTAGTTACTATAGCTTTTAGTATAATTTGAAATAAAGTAGTGTTAATACCTCCAGCTTTGTTGACTTTGCCATGAGTTCTTTTGGCTATTGGGAGTCTTTTCAGGAATTCGTTTCCATTTATGTCAAGAATGTCATTTCTATTTTATTAGGAATTGTTTTAAATCTGTAGATAGTTTTGAGTAGTGCGGACATTTTAAATAAATCAGTTCTTCTAATCTGTGAGCACAGTATATCTTTGCATTTGTTTATGCTTTCTTTAATCTTTCATCAATATTTTATAGCTTTTTGTGTGTAGATCATTCAGTTCTTTGACTAGATGTATTCCTAAGTATTTGATTTATTGTTTTGTTAATTTCTCCACTGGATAGTTTATTATCAACTAGGACTGCTACTGAAGTTCATGTGTACATTTTATATGCTGCAACATTATCCTATTCATTTATTATTTCTAGCCTTTTTTTTTTTTTTGGTGGAGATTTTGGTGTTTTCTGTAAAAAATCATGTCATCAGCAAAAAGAAGTTTCTCTTCCCCCTTTCGTTTTTGGATGACTGTTACTTCTCTCTCTCTCTCTCTCTTTTTTTATAGATTTATTTATTTATTTGAAAGTCAGAGTTATACAGAGAGAGGAGAGGCAGAGAGACAGAGAGAGAGGTCTTCATCTGCTGGTTCATTTCCCAAATGGCCACGACGGCTGGAGCTGCACTGATCTGAAGTCAGGAGCCAGGAACTTCCTCTGGATCTCCAACATGGGTGCAGGGGCCCAAGGACTTGGGCCATCTTCTACTGCTTTCCCAGGCCATAGCAGAGAGCTGGATTGGAAGTGGAACAGCCAGGACTTGAACTGGCACCCATATGGGATGCTGGCACTGCAGGTGGTGGCTTTACCCACTTTGCCACAGCGTCGGCCCCAGCTAGTCACTTCTTGTAAGGACTCTATTTAAGAGGCTGCTGTTGTGGCACAGTAGGTTAAAACTCCCTGTAACTCTGTGAGTGCATTCCATATGAGTGCTGCTTCCAGTTCCTCACTGTTCCACTTCCGATCCAGGTCCCTGCTGATGCTCTGGTAGTTTCCTGGGCTCCTGGCTTCAGCCAGGCCCAGCCCTAGCCTGACCACAGTGCCAGCCCCAACTGTTACTTCTGTCTTTGGTAATTACACTGGAAAAGACATCCAATGCTAGGATGCATACAACAGGCAAGAATGGACCCCCTTGTTGTTTGAGTTCTCAGAGGAAAAGCTTTCAGTTTTTCAACACTGAGTGTAAGGTTAGTTGTGGGCACGTCATAAATATCCCTTATTGTATTTGGATACATTCCTTCAGTAGCTACTTAGGTGAGAATTTTTCCCATGAAAGATTGTTGAATTTCATTAAATTCTTTTCATGTATCTAATGAATCTATATGGTTTTGTTCTTCATTCTGTTCATAAAACATATGACATTTATTGATTTGCATATGTTGAGCCATCCTTGTATCTCAAGGATAAATCCCACTTGATAATATGAAATAATTCATCAATGTGTTCTTGCATTCAGTTCTCTAATATTTTGTTAAAGATTTTTGAATCTACTTGTTTTTAAAATTTTATTTATTAAAAAAATTTTTTATACTTGTTTTTGTTTTTAAAGATTTGTTTGAGAGGCCAGTGCTGTGGCATAATATGCTAAGCCTCTACCTGCAGTGCCACGTCCCATATGGGCTCCAGTTCATGTCCTGTCTGCTCCTCTTCTGATGCAGCTCTCTGCTTATGGAAAGCAGTGAAAGATGGTCTGAGTGCTTTGGCCCCTGCACCCTCGTGGGAGACCCAGAAGAAGCTCCTAGCTCCTGGCTTTGGATAAGTGCAGCTCTAGCAGTTGCAGCCATTTGGGGAGTGAGCCGGTGGATGGAAGACCTCTCTCTGTCTCTCTCTCTCTCTCTGTAACTCTACCTCTCAAATAAATAAATAAATCTCTAACAAAAAGATACATTTAAAAGGCAGAGTTACAGAGAGAGAGAGAGATAGACAGAGACAGAGAGAGCTCTTTCATCTGCTGGTTTACTCCCAATGGCCACAATGGCTGGAGCTGGGCCAGACTAAATCCAGGACCCAGGAGCTTCATCCAGGTCTCCCACTGGGTGCAAGGACTCGATACTTGGGCCATTATCTTTTGCTTTCCAAGATGTATCAGCATGGATGGGAGCTGATCAGAAGTAGAGCAGTCAGGAATTGAACCAGCACCCATATGGGATGCTGGCAGCTGCAGGTGGTCACTTAACCCATGAGGCCAAAGTGTTGGGCCCTGGAATCTGTGTTTATCTAAGCATGTCAATCTATGTTTATCTGTAATTTTCTTACAAGATTTTTGCCTGGCTTTGCTATCTGAGTAATGGCTTTGTGCAAAGAATTTGGGTATATTCCTCCTCTTTGGTTTTTTGGAAGAGTTTGGGTAGGGCAGGTATTAGGTCTTTAAATGTTACGTGGAAAGCAGCTGTGAAGCGCTCGAGTCCTGGTCTTTTCTTTGATGGGAGACTTCCTATTACTGATTCAGTATCCTCACTTGCTACTACTCTATTGATATTTGCTACTTCTTCATAATTTAGTCTTGGCAGGTCGCATGTGTGTAGGAATGTATCGATTCTGAAGGTTGTTGATCTGTGTTCACAGTAATGTCATATCCTTTTACTGCTGTGGCATCAGTCATAACATTTCTTACCTCATTTCTGATTCTGTTTTCTCTCTTTTTTTATTTGTTAGGCTAGTTAAAGATTTGTTAATTTTGTTTATTTTTAAAAAACCCAAATCTTAGTTTTGTTGGTATTTTGAAGCCTCTTTTTAAATTATTTCTGTTCTGATCTCATAACATTCCTTTCTGCTAATTTTAGGTTTAGTTGATTTTTTTTTTCTAGTTCTTTGAGATGTAATGTTAAGGTTATATTTGAAAATTTTCCTTTCTTTAATGTAGGCAGTTATGGCTATTCATTTTCCTCTTAGAACTATTTTTCTTTGTCCCATAAGTTTGGCTTATTGTGTTTTTGCTCTTATTTATCTCAAGATAGTTTTAAAGTTTCCATTTAGTTACTTCATTGACCCATTGGTTGTTTAGGAGTGTGTTTAATTTTCATGTCCTTGTGGATTTTCCAGAATTTCTCCTGTTACTGGTTTCTACTTTCATATCCTTGTGTCTGGCAAATATGCTTGTTATAATTTAAATGCCCCTAAGTTAGCTGAGGCCTATTTGCCACTATGTGATCCATACTGGATCTTGACAGTATGTATTCCTTTGATGTTCAATGGAAGATTCTGTCTGTGTTAGGTTCATGGTATTGGTGCTACATGTTGGCAATGCATGTGCGCGCACACACACACACACACACCTTGTTCAGTCTTCTTAATGAATAGACCCATTTATCATTACATAGCATTTCTTTTTGTCTCTTTGACCAGTTTTTGACTTAATGTGAATTTTATCAGATGCAAGTATAGCTACCTGTATCTCTTTAGGTTTTATTTGTGAGGAATATTTTATTTATCCTTTCTCTTTCATTCCATGTATGTCTAAAATTATGGGGAATCATTTCTGGTTGGGCGGTTTACGTAGTTGAGACTTTCTTTTTAAAATCCATTTAGTTACTGTATGCCATTTATTGGGTATTTAAAGTTAATGATTATTAGCAAGGACTTACTACTGCCATTAAATATTTATTTATTTATTCTCATTTTATTTGAAAGGCAGGGGTGGGGAGGAGAAGAGGGAAGGAAAGATCTTCTATCCATTGGTTCACTTCCCAAATGCCCAAAATAGCCAAGGCCGGTCCAGGCTGAAGCTAGGATCCTGGAACTCAGTTCAGGTCTCCCACAGGGATGGCAGGGACCCAGTCATTTGAGTTGTTACCTGCTGCCTCCCGGGTGTGCATCAGCAGAAAGTTGGAAGTGTAAATGGAGCTGGGACTCAAACCCACACTCCAGTGTGGTGTGTGAGCATCCCAAGCAGTGTCCCAACTGCTGTGCCAAATGCCTGTCCCAGTACAGCCATTTTGTTAGGTGTTTTCTGGTTGTTTTATAGATAATTTCTTTCTTCCTTCCTTGCTTGGCTTAATGCTTTCTGTAGAGGTATTTTTTATCCTCCTTATTTTTGTTGTGTGTTCCTACTGAACATTTTTCCTTTGGGTACTATGAGGCTTATCTAGAACACCTTTTACCGTCAACAGTCTATCATCTAATAACAACTTAAGTATGACTGCATTCAGCAACTACAGTTCTACTCCTCGTCCACCTACATTTTTATGTTTTTAATGTCAAAGTATACAACATTTTGTCATGTGAATCCCTCCACAACTTACTTTCTCTGTAATTGCTATTCGTAGTTTTGGGGTTTAACTCTTATACTGAGGATAAAATTGCCTTACACAGCGTTATTACAGTCCTGAATTCTTAATGTGCTTATGTTTTACTTATGTCATTGGGTTTTTGTTTTTGAGTGTTTCATATTATTAATTAGTGGTTTTTGGTTCAATTTAAAAAGTCCCTTTATCATTTCTTAGAGATAGATCCAGTGGTAATGAACTCACAACTTTTTGTCTGAGAAAGGGGTTTAAATCTCACTCAATCTTGAATGAAAACTCTTTTGGGTAAAGTATTCTTCGCTGGAATTTTTTTCTTTGTTTTTAAAATTGATTTCTTTTGAAAGTGAGAGTTACACAGAGAAATCGAGACACAGAGAGATACATAGAAAGTGAGAGAGAGACAAAGAGAGAGATCCTCCATCCACTCCCCAGATGGTACTCCCCAGTTCTGGGCCAGGCAAAGCCAGGAGCTGGGAACTTCACCTGCATCTCGCACGTGGGTAGGAGGAGCCCAAACACTTGGGCCATCTTCCACTACTTTCCCAGGCCATTAGCAGGGAGGTAGATTGAAAGTGGAGCAGCCAGAAGAGGAACTGACCCCCACATGTGGTGCCTGCATTGCAGGTGGCAGTATGACCCACGACACTATAACACCAGCCCCGGTTGGCATTTTTCTTTCAGTCCTTTGAATGCATCATCCCAGTCTAGAGCCATACCACCTTGAGCGTGCCCGATCTTGTCTGAATGCATCATCCCAGTCTAGAGCCATACCACCTTGAGCGTGCCCGGTCTTGTCTGAATGTATCATCCCAGTCTATTCCAGCCTACAGAATTTCTACTGGAAGAATCCTGATAACTGTGTAGGAACTCCTTTATTTGAGTTGTTACTTACATCTTGTTGCTCTCAGAATACTTTCTTTCACTTTGATTTTGCATAGTTCAATCACTATGTTTCGTGACGTCCCCTGTTTGAGTTGGATTTTTTGAGAGCCACTGTGCTTTGTGTGCCTGAGTTTTGGGATCTATGCCCAAATTAGGGACCTTTCCAGCAGTAGGGTCACTTGTCCACAACGACTTCCCTGCCAGGAAGGAGTCAGTCCCTTTCCCACTTGGAACCTGGGAGAGGAACCAATTTCCTTCTGGGGAAAGAGCCTTTGGTAGTTCGAGGATAAAACCCCCATTTAATTTTGGGTCCAGTGGCGGAAAAGTGGCTTTATTCAAATTTATTTTCTGTCTTATATTTCTGAGTCTCCGAAGGTCAACAGCATTGCTTAATAACATTTTCTAAACTCACATTTCAATCCAGGATGTGATCTCTTCCCCGGGCATAGTTCAAAGCTACTCTTGCCTGGAAAATATAAAAATAAGCACCTCAGCAAATACTCCTCATTAATTATTGTTTTCCCAAGTAAATCATTGGCAGTGGGGGTAATTTTTTATTTTAAACTAGAGGAATACATGGCCTTCCCTGGGGCAGGTTTTGTGCCGGTATTTCTTCCACCTACTGTAGTACTGAGCATGGACTCCCAGCAGGTGCGTTGCTCTGGGCTGCGGTTATCCATGGCGCCTGCAGTTGTGAGAGGCCTCCTTCCACTATGGGTATGTCTGCTGCTGACTTCTGGTGCTGGCGAGGCAGGCAAGCTGCTGGTGGTTCCCATGGATGGGAGCCACTGGTTTACCATGCGCTTGGTCGTAGAGAAGCTCATCCAGAGAGGGCACGAGGTGGTTGTAGTCATCCCAGAGGTGAGTTGGCAACTGGGACAGTCGCTGAACTGTACAGTGAAGACCTACACACCGTCTCACACTCTGGAGGACTTCAACCGTGAGTTCATGTTTTTTGCCAAAACTCAATGGAAAATTCGGGAGAATAATTTAATTCACTTAATAACGGGTTCTTCCAGAGGTATTTTTGAAATCATTTTTTCACATTGTAGGAGCTTATTTAATGACAAAAAATTAGTGGAATACATAAAGCAGAATTCATTTGATGCCGTGTTCCTGGACCCTTTTGATATGTGTGGCTTAATTGTCGCCAAGTACTTTTCACTGCCCTCCGTGGTCTTTGGAAGGGGTGTATTTTGTCATTACCTTGAGGAAGCTACGCAGTGCCCCTATCCTCTCTCTTACGTGCCCAGAAGTTTGTTGGCATTCTCAGATGTCATGAGCTTCAAGGAGAGAGTTTGGAACCATCTCATCCACTTGGAAGAACGCCTAATATGCTCCTATTTTTTCAAAAGCGCCTTAGAAATTGCTTCTGAAGTTCTCGAAACGCATGTCACACCCTATGATCTCTTCAGCCACACATCAATTTGGTTGTTACGAACTGACTTTGTTCTGGAACATCCCAAGCCTGTGATGCCCAACATGATCTACGTTGGTGGCATCAACTGCCAGCAGGGGAAACCTTTGTCGAAGGTGCGTTGTCTTCCTGTCCCTGGGTTTTGATACTTAAAAACACTCACAAGACTTCTTATTGTACTGATTAGTCATTTACCTTTGTTGCAGTCAGAGTTTCTTCCTGGTATAATGAGTTATTTGGCCAATTCCTTTAAGGGTGTGTTAGCAAATTTTATCCTGCTGCTCTAGCTTATAGTGATGTATATACGACATATAAAATTGCATATAATTTCCAGGCTTCATTTTGATACTGGCTTTGCAAAGCAACTGCAAACCACAGTGAGATCTGAAAGCCCCCTTTTTTATTCCTATGCTGACCTTCATAAAAATGCTTTCAGTACCCCTATAATATCTTTTCCAATTTTTTAGGATTTGTATATATGTACACATGTATCTAATGGAAACTCTCTCACCTACTGTATTAAAATAAAGTCTAGCATCAAGCTGGACGTATTGTTTGTTACCTTGCAGTTCTCACTCGCCAATAGAACAGAAATGACTTTTTTTTTTTAAATATTGCTTTCTGATCTTCAGACCATCTTCTGATGTTTTCCCGGGCACATTAGCAGGGAGTTGGATCGGGAGTGGGGCAGCAGGGACTGGAACTGGTACCTATGTGGGTTGCAGGTGCAGCAGATGGCAGCTTCACCTTGTTGGGCCACAACCCCAGCCCCAGAGACATCTTTACAGTCCAATGCATACAGCTTTACACACACTTTTAACAATTACATAAACATCTTTACTTTGGGTGAGTCACTTTTCTCTTCAACCAACTGCTATTGATATTCAGGTTTTTCCACTTTTTACCTTTGTGAACAAGGCTGTACTAAGCATTCTTTAATATTTTCTCTACATTCTAATGTTCCTAGATTCTCACCCTTTTTTTTAAAGATTTGTTTATTTATTTGAGTGGTAGAGTTACAGACAGTGAGAGGGAGAAACAGAGAGAAATGTCTTCCGTCCGTTGGTTCACTCCCCAATGGCCGCAACGGGGGGAGCTGCGCTGATCCGAAGCCAGGAGCCAGGTGCTTCCTCCCGGTCTCCCATATGGATACAGGGGCCCAAGGACTTGGGCCATCTTCTACTGCTTCCCCAGGCCACAGCAGAGAGCTGGATTGAAAGAGGAGCAGCTGGGACTAGAACCGGCACCCATATGGGATGCTGGCGCCGCAGGTGGATGATTAACCTACTGCGCCATGGCACCGGCCCCTCACTCTTCACTCAGCAGGCAAGCATCCTAGATACAGCGTTGCTTGGCCAAATGGCATGCTCAGGTGACATTTCAGTAAATGTTCAAGCTGCTTCCCTCACTCTGAACAGCCTCGCACTTTGGTTAGCAATATATGGAAATTCTAGTTTGTCCATGTCTGTGGCAGCTCCAGTGGTTGGTTGTCAAACTTTTAAATTTTTGTTAATTTTCTGGGCAAAAGAATTCCATGTAGCTGTGTCAGTTTTCCTATTATTGACCATTTTTATCTTCTGTGTTGTGAATAATATAGTCACATTTTAAAATTATTTTTGTAGGGTCATTTGTTTCAGGAAATGCTCTACTCCTGTTGAGTATTAGGACTATTTCCTGGGCTCTTCTTCATCATTTTTCCTACAGGATTTTCATGTTTGGGTTAGATTGGTTAATTTCTCCTCAGTTTTTTTCTGGATTTCAACTTGTTTAGCTCTTTCTAAACCTGAGACGTAGGAATCTTTTTGCCACATCATGTTTTAATGTTTTTAATTCCTCTGATATTAGCAGTATTTTTTACAATGAGAACTTTAAACTGTACACTGGAAGGATCTAATTTTATTTTTTCTCTACCAATAGTGCATTGTCCCACATCATTTAGCAAAGAATGCAGTCTTTATCCAGTGTATTGAAAGGCATCTTTATCACATTTTGAGCGTCTGTGCTCTTATGCATCTGCTTCTGGACTTGCAGTCTGGCTTCTCTGATTTGTTTTTCTACTCAGGCACCAGCTGCGTAGTTTCCTTACAGCAGCCTTGGAGTCAGTTTTACTGTCTAGGAGACAGAGACCCGTAGTCGCTATTCTTTCTTCTAAACTTCCATAAAGGATTCAACCCACACATTCAGTTCATCCTTTTAGACTGTACAATTCCGTGTTCTTCAGCGGATTCACAGACACAGGAACATTCACCACTAGCTCATTCCAGGAACTTTGCCTCAACCCAAAAGATACCCCAGGCTCATTGGCAGTTACTTCTCAATTCCCCCCATTCTCCCAGCCTTGGGAATTCATTTTCTTCTCTCTCTCTTTTTTTTAAAGATTTATTTATTTATTTATTTATTTGAAAGGCAGAGTGAGAAGGAGAGGGATCGACAGACCTTGCAGGAGTAGGGGTCAGGGAGGAAGAGAGAGATTTCCATCTACTGGTTTATTCCACAAATGGCTACAATGCCTGGGGCTGGGGCCCAAACTCAGGAGCCTGGAACTCTATCCAGCTCTTCCATGTGGGTCTCAGGGGCCCAAGCACTTGGGCCGTCCTCCACTGCCTTCCCAGGAGCATTACAAGGAGCTGAACCAGAGGTAGAGATGCTGAACCGCACTCCAGTATGGGATGCTGCCATCCCAAGTGGCCTTTGTCTGTGTGGATTGCCTGTCTTGGGCCTTTCTTGGAGACAGAGTCTTGCAGTACGTGGTCCTTTGTGACTAACATCTTCACTTAGCTTCAGGGTTCATCCTTATTGTAGTATGAGTCAGCACTCTGTCCCTTTGTATGGTTGCATTGCATTCCATGTATGGATTTGCCACAGTTTGTTTATCCTTTGTCTGTTGGTGGGTGTTTTGACTGTTTCCCAGTGAATAATGTTGCTGTGAACATTCATGTACAACAGGCCCGGTCGTACTGACTTCAGAGCCCATGTGCCTGGCCTCTGCACATGATTGCCTGCCCCTGAAGACAGCAGAGCTCTTGGGAAATGTTTTGCCTCGACCTTGTGGGAATGTTCCATGCAGTGAACTTTGCCCACCGTGGGTTTGATTTACATCATGGACTGTTCCCTTGGTAGATTTGAGTTGTTTCTGGTGGTGTTACAGAATAACCTGCAGTTGGCTGCCAGTCATCATTTAATGTGAAAGGTCCTCATTTCACAAGAATCTATCGAGAGACGCTGTGTGCTTTGCTGAGTGCTGGGGACATAGCCGTGATGAAAATAGACATGGCTCGGACTGTGAAATACACTTTGGAAGTCAAAGTGGAGGTGCGAAAAGAGCTGATCGTGGAGGCCCTTCACGAGGAGGAGGAGTAGCCTGTGCCACTCCCCCTGCTCCTGGGACCACCACTCATATTGCTGCAAGCCCGCTGCAGAGTTGTAGACACAGCCCTTGCAGTAGAACCATTGCCCACTGCACATGTCTCTGGGGAAGCCGCACTTCCCTGCATTTTGACCACTATACCAAACACCTGCCCCTAAACTTGGATTTTCATTCCATTTTCCATGAACTTCTTCTTTAAAAGATTTATTTATTTATTGGGGCCAGCGCTGTGGCTCACTTGGTTAATCCTCTGTCTGTAGCTCCGGCATCCCATATGGGTGCCGGGTTCTAGTTCTGGCTGCTCCTCTTCCAGTCCAGCTCTCTACTGTGCCCCGGGAGGGCAGTGGAGGATGGCCCAAGTGCTTGGGCCCCTGCACCTGCATGGGAGACCAGGAGGAGGCACCTGGCTCCTGGCTTTGGATTGGTGCAGCACCAGCCGTGGCAGCCATTTGGGGAGTAAACCAATGGAAAGAAGACCTTTCTCTCTCTCTCTCTCTCTCTCTCTCTCTCTCTCTCTCTCTCTCACTGTCTAACTCTGCCTGGCAAATAAAAAAAAAAAAGATTCATTTATTTATTTGAAAGGCAGAGTTACACAGAGACAGGAAGAGAGAGAGAGATCCTTCATCCTTTGGTTCACTCCCCAAATGGCTGCAGTGGCCAAGGCTGGGCAAGGCTGAAGTCAGGAGCCAGGAGCTTCACCTGGGTCTCCCGCTTGAGTGCAGGGGCCCAAGGACTTGGGCCATCTTCCACTGCTTTCCCAGGCCATAGCAGAGAGCTGGATCAGCAGCCAGGACTTGAACTGGTGCCCATATGGGATGCTGGCACTGCAGATGGCAACTTAACCCACTGTTCCACCATGCTGGCCCCACCATGAACCTTTTCAAGTAAACTTGTACTTACCATTCTTGGGGGAGGGGTCTTGCCCAGCTCTTAACTGTCTGCAGGGTGGATCATGCTCCATTGTCTTATTGCTGTGTGGTGGATGCCTCCTGCCACCCTCCTCACTCTGATCATTGTAAGTAGGAAGCCCTGTTTGGGCCTCTCTCCCTGGGAGGGGGCTCCCAGCTTGGATGGAGCCAGAGCTTTGCGTGACTTGAACAATGAGCTTGCATGCTGGCTGTGTTCCTGGGGCCAGCCTGGAGCTTGCCATGGCGCTTGCAATCCGGTGCTTCAGGCTGCTTCTCCTTTCCCAGGCCCTACGGTGCCTCCAGTGCCAACGGTGTGGGTCAGGACAGGCCTGTGCGTGACTAGCTCTGGGCAAGCCCACACTGGCTGTACTAGGAACTGTGTCTCACGGAGGTGGTCTGGCTTCCACATCCACAATCCTCTGGGCCCTCTTCCATAATATGAAGGGTGGGCCCTTCCCCAGATCTGACCCTCCCCCTGGCTCTGAGTTGCAAAACCTGATGCTCAGAGTCAGCCCCTCCCCTGGCTGATGTGGAAGCAGACACCAGGCTTTCTGAGTCCTTCTCCGGGGCTCTCACCGTGCTGGCCTCACTTCCACGTCTGAAGACCGAATTTCCTAAAGGCAAGTCACGGGTTGCATGTTTGATATGTGATATAGAATGGGAAATAGCCGTCTGGGTCTTGGTCTGCGTTTCCTGGCCAGAGCTCCTAACGCCCTTGTGATTTCCTAGGGGAAGCGAGGGTGAACTGAGTGCCTTCTGTTCTCTAAAACAAGCCCCATTCAACCACGCCTGCGTTTAGGACTCAAGTGACTTTCAGAAAGTCCCTGGGGACTGGGGCTGGTGGCCAGGGCAATCACCTTGTGACTGCATGGTAGAGGAGGGCCTGGTCTAAAAGGCTGATCACCAATGGCCAGTGATTCCTTAATGAAGTCCCGGTTAACACCCCACAGGGCAGGGCACAGAGAGCTCTCGGGCTGCAGCAGGCTGCAGGGGGCACTCGCTGGGAGGGAGCATGGAGCCCTGTGCCTCTTGTCACACATCTTTCCCTTTGTGCTTCTTCGTGGGTTTATTTATTGCACCCTCTGTAATAAACTAGGAACTGACTCAATAAACCATTATCCATGGTTTTGTTAGTCATCCTAGCAAGTGACTGAGCCAAGATGGAGGGTGTGGAGGCCTCTGATTTGGAGCCAAGCCAGACAGAATTTGTGGGTGGCCTGGGCAAGTGTTCCTGTGTTTGGGGTCAGAGGGCAGTCATGAAGGACTGAACCTTTACCTTGTGGGGTCGGCACTAACTGGTCGGTGGCCAGATGGGATGGAATTGCAGACATCCAGTGGGTGTTGGATAGTGGTGAGTGTGGGAGAAACCCCCACACATCTGGTCACAGATGGGCATGTGTTGAGTGCAGGCATAAAAGCAAAAACAGTCGGTCTTTTCCTTAAACACATGTAGATGGAGTCAGTGACCAGCTTTTCAGAAAGGATCATGTGGTTCTTCAATCGTTCTAATGTCTTACTATGTGAAAGACAAAATGAGAAATGAGAATAAAATGGATAGGCACCCCCAAAAGCTAGTTTGTCCATCCAGCAAACATTTGCGGAGAGCTTACTGCATACCAGGCCTCGTTCTAGGCACTGGGGATATAGCAGAGAACAAAGCAGACGTTACCCTTTCCCCAAGGTGCTCCCATTCCTTCCAGGAGACACATAGTAAATATATGGTAGGGGAGAGGTTGAGCAATAAGGAGGAGGGACTTCAGAGCAAAGGGATGGGCCAGGTTCTTTGATAATTGGAGCATCAGAAGGTCTGAGATGACACTGACCAAACCTGGAATGAAGGGGGGGATCAAGCCATGTGGATACCTTGGGTAGAGTTGACATCTTGGTTTTCGTCACCATCCACAGCAGGACCGAACATAATAGTCTGCCTGTTTCTACAAATAAAGTTTTATTAGAACACAGCCACGTCCATTTTTTTCAGTAATGTCCATGGTTGCTCTCTGGCTACAATGACAGAGTTGGATCGTGATCAAAGAGATGGAGTGGTTGGCAAAACCTTAAATATTTACTCTCTGGACCTTTACAGGAAAAGTTTGCCAATTTTATTTTTCATTCTAAAACCCCAGGAGTTATAAAAAAAAAAATCCTTTCCATTGGCAGGAAACTTCAGTTTTTCACCAATAGAAGGGTAGCCGTGCCTGCATCCTAGAGTTGGACTGTCTGGGATGTGACTGTAATATGTCCACCATGGTACTATACCTCCAAGAGTGATGTGGGCTGGATGGTGGCCCCAAAGGATGTGTCCAAGCTCTGATACCCAGTTCTACAGAAGGTGACCATATTGGAAACAGCCATTGCAGCTGTAATCCATTAAGGCAAGCTTTTTAGGGAGGGTCTTAATCTAACAAGCCCGCTGTCCTTAAAGAAAGGGGAAATTTGGCATGGAACTAGGCATACAGGGAGAATATCATGAGAAGAGTAAGGTGGAAACGGGTGCTGCAGATTGAAGGTGCCCTGAAGATTGCCAGCAAACCCCCAGAAGACAGGCGTGGAACCTCCCATACGGTCAGCCTCGGCCAGCGAAGTCCTGAGCATAGGAGTGGCCTGTCAGCCTGCCGCCCGCCCTTTTTCTTTTCCCTGCCTCCTCTTCCTCCCCCTTTTTCTTGTCTCTTGTTCACAGGGCAGGGGTGAATCTTTTGTTCACTGAGATTTTTCAAAAGTACTTTTTGTCCCTTAATTAGTGCCAAATTGAACTACATTGCATAATCAGAGCCAGAGAGAGAGCCTCTACGGAGTCTGTCCTTGTCTCCTCTGGAGAATTCACTCGGCCAATTCCTGCAACAGTCCTGGAGGGGGCACTGATGCAAATCTCACTGAACATGAAGCGACTGGCAGAGAGCAATGAGGTCACCCAGCCAGGCAGGGGCAGGCTGACTCTAGAATTTATGCTCTTTTTTCTTTTCTTTTTTTTTTTTTTTCTTTTTTTTTTTTTTTTTTGACAGGCAGAGTGGATAGTGAGAGAGAGACAGAGAGAAAGGTCTTCCTTTTTGCCGTTGGTTCACCCTCCAATGGCCGCCACGGCCGGCGCGCTGCGGCCGGCGCACTGCGCTGATCCGAAGCCAGGAGCCAGGTGCTTCTCCTGGTCTCCCATGCGAGTGCAGGGCCCAAGGATTTGGGCCATCTTCCACTGCACTCCGGGCCACAGCAGAGAGCTGGCCTGGAAGAGGGACAACCGGGGTAGAATCGGCGCCCCAACCGGGACTAGAACTCGGTGTGCCGGCGCCACAAGGTAGAGGATTAGCCTGTTAAGCCACGGCGCCGGCCACAGAATTTATGCTTTTTTTTTTTTTTTTTTGACAGGCAGAGTGGACAGTAGAGGGAGACAGAGAGAAAGGTCTTCCTTTTTGCCGTTGGCTCACCCTCCAATGGCCCCCGCGGTAGGCGCGCTGCGGCCGGCGCACCGCACTGTTCCGATGGCAGGAGCCAGGTGCTTCTCCTGGTCTCCCATGGGGTGCAGGGCCCAAGGACTTGGGCCATCCTCCACTGCACTGCCAGGCCACAGCAGAGAGCTGGCCTGGAAGAGGGGCAACTGGGACAGGATCGGTGCCCCGACCGGGACTAGAACCCGGTGTGCCGGTGCCGCAAGGCGGAGGATTAGCCTACTGAGCCGCGGCGCCGGACTATGCTCTTTTTTTTAAAATTTATTTATTTTTTATTTTTTTTGACAGGCAGAGTGGACAGTGAGAGAGAGAGACAGAGAAAGGTCTTCCTTTTGCCGTTGGTTCACCCTCCAATGGCTGCTGCAGCCAGTGCATCACGCTGATCTGAAGCCAGGAGCCAGGTGCTTCTCCTGGTCTCCCATGTGGGTGCAGGGCCCAAGCACTTGGGCCATCCTCCACTGCCTTCCCGGGCCACAGCAGAGAGCTGGCCTGGAAGAGGGGCAACCGGGATAGAATCCTGCGCCCCAACCGGGACTAGAACCCGGTGTGCTGGAACCGCAAGGCGGAGGATTAGCCTGTTAAGCCACGGCATCAGCCAGAATTTATGCTCTTAACCACACTGGTGTGGCAACTGTGTCTTAGAGCTCCCATCCTTTGGACTAGAAATTGCTGCTCATAATGCAAAAATTCCAGTAACTGTAGCTTAGCCAAGGGCATTGCAAGTGGAATTCATATCAGACTTGCCCAATGCCCATGTGGCTTCCTGTAATCACAGACTTGAACCCATGCATCACCATGGTAACCAGAAACTGGACTGGCAGTGCCATTGTGCTGCTTTGAATCTTGCTTTTATCACCTGTTAATGCCTCCCTTTTGTTTTGAGAAAACATGACAAAAAAAAGTGGAAAACATTAATATTCATTCGTTCATGAATATCATTGATGATGAGGTGTGCAGGAGTTCAAGATAGAGAGCTGACAGAGGGGACAGGGTAGCATCAGGGGTCTTTCCAACTTGTCCTCAAACTGGTGCTATGAAGCTTTAATAGGGAGAGGCATATAGGTTGGAGACAAAGGGAAAATCAATATAGAATTGCAGGTGAAAACACACATGGGGCCCTAATTGGTTCAAGTGAGCTTGCTTAAAAAATGGTTAATGATTAATTTAGGTTCATTCAAATAAAAGGGCAGGATTCCAAGCCAGGTAGAAGGACACAGAGTCTATGAAAGCACTGTTTGGTTTAGGGGACGAAGTCTCCCAGGTCAGTGGTGCAGGGCAGGGTGTGAAGTATTTATTATTGGTGTCACTCTAACTCTCTCCAGGATGGCCTGCCTGCTCCCTGCAGCTCAGAGAGTGTCTGCGGGGGTTCTCTTCGTGGCACTCTGCGGCACGGTGGTGGGTGACAGGCTGCTGGTGGTGCCTCAGGATGGAAGCCACTGGCTTAGCATGCAGGACATAGTTGAGGCTCTTGGGGCAAGGGGGCATGAAATCGTGGTGCTGGTGCCGGAAGTCAACTTGCTCTTGAGAGAATCCAGGTTCTACACGAGGAGAATCTATCCAGTGCCGTTTGACCAGGAGGAGCAGAGGAATCGGTATCGCACCTTTGGAGAGAAGCACTTTACTGACAGGTCCTGGCTGAGCGGGCCTCAGACGGAATACAAGAATAACATGGTTGTGATTGACATGTACTTCATCAACTGCCAGAGCCTCCTAAGACACCGTGACACCTTGGATTTCCTCAAGGCGGGCAAGTTCGATGCTCTTTTCACAGACCCGGGGTTACCCTGTGGTGTGATCCTGGCTGAGTACCTGGGCCTGCCCTCCGTGTACCTGTTCAGGGGCTTCCCCTGTTCCCTGGAGCATGGGTTTGGCGGAAGCCCCAACCCGGTGTCCTACATCCCCCGGTGCTACACTAAGTTCTCCGACCAGATGAGCTTCCCCCAGCGCGTGGTCAACTTCCTCGTTAACTTGCTGGAGGTCCCTCTATTTTACTGTCTGTATTCGAAGTATGAGGACCTGGCCTTGGAGCTCCTCAAGAGGAAAGTGGACCTGCCCACCTTATTTCAGAAGGACCCCGTGTGGCTGCTAAGATACGACTTTGTGTTTGAGTACCCCAGGCCGGTGATGCCCAACATGGTGCTCATTGGCGGGATCAACTGCAAGAAGCCGGATGTCCTGTCACAGGTGGGTGGGTGTGCTTCTTGCAGGCAGACACTGCTCTTCTGGGCTCTGTCTTCTCTCACTCATTTGCTTCCCGTCTCCTGGGAGCAGAAATGGTGGTGGGGAGGGGATGCCAGGCCTGGAACAGCAGGGGTGTGGGAGACCTGAGGCCAAGGTGACATGCAGGTGTTGCAGTGAACTCAGGGCTCATGCCTGGTGACAGCCATAGATACGCAGATACACTTAGTTTTGTTCTGGGGCCAGTCCCAGGATCATTGCAGCAATGGCATTGCAGTCCAACAGAGGTGAAGGCTTGACCAAGGCAACGTGTCCTTTTTGAAACCCACTCTCCCAACTCTGTCCATGCTTTGTCCCTGGGTCCGAAGGCAGGCGGGAGCCAACCCACAGGCCAAATCTCTTCTTTTCTTTTTTTGAGTTGTTTTACGCAATTATTTTTTTTTGTTTGTTTTAATTTATTTATGATTATTTGTGATCATGGAGAAAAAAGAAGATAGGGAGACAGTTAGAGGGAGAGAGGGAGGAAGAGAGGGAGAGCGAGAGAGAAAGAAACAGAGAGAGAGAGAGTGAGAGAGAGAGAGTGAGGTCTCACATCCGTTGATTCACTCCCCAAATGCAAAAGGCAGCCAGGGCTGGGCCAGGCTAAAGCAGGAACAGAGCCAGAGCCAGGTCTCCAAATCCATGTGCTCTTCTTTGGGAAGCAGGTATCCCAATTGGCATCTTAACCACTATACCTCCACAGGCCTGTTTTTATATGGCCCACAAGTAAGAATGGTTTTCATACCTGTTTTTCTTTTAACATTCATTTTTTATATTTGAAAGGCAAGATTACAGAGAGAGGGGGAGAGAGAGAGAGAGAGAGAGAGAGAGAGAGAGAGATCTTCCATCTAGACTACTGACTCCCTCCCCAGATTCAGGCCAGAGCCAGGAGCCTGAAACTCCATCTCAAGCACTTAGGCCACCTTCTGCTGCATTCCCAGATGCATTAGCAGAGAGCTGGATCAGAAGTGGAGCAGCCAGGACTTGAAATGGCACCGATATGGGATACGGGCATTGCAGGTGGAGCGATGACCCAGTGTGCCACAACACTGCCCCAAGTTTTCATAGCTTCAGAGGGAGGTTAAAAACCAGCACCAGCACCAGCACACAGAACTTGCGACTGAGCTGTGTGTGGCCTGCAAAGCTGACTGCTCACTGCTGGGCCAGTGCAGACAGGTGTGGGAGCCTCAGACCTCTGGGACTGTTCCTAGATGGCCCCCCTGAGAAGTGGGGCACAGTGCCCAGAGTCACTTTGGAAAATCAGAACCTCTGAGTTGCTTTTGTAAAGTATTTGTACCTTTGGAAGTTGTCAGACCACTCCGTCTTCACGCCAGAATTTTCTTTTCAATGCATTTTTCATGAGAAGAAGTCTCAGACAGTCCCAGAGACCTTTCCCCCGTGTCTTCCACACTGAACACTGGACACAGGTCCCGTGAGACAGAGGGGCAGGAGGCTGAGCACAATGGGATGGGGTCCAGGGAGCCCACGTTGTGAAACAGAAACTCCGAGTGTCAAGATTCAACCAGAGGTTTATGAGTACAAGAGATTTGTATGTTATTGTCTGTTCCAAGGGATTTCTTCTATCACAAAGAAATATCAGGTGTGAGAAGGAAAACACTGTCGTCTTTGGTACCTTGGTCCACGCACTGTGTTTCTGTGAAAGTGCTGTCTGCAGTGACATTGAAACCAGAGCAGTGCAGGGGGTGGGCTCTGGGCTGCCTCACCTGTGTGTCATTGTCATCCACGTGGCCTCCTTGTTGCAATGGGCAGTCTGCAGCCTGCATGTTTCATTCTTAGCAACTGAGTTGTGGTTTTAAGAATCAAGTTTCCTTTGTCAAATAATCAAGCCATCTCAAGGCTCTGAAACATGTGCCAAGAAGGAAACAAATCCAAAAATGCCATGTCATCCTTAACAGGCACTTTTCAAAAATGCGTGACCCAGGTCAAAGTCTCCACACCTGGAGAAGAATAAAAGTGTTAGGGTAGAGAACAACAGGGTATGAGATTGAATTTGATTTAGGGACAAGGGGTCAATTCTGATTTTATCTATCTTTTGGGCAGTGAGCTAGAATGACTGAGACTCGTGTCTTCATTCCATCAATCCTGACTCTGAGTGTAGACAAGGATAGAGGCACTGGTTTCTTTCTGGTTGCTTCCTGCTGTTCTGGGTGTAGATGTGGGGCAAAACCTATACTCAGGATCAGATTGCTTGAAGAAGGAGACAAGTCTGTTGTTCCTGTAGATGGCTTGAGATAGAGCCATCATTTGTTCCTGCAAGAACCTTTGGACTATGTTAATTATACATGGTAGAAATAGTAGCGCTATGAGTATGAGGATAAAAGGAGATATTAGAGACATTGCCCATGGTGGGAAAGATGGCCAAAACGAGGCAGAGTGACCTTGAGAACACATCTCACTAGCACAGTTTTTATGCGTTTGATCCCATGTCTTACCATACCCAATTTATTGGTGTAAAAATTCGATCCCATCTCTTACCATACCCAATTTATTTGGTAAAAGCCAAAAAGAGGCAAAGTCCACCTCTCTTGGCTTTGAGGAGGTCTAGCTTCCAGTGGTTCTGGATTTCTACTCCTGCTCATGAATCCACTTGAACCTGGAGACAAGACAGCTTCTGTGCTAGGTCATTTATGTTTTCTTTGAGATTGGCTGATAAATCTTCAGTTTTATTTGGCTTGTCTACTGAAATGGCCAGTCTGGACATTCCAGTTGCATTTCCTGTTTCTCCAGTGAGATTATCAAGGAGGTTAAGTCTGAAATCTCGTGATGTGGTATGTTAGAGGGTCAGAAAATAGAGATGGGTCTAGGGTGTAGGACGAAGGAGGAAGTAGGATGGCAAGTGTACAAGTCCCTGTGCAGTGGTGGGGAGGCAGATGCACGCCTGGTTACAACCTTTACGGGTTCATGTGGCAAGGGATATGATGAGTAAATGCCATGGCAGCCACTTCCACTGGGTGTGAGGAGTGGTGGTGGCCAGTAGGGGGTGGGCCTGGAAGGGGGACATGAGGTCACAGGTGTCGTGGGGCAAATGAACCCACATTGTGGGAAGAAGGGAAGGAAGTGTGCGTGATGCGTAAAGGGGCTTGACTGCTTAGTGAGGCTGTAGCAGAGATGCCTTGGACAGGTCTAACAGGTGGATCCTCTATACAATATCAGCGTTTCGTCCTCCAGCCATGCCAGCATTTCTTCCAGGAAGCTCCAACAGAGATCTATGTCCTGGGGTTCTGCCAGGAAGGTTCTGGTCCTTGTAATATAAACAAGTCCATGGGCCTTTCCCAGAGCAGGGTGGGGATGAGGAGGGCTTGCCAGCCGTCAGAAGAGGAATGTGTGCAGATCCAACATGAGAGACATTGGGATTATCTTTAAAAAATAGGCTAGAAGAACTACTGGTGAGAGGTATGTAAGGCTTTTGGGAGGAAATGTGGGGCCTTGGAACCACAAACGGGGACCAGGTTAGAAGCAGGAGATAGCAGAGAAGCATCCTACCAGAAGAGGAACAGAGTGCTAAGAGCCGTTTGTTAAGACAGGCCAGCCTGTGGGGACGATGGCTGTCAAGCCTATGGCAAAGGTTAGGGCTAGGACCGCGGCTACAAACAGTAGCAGAGGGTGACAGTGCATTCCTGTATGAAGTATGAATGGAAGGGAAAAAGGAGTTCTGTGCAGGTGTGAAGTGCCAGGGATCTGCCTGGAGCCAGCACTCTGACACAAGGTCGGGAAGGTAGACTGGGGAGATGAAGCCCAGTATCTTTTCTGCAAAATTATTGGGAGTTGTCTGTGGGATTCAGGAATTGTCAAGGACATTAGAAGGTCATTGTATTGGTATTGCAGGGAGCAGTGTCAGCCTGAGAGTGGTGGGTCCCGCGGGAGTAGACTCATATAAGGGAGATGTTACTCATTTTAATGAAGTACAACGTTCCTCAGGGAGTGTCCTTTGAGTTTGGCGGCAGTGGGGGAAGTCAATATCACCTGGTAGGTCTGTTCCATTTTGGCTTTAAGGCGGCCTCATTTTCTTTTAGATAAACATGGTCACCAGGTTGAAAGGTCGGAGTATAGCCGAGAGGCAGAGTGGGGACTGGGTAGGTGTGTGTCTGCGCAGGTCCCTAAGTGAGAGTGCATTTTGGTAAGAAGCGGGAAAGTGAGAGGAGGAGGCATAGTTCAGAATTCTGTAGGGGAGGGAAGTCAGGTCAAAGAAGAGGCCTCCACAGAGTCGGGGTGGCTCCTGGCCCAGTGTCCGGTATTGCCACATTAAAACAGGCTCCATGAGGGCCAGAGCCTTGAGCTGAGGTGGACTTCGAGTTGGAGCAAGCCTTAGCCCAGTGCCCAGGATGGCTGCATTGATAACAGGGCCTCCAAGGGGTGGGACTTGGCTTGCCATTGGGGTCTTGGTGAGTTTTGTAACAGGTATCTGGAGCTGACTGGGCCATAAAGTGGGAATTTAAGAATAGCTGTCCCTCTGGGTAATTGGGATTGGGGTTAGTGTACTTTGTCATTGTCTCTATAAGGCAGGATATAAATACAACAACAGGGTTTTCATCCAGTTCTTGGGTGACCTCCCAGATCTTCTTATAATTGATCTGTTAATGCCTGTTTTAATGCGTGGCTGCCAGCAGGCATGAGATCATGTGGTCGGGCCTGCAGCTCTGGGTTCTCAAGTTGGTACGAGCATTCCGGGTTAGGGTTGCCTCTGGGGACAGCTCGAGTGGCCCCTGGGTGTCTGTCTGGGGCCTGACAGGGCATCTCTGCATGCGGTTGGGCAGCTTGCCACATACGTTCAGCGTCATCTGGAGGGAGGGCAGAGGACAAAGCGAAATAGAGATCATTCCAAGTTAAGCTGTAGGACTGAGTCAGGCGGCAAAATCCCTTACGATGTGTGGAGAGATTCTCTGGGAAGAGCCTAGAGGTTCCTCAATCTAAGGTAGAGCGAGGGCACCGAGACCGTAACCGCTTCAGCCACTGCCTCAAGGGGAGGTGGGGTTTGGATTATACAGTTTGGGAGCTTGTGTGAGGGGAAGATAGTGTAGTGGGAGGCGGCAGGGTGGGCTTATGAGGAATTAGGTGGGTAGGTCAGAGAGGAGTTGCTGGAGAGAGGGTCGGTAGGGTGGAGGGTCATTGCAGGGTCAGGCTCACAGAGAGGATGAGAGGAGGGCCAGAACAATTGGGCAGAAGGCTTATAGGGAGTTTTTACTTTCTTGGGGACGACTGGGTGAAGAGACTTTTGGGGGGAAGAGGGTGGAGGGGTGGCAGCAGCCCCTGCTGCCGACTTTTGGGGTGGAAGAGGAGGAGGGACTCGGAGGGGATGGAGTGAGCGATGGGTTGTGTTCCTGAGACGTTGGCTTCTCAGGTGGAGAGGGAGAAGTAAGAGATGGGGAGGTAGAAGACTTGAGGGAGGGTCCAGGCCTCCTTCTTCCATGCGAACTTGGAGTAAGTAACTTCCCCTGGTAGTGCAGTAACCAACGAGTGCCAGAAGCTCAGCGGTCACTTCTTGGTCCTCACCCCGGTTTCCGCAGAGAGAAGGAAAGAGTTTGGAAGGAGAGAGAATGGAAGAAAATGAGGAGGGAGTCACGGCTCTTACCAAGGCTGGATCCTCCACTCCCCGCCACACAAGGGACACCACATACAAGGAAAAAGAGAGGAGACAGGGTAGACTGGGGACAAACTCACAGCCAGACCGGATTTATTCAAAGAAAATAAACTTGCAGAAGTTGATCAACTCTGACATGCACACAGAACATGTGGCAGGGAGCCCAGACCCAGCAGGCTGGGCCTCTTCAGATTTTATGTGCTAGGGGTGAGGGTGCGGGGCAGTAGGCGGAAGTGAGATCCTCCATACAGGTTTTTCATATTTGGCACCCCTCTACCAGACCTGGGGAAGAATGCAGGGGCTGGGATGGAGAGCAGTAGGGTGTGAGACTGAATTGAGATTCAGGGACAAGGGAGAAATGCTGATTTTATCTGTCTTTTGGGCACTGAGCTGCAATAGCTGAGATTTGTGTCTTAGTTCCATCAAGTGGGAGGGAGGCCCAGGACAGTGTGTGAGCACTGCACTGGATGGGGTGGGGGCTACTCCAGTGGCCAAGCAGGTGTGGTGCACCTGGCACGGCAGCAGGAGCAGGGGCCCTGTGTGATGTGGCCTGCACCCCTGAGTTGACTGGGGTCTGTGCAGCAGACTGCAGTGGTCTGGGGCAGCACTGCACCTCCAGAACCAACAGGAGCAGGGCAGGTGTGAAGCCCAGCTGCACCTGGGGTGTCTGGGGTGTCTGGGGTGTCTGGGGTGTCTGGGTCAGGTCTCTCGAGCTGCCCAGTGGGCTGGCTCTCCACTTTGTGTGCACTGCTCTCCAGCACACTCCCACAAGTATTGCAGCCAAATAGTAGTTTTTTTTGTTTCTGATCCTTCTTTATCAGGGGGTAGCTGAGCTGCCTATAATCAGCCATCTCCCCCAGAGAAGAAAGAGTTAATAGATTTACCAGATTAGGGCCCAGCAGGCAGAGAAGTGAATTGGCAGCCAGGGTATTGGCAATAGGTCAGTTGCAATCTGTTAAAGAGAGGTTAGAAGAGAAGTGGCAGGTGTTGAAATAAAATGAGTGTTGACTACCTTGTTTTGGGAGTAGTCAGGAAAAGAAAGGCATGAAGTAGCATGCTCCCGGGGACAGCACAGGGGCAGGTGCGTTTGTCCAGGACCCGGCCGTCAGATCCATCTCTCCTGGGTGGAGGCAGAGGGTAGGGCCATCATAAAAGAGAGGGTAGGTTTATCGCACAATGATTTGCTTAGGGAGCACACTGTGTCTACCATTGTTGTGCTGCTTGATAAGTAGCCTGGTGACGACAACATGAAGGTTGGAAAAGCTCAGGTAGGAGCACAGGCTGGTGTGGCCAGTGCAATGAGCTGCCCTCCCGGGGCTGGCGGGGCTGCAGCTCTTGCTGTGTGCGGTGCCCTGGGCTGAGGGCAGCAGGGTGCTGGTGGTGCCTTGGAGGGCAGCCACGGGCTCAGCGTGCAGAAGGTCCTGCAGGAGCTCCAGGCCCGAGGCCACCTGCCCATGGTCCTGGTGATACAGCAGAATCAGTATGTCAGAGGAGAGGCCCCTTTCACTCTGAGAACCTGTGCCGCTCCTCTCACGCAGGATGAATTTAATCATATGTTCTGGCAGCACCATCAGAGGGTCTTTGAAACACAAAGTTTTCTGAAGCGGTTTTGGAAAATGCAGCAAGCCGGAAAAATGCATCCATGATCTATTCCCAGTCATGTTCAGAGCTATTGCATAACAAAGCCCTGGTGAGGCGCCTGGATGACAGCTCCTTTTATGTGGTTTTCACAGGCCCCATGGTCCCCTGTGGGGCACTGCTGGCTAAGCACCTGTTCATTCCTGCTGTGTTTTTTCTGCTGACCCCATGACCAGCCTCTCCTCACCTGGCATCGTTTCCAAAGTTGGATCTATACCTTTACCAAGAACTTTGGAGATATCCTACATGGACCCTGAGTACAAGCTCGGTTTTGTTTCATAATTTCTGTGGTGAACCTTTTTTTTAATATTTATTTATTTCTGGGCCAAGCCTCTGCCTTTGGCACCGGCATCCCATATGGGCACTGGTTCGTGTCCAGATGCCTCACTTCTGACCCAGCTCTCTGCTATGGCCTAGAAAAGCAGAAGAAGTCGACCCAAGTGCTTGGTCCCTTGCACCCACATGGGAGACCTGGAAGAAGCTCCTGGCTCCTGGCTTCAGATGGGCTCAGTCCCAGCCATTGCAGCCATCTGGGGAATGAACCGGCAGATGGAAGAGCTCGCTCTCTCTCGCGCGATTTGTCTCTCTCTCTGCCTCTGCATTTCTGTAACGCTGCCTTTAAAACAAATAAATAATTAAACCTTTAAAAAAGATTTATGGTTTCTTGAAAGAGTTGGAGAGAGAGAGAGAGACAGACAGACATCCAACTTGCGTCCACTGATTCACTCCCCAGACAGCCTCAAAGGTCAGCACTGGGCCAGGCTGAAGCCAGGAGCTTCATCTGGGTCTCCCACATGGGTTCAGGGACCCAAGAACTTGCTCATCTTCTTCTGCTTTTCCCAGGCCACTTCCAGAGAGCTGGATCGGAAGTGGATCAGCTGGGACACAAACCAGTGTCCATATGGGATGCTGGCATCGCAGGTGTTATCTGCTACGCCACAATGTCAGCCCCTGTGAATCCTCTTTTTTGAGAGAAGATTCTTTCCGTTTATGTCATATTCATTTAATTTATACTAACTTCAGTGACTTTATAGTTCTATACGCATCTTTCTTCCCTTCTTGTTACTAATGTGTGCACTATTCCAAAGGACTCTAAACTTTGCTTTTATTTTTAAAAAAATTAAAAATAATTTCTTAGTATGTATCTCATAAATACACCATCAGGAACACAGTTCTTCTTCCCACCACACCCGCCCGCCCTCCCAGTTCCTCCCCCTTCCTCCTCCCTCTCCTGTTTAGTGCAAGAAAGAGAAAGAAACAGAAAGAAAGAAAGGAAAACAAAAAAAGGGAAGAATGGACTATAAGAGCTGAGAGAACTGTTTCTCAGTGGTCTAGACCAGGGCTGTTCTATGTTTTTGCTTCTCAAAGGTGATTTCACTCCCCCTCCCTCTTTTCCCTTCCTTCTCCTTCTTTCCTTTTAGAAACTTAATTCTCTTTCAAGAGGAACCCAAGGAAGGTACAGCTCTTGTGAGCTCTTAGACATAACTAACTTATGAGACATAGTATTATCCTCCAATTAATACCCTAAATAGAAGTGATTCTTAAGAACAATTTTACTATTAGGTCTCACAATACAACTCTTTGAGGACAGAGGTCCTGCATGGGAAGTTGGTGCACAGTGACCCTTGTTGTTTATTTAACAAATAACACTCTTGGCAATGACATCAGTGATCACCCAAGGCTCTTGACATGAGCTGCCTCGGCTATGGAAGCCTTTTGGATCCATTGGCTCAACAAGGCCGTAAGCAAAGTGCACCTTCTCTCCTCCCTTCAGAGAAAGGCACATCCCTCTTTGGGGGCCACTTCTTTCCGCTGGGGTCTCACCCACAGGGGTCTTGTATGTAGGACACTTTTTTTCCCAGAGTATCTTGGCTTTCCATGCCTGAAATTCTCCCCTTGGACTTTGCAGCCAGACTAGAATGCCCTTAAGGCTAATTCTGAGGTCAGAGTGCTACTTAAAGCGATTGTCATTCTGTGAGTCTGCTCTATGGACTTCTCCCCATGTTGGACATTAACTCCTTTGTAATTCTGTCTGTTATTGTTTCCAAACACTTAGTCCTATTTATATGATCATTGTAACACTTGATCCTATCTATATGGTCACTTTACTGCTTATTTCTGACCATTTGATCTTTGTAACACTTACGCTGCTATTTTTGTCAGCCAGCTTAAGGGATTTTTGGGTCCTATGGCTAGTTGTTAAGCTGTACTCATGGAAGTCATTCCATAGGAATGTGTGTAGGACTATACTGCTTTGCAGTTGCAAACTTCATGCATTTCACAATTACAACTTTAGGATCTTGGTGATTCTTCCCACTGTGTTCACCCTTCCACCTACACTCCCACCCCCTTCCTCTTCCCTTTCTTATTCTCACTCTTCTTCTTTACTAAGATCAATTTATATTTCATTACATACATAGATTATTAACTTTATGTTAAGTATAATGTTCAATGAATCATATGAAAGAGAAGATAAGGAAAATATTAGAAAGGAAAAGATAAACAAAATATAGAATTAGAAGCTTTTTCTCAACAGTTGAGAGAAGGCTGTTCCAGATCATTGCTTCTCAAAGTGTCCACTTCATTTTACATGTTGTCCTTAAAGTACTCTGTTAGTTATCACAGGTCAGAGAGAACATATGGAATTAGTCCCTTTGGGACTGGCCTGTTTCACTAGTATGATGTTTTCAAGTCTTATCCATTTTGTTGCAAATGACAGGAGTTCATTTTTTTTTTTTTTTTTTTTTTTTTACTTCTGTGCAGTGTTCTATGGTGTAGATATCCCACAATTTCTTTCTCCAGTCTTCCGGTGATGGGCATTTGGGTTGATTCCATGTCTTTGCTAATGTGAATTGAACTGTGATAAACATGGAGGTACAGAGAGCTCTTTCATATGTTGATTTCATTTCCCTTGGGTAGAGTCCCAGGAGTGGGATGGCTGGGTCATATGGTAGGTCTATATTCAGATTTCTGAGGTATCTCCATACTGTCTCCCACAGTTTTCATTCCCACCAACAGTGGATTAGGGGACCTTTTTGTCCACATCCTCACCAGCAATTGCTGTTTGTTGATTTCCCTATGAAAGCCATTCTAAGGGAAGAGGGGGAGGGTGATGTGAAACCTCATTGTGGTTTTGGTTTTCATTTCTTTGCAGCCTGGGATCCTGAGCATATTTTCAAGTGTCTGCTGGCCATTTGGATTTCCTCTTTTGAAAACTGTCTTCTTAAGTCCTTTGCCCATTTCTTAAGCAGATTGTTTTGTTGTTGTTGAGTTTCTTGATCTCTTTATGTAGCCTGGATATTAATCCTTTATCAGTTTCATAGTTTGCAAATATTTTCTCCCGTTTAGTCAGTTGTCTCTTCACCTTGCTGATTGTTTCTTTTGCAGTGTAGAAGCTTCTCAATTGGATGTAATCCCATTGGTTGATTTTGGCCTTGATTGCCTGTGCCTCTTGGGTCTTTTCCAGGAACTCTTTGTCTGCGCCGATGTCTTGCAGAGTTTCCCCAATATTCTATAATAATTTGGCGGTGTTGGGTTGTCGATTTAGGTCTTGAGTTCATTTTGAGTGGATCTGGGTGAAAGGTGTCAGGTAAAGGTCTTGTTTCATGCCTCTGCATGTGGCAATCCAGTTTTCCCAGCACCATTTGTTGAAGAGACTGTCCTTGCTCCAGGGGTTGATTTTAGCTCCTTTGTCAAAGAGAAGTTGGTGACAGATGCTTGGATTGATTTGGGGTGTTTCTATTCTGTTCCATTGGTCTCCTCGAACTTTTTTCATGTCTTTGTGGTGACAGCATTCAAAATCTTTTTCTTCTAGCTGTTTTGAAATATATCACACGTGATCGTTGCCTATGGTCACGCAACTGTGCAGATGAACACCAGCACTTTTCTGCTAACTGGAACTTGTTCCCGCTGACCAGTCTTTCCCTAACTCTCCCTCTCCTCTACTGCTGTTGGTGCTTAGGAACTGCTGTGCTGCTCTCAAATTCAGTGAGGTCAATTTTTGATATTCTACCTATGACTGAGGTCAAGGGGTGTTTGTGTTTCTGTACCTGGCTTGTTTTGCTTAAAACTAACAACCTCCAGTTCCATCTACATTTTCACCAATGACAAGGTCTAGTCCTTTTTTTATGGCTAAATCCCAGGGGTCTTCAAAAAATTTGTGGAAATTGCCAGTTATGAAAAACCATGTGTGCATTCCAGCAATCTTTGTAACAAAATGAACTTGTGTCTTCATTGCATTTTCTTTTTTTTTTTTAAATTTTATTTATTTTTTGACAGGCAACGTGGATAGTGAGAGAGAGAGAGACAGAGAGAAAGGTCTTCCTTTTTGCCGTTGGTTCACCCTCCAATGGCTGCTAAGGCCAGCACATCGCGCTGATCCGAAGCCAGGAGCCAGGTGCTTCTCCTGGTCTCCCATGGGGTGCAGGGCCCAAGCACTTGGGCCATCCTCCACTGCACTCCTGGGCCACAGCAGAGAGCTGGTCTGAAAGAGGAGCAACTGGGATAGAATCTGGCGCCCCAACCGGGACTAGAACCTAGTGTGCCGGCGCCGCAAGGCAGAGGATTAGCCTATAAAGCCACGGCGCTGGCTTCATTGCATTTTCTACAACCCTTGGGAAGTACCCTTGATGGATCAAAGACATGATCCGCAGCCATTCTATCTAGTTTCTTGCCCTAAATGGGATAAAATCAGAATTTACATCTTATCCATGCATCCTTTGAATTTATCTCTTATCCCTGCATCCCAATTCAGTCTCACAAGCTGTATGGTCCCCAGCCTGCCCCCTGTATTGTTCTCCAGGTTTGGAAGGCAGAGCCAAGCTTGAAGAATCTGTGTAGAGCAACTCAGATCCATTGGTCACTCCCCCTCCCCTACAGACCTCTAGCCCACCCTAAGATACCAAAATCCAGCCCTCTGGGGTCTGCGCCCTCTACCATGTGTTCAGTCTGTGTGCACACTGGCAGTTGGTCACTGATCTCTGCCATTTATTTTTCTTGAATAAATTCATTTTGGCTGTGAGTTCATCTCCTGTCTCCTCTCAGTTCTGCACCCCCTTTCCTTATAACCCTCATAGTATTCATGTGTGTGTCTTTTTTAAAAGATTTACTTATTTATTTGAAAGTCAGATTTACACAGAGAGAGAATATGTGGAGGGAGTGAACGAGAGGGAGATAGAGAGAGAGAGAGGGAGAGGAAGAGGTTCACACCCCAACAGGCCAAAATGGCCAGAGCTGCAGAGATCCGAAGCCAGGAGCCAGGGGATTCTTCCGGGTCTCCCATGCGAGTGCAAGGGCCCAAGTGCTTGGGCCACCTTCTATTGCTTTCCCAGGCCATAGCAGAGAGCTGGATCAGAAGTAGAACTGACGGGTTTCGGGTGCCAGTTCGAGAGATTGTTATATCATATGCTAGTTCCAGCTTTAATATTTTTTGAGAATATTCCATTCTGTTTCCCATAATGGCTATAATAATATGTACTCTTGTAAATAGTGTTTAAGTGTTCTCTCTTTCCACGTCCTCACTGGCACATGCTATCTTTTGCAGAATTTGATAATAGTCATTCAAACTAGAGTGAAGCAATATTCATTGTGGTTTAAATTTGTTTCCCCAGTGATTAGTGATGTTGATTTTGTATGTGTGTGTGTGTGCATGTGTGGTTGTGTATGTGTCTTGGATGTTTGTCTTTTCTTTTGAGAAATCTCCATTCATGTCACTTGGCCAACTTAAAAGCATGTTATTGGTTTCTTGGTAGTAGGTTGCTTGAGTTCCTCATACATTCTGGATATTAACTCCTTTTTAGATGTGTAGTTTCCAAATATTTTCTTCCATTTCTCCATTCTGTTGATTACTTTCTTTGAAGTTTTTCACTTAGAGGTAATCCCATTGGGCTGTTTTTGGTCTTATTTCCTCCTAATATGGTCTTATTAGAAAAAAAAAAAAGAGAGAGGCAGCTTCCCAGTTCAATGTCATGAAGCATTTCTCCAATGTTTTTTCTGATGTTCACAGTGTTGTGTCTTACATGAACTACCGTGACCCATTTTGAATGGACTTTTGCATGTGTAGGTCTATGTCCCTCTTCCCCATGTGGATATCCAGTTTTCCCAGCACTACTAATTGAAGAGACTGTCCTTTCTTCACTGTGTGATCTTAGCACTTTGTGGAAAATCCCTTGGATATCAGCACCTGGGTTTCTTTCTAGGCTTTCTATTTTGCCACATGGGCTTTTGTAAGTATTATTATATCAATGCTATGTTGTTTGATTGCTATAAGTACAGCATATTTTGAGGGAGACAGTGTAGTGCCTTTGCTTTTTGCTCAAGATTGCCTTAGCTATTGAGGGGATTTTGTGATTTCCTATGACTGTTAGCATGGCCCTATCTTGTTCTGTGAAGGATGCTGTCGGTATTTGAGAAGGATTATGTTGAATTTATAGACAGTATGGACATTTTGACAATATTGCTTCTCCCAGCGCACGGTCACAGTTATCATTCCTTTCTTGTGTGTATTCTCTTCAATTTCTTTCAACAACTTTTCATCCTCTTTATTGTGCTTTTTGTTGCTTTGGTGACATTTATTAGTATTGTCTTCTTGTTGCTATTGTAAATGGAGTTGCTGAGTGCTCTTCTTTTTCTGATAACGCTCTATCACCACATGGAAATGCTACTGAGTATGTATGTTGACTATGTCTCCTTCCACATTGCAGAGTAGATTTATTTGTTCTGGTTGTTTTTGGTAGGATCTTTGGGGTTTTCTTTTTTTTTTTTTAACTTATTTAATGAATATAAATTTCCAGTGTACAGCTTATGGATTACAATGGCTTCCCCCCCCCCCATAACTTCCCTCCCACCCACAACCCTCCCCTCTCCCGCTCCCTCTCCCCTTCCATTTGCATCAAGATTCATTTTCAATTCTCTTTATATACAGAAGATCAATTTAGTATAAAGATTTCAACAGTTTGCACCCAAATAGAAACACAAAGTGAAACATACTGTTTGAGTACTAGTTATAGCATTAAATCACAATGTACAGCACATTAAGGACAGAGATCCCACATGAGGAGCAAGTGCACAGTGGCTCCTGTTGTTGACCCAACAAATTGACACTCTAGTTTATGGCACCAGTAACCATGCTAGGCTGTCGTCATGAGTTGCCAAGGCTATGGAAGCCTTCCAAGTTTGCCGACTCTGATCATATTTAGACAAGGTCATAAAAGACAGAGTGAGGATAGTAACCAATGATCCTAAGAGTGGCATTTACCAGGTTTGAACAATTATACAGCATTAAGTGGGGAAGAGGACCATCAGTACACACATGTTGGGAGTAGAGCCATTGGTGGTAGAGTAGAGGTTATGATTACAAAGGAATGAGGCCCAAGTGCACTAGACAGGGCCTAGAACAAAGGACAGAGTCATTATTAGAGGAGCTAAGAAACGTGCTGTCTAAGCTACAATTAAGTTTTCTGATTGAGAGGCAAATAGAACCTGATAGAAGGGGCTTGATAATAATCTGGTGGGCTTTAGGCCTTGTAAATTCAGAGGCCCAGACCTATCTATCTCTTCACATGGGGTATATCCTAAGGGAGGTGTGAACCTCCTACGGGGAGGCACTCTGTTGACTTTCATGACTTGGCTGGCCTGGGAGGAGAGCTGGCCATCTTTGATCACATTATCTGAAAACAGTGGCAATTTAGTTCTCTTCTTTCCAATTTGGATGTCTTTTCTTATTTATTATTTTTTTTCCTTTGCTTGCTACCCTGGTTAGAAATTCCAGGCTTGTTGAATAAAAGTGGTAATTGTTGAATAAAAGTGGTAATTTCCCCAGTGTTTGCAATATGACTTTGTTCCCGACCTTCCAGAAGTGCTTAGCAGGGCGTTGATTTTGTTCCCTGAGCTGTGGTGGCTGGTGCTATGTCAGCATTCAGTGCCACACTGAATCCAGGTTTGTTGTGTGAGTGTCTTCACCCTGTCAGCATCAGAGAGAGCACCGACTCCAAATCTGTGGCAAATCCATGGGTTCTTCCACAGGGACTTGGGGAGGGTAGTGCATCCCCACTGTGTCCACCAGACTCTCCCCGAGTCTGTAGGATTACGTTCAGTATTAAGATTCATCATGGTGGGCCCAGCTCTGAGTTCCAAGCAAGGCCTGCAGTTCCTTCTCTGTTCTACTCCCCAGGAGGTGGAGTCTTTCTCCACCTGTGCTGACAGAGGTGGGGTAGGGATGGCCAGGCAGTCACTTGAATGCTGTGGCTGGCTGTGAGCTGGGATGCACCTGGAGCTCAGGTCATTGGGGGTGGAAGTTACCTTGGCTTCTTCAGTGCCCCCACCCCTCGGTAGGCCACCTTGTCATCCAACCATCACTGTGGCAACCAGACTTTCAGAGTGGGAGCTCCATTGTGCTGCTTTGAATCTTGAATGTGTTACCTGTTAATGCTTCTTTATTCTTGTGAGAAAAGTTTTTTTTAAAAAAATGGGAGAAGCATTCGCATTCACTCATGGATGGCCAACACCAATGATGAGGAATGCAGGGGGTTTCAGAGCTGGCAGAACGGTGGGTGGGGAGGATCCTGGATCTTTCCAAATTGCCCTGAGACTGTTGCTAAGAGTATGTCAGAGGGAGAGGCAGAAGGGTGGAGGTGAAAAAGTAAACTAAAATCTCAGGTGAAAGCTCTTGTGGCTCCAATTGGTTCAAGAGAGCTTGCTTAAAAAATGATTAATGGTTAATATAGGTTCATTCAAATAAAAGGGCAGGATTCCGAGCCAGGTAGAAGGACAGAGAGTCTGTGAAAGCACTGTTTGGTTCAGGGGACGTAGCCAGCGGTGCAGGGCAGGGTGTATGAAGTATTTATTATTGGTGTCACTCTAACTCTCTCTAGATGGCCTGCCTGCTCCCTGCAGCTCAGAGAGCGTCTGCGGGGGTTCTCTTCGTGGCACTCTGGGGCACGGTGGTGGGTGACAGGCTGCTGGTGGTGCCCCAGGATGGAAGCCACTGGCTTAGCATGCAGGACATAGTTGAGGCTCTAGGGGCAAGGGGGCATGAAGTCGTGGTGCTGGTGCCGGAAGTCAACTTGCTCTTGAGAGAATCCAGGTTCTACACGAGGAGAATCTATCCTGTGCCGTTTGACCAGGAGGAGCTGAGGAATCGGTATCGCACCTTTGGATTGAAGCACTTTACTAACAGGTCTTGGCTGAGCAGGCCTCAGACAGAATACAGGAATCTCATGGTTGTCATTGACATGTTCTTCTTCAGCTGCCAGAGCCTCCTGAGACACCGCGACACCTTGGATTTCCTCAAGGCGGGCAAGTTCGATGCTCTTTTCATAGACCCGGGGTTACCCTGTGGTGCGATCCTGGCTGAGTACCTGGGCCTGCCCTCCGTGTACCTGTTCAGGGGCTTCCCCTGTTCCCGGGAGCATTGGTTTGGCGGAAGCCCCAACCCGGTGTCCTACATCCCCCAGTGCTACACTAAGTTCTCCGACCAGATGAGCTTCCCCCAGCGCGTGGTCAACTTCCTTGTTAACTTGCTGGAGGTCCCTCTATTTTACTGTCTGTATTCGAAGTATGAGGACATGGCCTTGGAGCTCCTCAAGAGGAAAGTGGACCTGCCCACCTTATTTCAGAAGGACCCCGTGTGGCTG
This sequence comes from Lepus europaeus, assembly GCF_033115175.1. Classification (NCBI taxonomy): domain Eukaryota; kingdom Metazoa; phylum Chordata; class Mammalia; order Lagomorpha; family Leporidae; genus Lepus; species Lepus europaeus. Next base: position 178,045,318 of record NC_084827.1, read on the forward strand.
CTAAGATACGACTTTGTGTTTGAGTACCCCAGGCCGGTGATGCCCAACATGGTGCTCATTGGCGGGATCAACTGCAAGAAGCCAGACGTCCTGTCTCAGGTGGGTGGGTGTGCTTCTTGCAGGCAGACACTGCTCTTCTGGGCTCTGTCTTCTCCCATTCATTTGCCTCCTGTCCCCAGGGAGCAGAAATGGTGTTGGGGAGGGGATGCCAGGCCTGGAACAGCAGGGGTGTGGGGGACCTGAGGCCAAGGTGACATGCAGGTGTTGCAATGAACTCAGGGCTCATGCCTGGTGACAGCCATAGATACGCACATACACTTAGTTTGTTCTGGGGCCAGTCCCAGGATCATTGCAGCAATGGCATTGCAGTCCAACAGAGGTGAAGGCTTGACCAAGGCAACGTGTCCTTTTTGAAACCCACTCTCCCAACTCTGTCCATGCTTTGTCCCTGGGTCCGAAGGCAGGCAGGAGCCAACCCACAGGCCAAATCTGTTCTTTTCTTTTTTTGAGTTGTTTTACGCAATTATTTTTTTGTTTGTTTTTTTTTATTTATTTGTGTCATGGGGAAAAAGAAGAGAGGGAGAGGAGGAGAGGGAGAGAGAGAGGTAGAGAAAGAGAGAAAGACAAAGAGAGAGAGGGAGAGAGAGAGAGATCTCACATCCCTGGATTCACTCCCCAAATGCTAAAGGCAGCCAGGGCTGGGCCAGGCTAAAGCAGGAACAGAGCCAGAGCCAGGTCTCCAAATCCATGTGCTCTTCTTTGGGAAGCAGGTATCCCAATTGGCATCTTAACCACTATACCTCCACAGGCCTGTTTTTATATGGCCCACAAGTAAGAATGGTTTTCATACCTGTTTTTCTTGTAACATTCATTTTTTATATTTGAAAGGCAAGATTACAGAGAGAGGGGGAGAGAGAGAGAGAGAGAGAGAGAGAGATCTTCCATCTAGACTACTGATTCCCTCCCCAGATTCAGGCCAGAGCCAGGAGCCTGAAACTCCATCTCAAGCACTTAGGCCACCTTCTGCTGCATTCCCAGATGCATTAGCAGAGAGCTGGATCAGAAGTAAAGCAGCCAGGACTTGAAATGGCACCTATATGGGATACGGGCATTGCAGATGGAGCGATGACCCAGTGTGCCACAACACTGCCCCAAGTTTTCATAGCTTCAGAGGGAGGTTAAAAACCAGCACCAGCACCAGCACCAGCACACAGAACTTGCGACTGAGCTGTGTGTGGCCTGCAAAGCTGACTGCTCACTGCTGGGCCAGTGCAGACAGGTGTGGGAGCCTCAGACCTCAGGGACTGTTCCTAGATGGCCCCCCTGAGAAGTGGGGCACAGTGCCCAGAGTCACTTTGGAAAATCAAAACCTCTGAGTTGCTTTTGTAAAGTATTTGTACCTTTGAAAGTTGTCAGACCACTCCATCTTCACGCCAGAATTTCCTTTTCAATGCATTTTTCATCGGAATGAGTCTCAGACAGTCCCAGAGACCTTTCCCCCGTGTCTTCCACACTGAACACTGGACACAGGTCCCGTGAGACAGAGGGGCAGGAGGCTGAGCACAATGGGATGGGGTCCAGGGAGCCCACGTTGTGAAACAGAAACTCCGAGTGTCAAGATTCAACCAGAGGTTTATGAGTACAAGAGATTTGTATGTTATTGTCTGTTCAAAGGGATTTCTTCTATCACAAAGAAATATCAGGTGAGAGAAGGAAAACACTGTCGTCTTTGGTACCTTGGTCCACGCACTGTGTTTCTGTGAAAGTGCTGTCTGCAGTGACATTGAAACCAGAGCAGTGCAGGGGGTGGGCTCTGGGCTGCCTCACCTGTGTGTCATTGTCATCCACGTGGCCTCCTTGTTGCAATGGGCAGTCTGCAGCCTGCATGTTTCATTCTTAGCAACTGAGTTGTGGTTTTAAGAATCAAGTTTCCTTTGTCAAATAAACCATCTCAAGGCTCTGAAACATGTCCCAAGTTGGATCTATAACTTTACCAAGAACTTTGGAGATATCCTGCATGGACCCTGAGTACAAGCTCAGTTTTGTTTCATAATTTCTGTGGTGAATCGTTTTATAAATTTTTTTTTTTTGAACTAAGCCTCTGCCTGTGGCATCGGCATCCCATATGGGCACTGGTTCGTGTCCGTGCTTCTTCACTTCTGACCGAGCTCTCTACTATGGCCTAGGAAAGCAGAAGAAGTCGACCCAAGTGCTTGGTCCCCTGCACCCACATGGGAGACCTGGAAGAAGCTCCTGGCTCCTGGCTTCAATGGGCTCAGTCCCAGCATTACAGCCATTTGTGGCGTGAACTGGCAGATGGAAGAGTTCACTCTCTCTCTCTCTCTCTCTCTCTCTCTCAGCTCCTCATTTCTGTAACTCTGCCTTTCAAACAAATAAATAATTAAACCTTTAAAAAAGATTTATGGTTTCTTTTGAAAGAGTTAGAGAGAGACAGACAGACAGACAGACATCCAACTTGCATCCACTGTTTCACTCCCCAGACAGCCTCAAAGGTCAGCACTGGGCCAGGCTGAAGCCAGGAGCTTCATCTGGGTCTCCCACATGGGTGCAGGGACCCAAGCACTGGACTCATCTTCTTCTGCTTTTCCCAGGCCACTTCCAGAGAGCTGGATAGGCAGTGGAGTATCTGGGACACAAACCAGTGTCCATTTGGGATGCCAGCATCGCAGGTGTTATCTGCTACGCCACAATGTCAGCCCCTGTGAATCCTCTTTTTTGAGAGAAGATTCTTTCCGTTTATGTCATATTCATTTAATTTATACTAACTTCAGTGACTTTATAGTTTTGTACGCATCTTTCTTCCCTTCTTGTTACTAATGTGTGCACTATTCCAAAGGACTCTAAACTTTGCTTTTATTTTAAAAAAAATTAAAAAAAATTTCTTAGTATGTATCTCATAAATACACCATCAGGAACACAGTTCTTCTTCCCACCACACACGCCCGCCCTCCCAGTTCCTCCCCCTTCCTCCTCCCTCTCCTGTTTAGTGCAAGAAAGAGAAAGAAACAGAAAGAAAGAAAGGAAAACAAAAAAAGGGAAGAATGGACTATAAGAGCTGAGAGAACTGTTTCTCAGTGGTCTAGACCAGGGCTGTTCTATGTTTTTGCTTCTCAAAGGTGATTTCACTTTTTCCCCCCTCCCTCTTTTCCCTTCCTTCTCCTTCTTTCCTTTTAGAAACTTAATTCTCTTTCAAGAGGAACCCAAGGAAAGTACAGCTCTTGTGAGCTCTTAGACATAACTAACTTATGAGACATAGTATTATCCTCCAATTAATACCCTAAATAGAAGTGATTCTTAAGAACAATTTTACTATTAGGTCTCACAATACAACTCTTTGAGGACAGAGGTCCTGCATGGGAAGTTGGTGCACAGTGACCCTTGTTGTTTATTTAACAAATAACACTCTTGGCAATGACATCAGTGATCACCCAAGGCTCTTGACATGAGCTGCCTCGGCTATGGAAGCCTTTTGGATCCATTGGCTCAACAAGGCCATAAGCAAAGTGCACCTTCTCTCCTCCCTTCAGAGAAAGGCACATCCTTCTTTGGGGGCCACTTCTTTCCGCTGGGGTCTCACCCACAGGGGTCTTGTATGTAGGACATTTTATTTTCCAGAGTATCTTGGCTTTCCATGCCTGAAATTCTCCCCTTGGACTTGCAGCCAGACTAGAATGCCTTTAAGGCTAATTCTGAGGTCAGAGTGCTACTTAAAGCAATGGTCATTCTGTGAGTCTGCTCTATGGACTTCTCCCCATGTTGGACATTCACTCCTTTGTAATTCTGTCTGTTATTGTTTCCAAACACTTAGTCCTATTTATATGATCACTGTAACACTTGATCCTATCTATATGGTCACTTTACTGCTTATTTCTAACCATTTGATCTTTGTAACACTTAAGCTGCTATTTTTGTCAGCCAGCTTAAGGGATTTTTGGGTCCTATGGCTAGTTGTTAAGCTGTACTCATGGAAGTCATTCCATAGGAATGTGTGTAGGACTATACTGCTTTGCAGTTGCAAACTTCATGCATTTCACAATTACAACTTTAGGATCTTGGTGATTCTTCCCACTGTGTTCACCCTTCCACCTACACTCCCACCCCCTTCCTCTTCCCTTTCCTTTTCTCACTCTTCTTCTTTACTAAGATCAGTTTACATTTAATTACGTATATAGATGATTAACTCTATTTTAAGTATAGTGTTCAGTGAATCATATGAAAGAGAAGATAAGGAAAATATTAGAAAGGAAAAGATAAACAAAATATAGAATTAGAAGCTATTTCTCAACAGTTGAGAGAAGGCTGTTCCAGGTCATTGCTCTCAAAGTGTCCACTTCATTTTACATGTTGTCCTTAAAGTACTCTGTTAGTTATCACAGGTCAGAGAGAACATATGGAATTTGACCCTTTGGGACTGGCCTGTTTCACTAAGTATGATGTTTTCCAGTCTCATCCATTTTGTTGCAAATGACAGGAGTTCATTGTTTTTACTTCTGTGCAGTGTTCTATGGTGTAGATATCCCACAATTTCTTTCTCCAGTCTTCCGGTGATGGGCATTTGGGTTGATTCCATGTCTTTGCTAATGTGAATTGAACTGTGATAAACATGGAGGTACAGAGAGCTCTTTCATATGTTGATTTCATTTCCCTTGGGTAGAGTCCCAGGAGTGGGATGGCTGGGTCATATGGTAGGTCTATATTCAGATTTCTGAGGTATCTCCATACTGTCTCCCACAGTTTACATTTCCACCAACAGTGGATTAGGGGACCTTTTTGTCCACATCCTCACCAGCAATTGCTGTTTGTTGATTTCCCTATGAAAGCCATTCTAAGGGAAGAGGGGGAGGGTGATGTGAAACCTCATTGTGGTTTTGGTTTTCATTTCTTTGCAGCCTGGGATCCTGAGCATATTTTCATGTGTCTGCTGGCCATTTGGATTTCCTCTTTTGAAAACTGTCTGCTTAAGTCCTTTGCCCATTTCTTAAGCAGATTGTTTTGTTGTTGTTGAGTTTCTTGGTCTCTTTATGTAGCCTGGATATTAATCCTTTATCAGTTTCATAGTTTGCAAATATTTTCTCCCGTTTAGTCAGTTGTCTCTTCACCTTGCTGATTGTTTCTTTTGCAGCGTAGAAGCTTCTCAATTGGATGTAATCCCATTGGTTGATTTTGGCCTTGATTGCCTGTGCCTCTTGGGTCTTTTCCAGGAACTCTTTGTCTGTGCCGATGTCTTGCAGAGTTTCCCCAATATTCTATAATAATTTGGTGGTGTTGGGTTGTCGATTTAGGTCTTGAGTTCATTTTGAGTGGATCTGGGTGAAAGGTGTCAGGTAAAGGTCTTGTTTCATGCCTCTGCATGTGGCAATCCAGTTTTCCCAGCACCATTTGTTGAAGAGACTGTCCTTGCTCCAGGGGTTGATTTTAGCTCCTTTGTCAAAGAGAAGTTGGTTGCAGATGCTTGGATTGATTTGGGGTGTTTCTATTCTGTTCCATTGGTCTCCTCGAACTTTTTTCATGTCTTTGTGGTGACAGCATTCAAAATCTTTTTCTTCTAGCTGTTTTGAAATATATCACACGTGATCGTTACCTATGGTCACGCAACTGTGCAGATGAACACCAGCACTTTTCTGCTAACTGGAACTTGTTCCCGCTGACCAGTCTTTCCCTAACTCTCCCTCTCCTCTACTGCTGTTGGTGCTTAGGAACTGCTGTGCTGCTCTCAAATTCAGTGAGGTCAATTTTTGATATTCTACCTATGACTGAGGTCAAGGGGTGTTTGTGTTTCTGTACCTGGCTTGTTTTGCTTAAAACTAACAACCTCCAGTTCCATCTACATTTTCACCAATGACAAGGTCTAGTCCTTTTTTTATGGCTAAATCCCAGGGGTCTTCAAAAAATTTGTGGAAATTGCCAGTTATGAAAAACCATGTGTGCATTCCAGCAATCTTTGTAACAAAATGAACTTGTGTCTTCATTTCATTTTCTTTTTTTTTTTTAATTTTATTTATTTTTTGACAGGCAGCGTGGATAGTGAGAGAGAGAGATTCAGAGAGAAAGTCTTCCTTTTTGCCGTTGGTTCACCCTCCAATGGCTGCTGAGGCCAGCACATCGCGCTGATCCGAAGCCAGGAGCCAGGTGCTTCTTCCGGGTCTCCCATGCGAGTGCAAGGGCCCAAGTGCTTGGGCCACCTTCTATTGCTTTCCCGGGCCATAGCAGAGAGCTGGATCAGAAGTAGAACTGACGGGTTTCGGGTGCCAGTTCGAGAGATTGTTATATCATATGCTAGTTCCAGCTTTAATATTTTTTGAGAATATTCCATCCTGTTTCCCATAATGGCTATAATAATATGTACTCTTGTAAATAGTGTTTAAGTGTTCTCTCTTTCCACGTCCTCACTGGCACCTGCTATCTTTTGCGGAATTTGATAATAGTCATTCAAACTAGAGTGAAGCAATATTCATTGTGGTTTAAATTTGTTTCCCCAGTGATTAGTGATGTTGATTTTGTATGTGTGTGTGTGTGCATGTGTGGTTGTGTATGTGTCTTGGATGTTTGTCTTTTCTTTTGAGAAATCTCCACTCATGTCACTTGGCCAACTTAAAAGCATGTTATTGGTTTCTTGGTAGTAGGTTGCTTGAGTTCCTCATACATTCTGGATATTAACTCCTTTTTAGATGTGTAGTTTCCAAATATTTTCTTCCATTTCTCCATTCTGTTGATTACTTTCTTTGAAGTTTCTCACTTAGAGGTAATCCCATTGGGCTGTTTTTGGTCTTATTTCCTCCTAATATGGTCTTATTAGAAAAAAAAAAAAAAGAGAGGCAGCTTCCCAGTTCAATGTCATGAAGCATTTCTCCAATGTTTTTTCTGATGTTCACAGTGTTGTGTCTTACATGAACTACCGTGACCCATTTTGAATGGACTTTTGCATGTGTAGGTCTATGTCCCTCTTCCCCATGTGGATATCCAGTTTTCCCAGCACTACTAATTGAAGAGACTGTCCTTTCTTCACTGTGTGATCTTAGCACTTTGTGGAAAATCCCTTGGATATCAGTGCCTGGGTTTCTTTCTAGGCTTTCTATTTTGTCACATGGGCTTTTGTAAGTATTATTATATCAATGCTATGTTGTTTGATTGCTATAAGTACAGCATATTTTGAGGGAGACAGTGTAGTGCCTTTGCTTTTTGCTCAAGATTGCCTTAGCTATTGAGGGGATTTTGTGATTTCCTATGACTGTTAGCATGGCCCTATCTTGTTCTGTGAAGGATGCTGTCGGTGTTTGAGAAGGATTATGTTGAATTTATAGACAGTATGGACATTTTAACAATATTGCTTCTCCCAGCGCACGGTCACAGTTATCATTCCTTTCTTGTGTGTATTCTCTTCAATTTCTTTCAACAACTTTTCATCCTCTTTATTGTGCTTTTTGTTGCTTTGGTGACATTTATTAGTATTGTCTTCTTGTTGCTATTGTAAATGGAGTTGCTGAGTGCTCTTCTTTTTCTGATAACGCTCTATCACCACATGGAAATGCTACTGAGTATGTATGTTGACTATGTCTCCTTCCACATTGCAGAGTAGATTTATTTGTTCTGGTTGTTTTTGGTAGGGTCTTTGGGGTTTTCTTTTTTTTTTTTTAACTTATTTAATGAATATAAATTTCCAGTGTACAGCTTATGGATTACAATGGCTTCCCCCCCCCCCATAACTTCCCTCCCACCCACAACCCTCCCCTCTCCCGCTCCCTCTCCCCTTCCATTTGCATCAAGATTCATTTTCAATTCTCTTTATATACAGAAGATCAATTTAGTATAAAGATTTCAACAGTTTGCACCCAAATAGAAACACAAAGTGAAACATACTGTTTGAGTAGTAGTTATAGCATTAAATCACAATGTACAGCACATTAAGGACAGAGATCCCACATGAGGAGCAAGTGCACAGTGGCTCCTGTTGTTGACCCAACAAATTGACACTCTAGTTTATGGCACCAGTAACCATCCTAGGCTGTCGTCATGATTTGCCAAGGCTATGGAAGCCTTCCAAGTTTGCCGACTCTGATCATATTTAGACAAGGTCATAAAAGACAGAGTGAGGATAGTAACCAATGATCCTAAGAGTGGCATTAACCAGGTTTGAACAATTATACAGCATTAAGTGGGGAAGAGGACCATCAGTACACACATGTTGGGAGTAGAGCCATTGGTGGTAGAGTAGAGGTTATGATTACAAAGGAATGAGGCCCAAGTGCACTAGACAGGGCCTAGAACAAAGGACAGAGTCATTATTAGAGGAGCTAAGAAACGTGCTGTCTAAGCTACAATTAAGTTTTCTGATTGAGAGGCAAATAGAACCTGATAGAAGGGGCTTGATAATAATCTGGTGGGCTTTAGGCCTTGTAAATTCAGAGGCCCAGACCTATCTATCTCTTCACATGGGGTATATCCTAAGGGAGGTGTGAACCTCCTACGGGGAGGCACTCTGTTGACTTTCATGACTTGGCTGGCCTGGGAGGAGAGCTGGCCATCTTTGATCACATTATCTGAAAACAGTGGCAATTTAGTTCTCTTCTTTCCAATTTGGATGTCTTTTCTTATTTATTATTTTTTTTCCTTTGCTTGCTACCCTGGTTAGAAATTCCAGGCTTGTTGAATAAAAGTGGTAATTGTTGAATAAAAGTGGTAATTTCCCCAGTGTTTGCAATATGAATTTGTTCCCGACCTTCCAGAAGTTCTTAGCATGGCGTTGATTTTGTTCCCTGAGCTGTGGTGGCTGGTGCTATGTCAGCATTCAGTGCCACACTGAATCCAGGTTTGTTGTGTGAGTGTCTTCACCCTGTCAGCATCAGAGAGAGCACCGACTCCAAATCTGTGGCAAATCCATGGGTTCTTCCACAGGGACTTGGGGAGGGTAGTGCATCCCCACTGTGTCCACCAGACTCTCCCCGAGTCTGTAGGATTACGTTCAGTATTAAGATTCATCATGGTGGGCCCAGCTCTGAGTTCCAAGCAAGGCCTGCAGTTCCTTCTCTGTTCTACTCCCCAGGAGGTGGAGTCTTTCTCCACCTGTGCTGACAGAGGTGGGGTAGGGATGGCCAGGCAGTCACTTGAGTTGCTGTGGCTGGCTCTGAGCTGGGATGCACCTGGAGCTCAGGTCATTGGGGGTGGAAGTTACCTTGGCTTCTTCAGTGCCCCCACCCCTCGGTAGGCCACCTTTTCATCCAACCATCACTGTGGCAACCAGACTTTCAGAGTGGGAGCTCCATTGTGCTGCTTTGAATCTTGAATGTGTTACCTGTTAACGCTTCTTTATTCTTGTGAGAAAAGTTTTTTAAAAAAATGGGAGAAGCATTCGCATTCACTCATGGATGGCCAACACCAATGATGAGGAATGCAGGGGGTTTCAGAGCTGGCAGAACGGTGGGTGGGGAGGATCCTGGATCTTTCCAAATTGCCCTGAGACTGTTGCTAGGAGTATGTCAGAGGGAGAGGCAGATGGGAGGAGGTGAAAATGTAAACTAAAATCTCAGGTGAAAGCTCTTGCGGCTCCAATTGGTTCAAGAGAGCTTGCTTAAAAAATGATTAATGGTTAATATAGGTTCATTCAAATAAAAGGGCAGGATTCCGAGCCAGGTAGAAGGACAGAGAGTCTGTGAAAGCACTGTTAGGTTCAGGGGACGTAGCCAGGAGGCCAGCGGTGCAGGGCAGGGTGTATGAAGTATTTATTATTGGTGTCACTCTAACTCTCTCCAGATGGCCTGCCTGCTCCCTGCAGCTCAGAGAGCGTCTGCGGGGGTTCTCTTCGTGGCACTCTGGGGCACGGTGGTGGGTGACAGGCTGCTGGTGGTGCCCCAGGATGGAAGCCACTGGCTTAGCATGCGGGACATAGTTGAGGCTCTTGGGGCAAGGGGGCATGAAGTCGTGGTGCTGGTGCCGGAAGTCAACTTGCTCTTGAGAGAATCCAGGTTCTACACGAGGAGAATCTATCCTGTGCCGTTTGACCAGGAGGAGCAGAGGAATCGGTATCGCACCTTTGGAGAAAAGATCTTTACTGACAGGTCCTGGCTGAGCGGGCCTCTGACAGAATTCAGGAATCTCATGGTTGTCATTGACATGTACTTCATCAACTGCCAGAGCCTCCTGAGACACCGTGACACCTTGGATTTCCTCAAGGCGGGCAAGTTCGATGCTCTTTTCACAGACCCATTCTTACCCTGTGGTGCGATCCTGGCTGAGTACCTGGGCCTGCCCTCCGTGTACCTGTTCAGGGGCTTCCCCTGTTCCCGGGAGCATTGGTTTGGCAGAAGCCCCAACCCGGTGTCCTACATCCCCCAGTGCTACACTAAGTTCTCCGACCAGATGAGCTTCCCCCAGCGCGTGGTCAACTTCCTTGTTAACTTGCTGGAGGTCCCTCTATTTTACTGTCTGTATTCGAAGTATGAGGACATGGCCTTGGAGCTCCTCAAGAGGAAAGTGGACCTGCCCACCTTATTTCAGAAGGACCCCGTGTGGCTGCTAAGATACGACTTTGTGTTTGAGTACCCCAGGCCGGTGATGCCCAACATGGTGCTCATTGGCGGGATCAACTGCAAGAAGCCAGACGTCCTGTCTCAGGTGGGTGGGTGTGCTTCTTGCAGGCAGACACTGCTCTTCTGGGCTCTGTCTTCTCTCACTTATTTGCCTCCCGTCCCCTGGGAGCAGAAATGGTGGTGGGGAGGGGATGCTAGGCCTGGAACAGCAGGGGTGTGGGAGACTTGAGGCCAAGGTGACATGAAGGTGTTGCAATGAACTCAGGGCTCATGCCTGGTGACAGCCATAGATACGCACATACACTTAGTTTGTTCTGGGGACAGTCCCAGGATCATTGCAGCAATGGCATTGCAGTCCAACAGAGGTGAAGGCTTGACCAAGGCAACGTGTCCTTTTTGAAACCCACTCTCCCAACTCTGTCCATGCTTTGTCCCTGGGTCTGAAGGCAGGCAGGAGCAAACCCACAGGCCAAATCTGTTCCTTTCCTTTTTGGAGTTGTTTTAAGCAATTACTTATTTTATTGTTTGTTTTTATTTATTTGTGATCATGGGGAAAAAGAAGAGAAAGAGAGGAAGAGAAGGAGAGAGAGAGATAGAAAAGAGAGACACAAGGGAGAGAGGGAAAGAGAGAGAGATCTCACATCCCTGGATTCACTCCCCAAATGCTAAAGGCAGCCAGGGCTGGGCCAGGCTAAAGCAGGAACAGAGCCAGAGCCAGGTCTCCAAATCCATGTGCTCTTCTTTGGGAAGCAGGTATCCCAATTGGCATCTTAACCACTATACCTCCACAGTCCTGTTTTTATATGGCCCACAAGTAAGAATGGTTTTCATACCTGTTTTTCTTGTAACATTCATTTTTCATATTTGAAAGGCAAGATTACAGAGAGAGGGGGAGAGAGAGAGAGAGAGATATTCCATCTAGACCACTGATTCCCTCCCCAGAATCAGGCCAGAGCCAGGAGCCTGAAACTCCATGTCATGCACTTAGGCCACCTTCTGCTGCATTCCCAGATGCATTAGCAGAGAGCTGGATCAGAAGTGGAGCAGCCAGGACTTGAAATGGCACCTATATGGGATACGGGCATTGCAGATGGAGCGATGACCCAGTGTGCCACAACACTGCCCCAAGTTTTCATAGCTTCAGAGGGAGGTTAAAAACCAGCACCAGCACCAGCACCAGCACACAGAACTTGCGACTGAGCTGTGTGTGGCCTGCAAAGCTGACTGCTCACTGCTGGGCCAGTGCAGACAGGTGTGGGAGCCTCAGACCTCAGGGACTGTTCCTAGATGGCCCCCCTGAGAAGTGGGGCACAGTGCCCAGAGTCACTTTGGAAAATCAAAACCTCTGAGTTGCTTTTGTAAAGTATTTGTACCTTTGAAAGTTGTCAGACCACTCCATCTTCACGCCAGAATTTCCTTTTCAATGCATTTTTCATCGGAATGAGTCTCAGACAGTCCCAGAGACCTTTCCCCCGTGTCTTCCACACTGAACACTGGACACAGGTCCCGTGAGACAGAGGGGCAGGAGGCTGAGCACAATGGGATGGGGTCCAGGGAGCCCACGTTGTGAAACAGAAACTCCGAGTGTCAAGATTCAACCAGAGGTTTATGAGTACAAGAGATTTGTATGTTATTGTCTGTTCAAAGGGATTTCTTCTATCACAAAGAAATATCAGGTGTGAGAAGGAAAACACTGTCGTCTTTGGTACCTTGGTCCACGCACTGTGTTTCTGTAAAAGTGCTGTCTGCAGTGATATTGAAACCAGAGCAGTGCAGGGGGTGGGCTCTGGGCTGCCTCCCCTGTGTGTCATTGTCATCCACATGGCCTCCTTGTTGCAATGGGCAGTCTTCAGCCTGCATGTTTCATTCTTAGCAACTGAGTTGTGGTTTTAAGAATCAAGTTTCCTTTGTCAAATAATCAAGCCATCTCAAGGCTCTGAAACATGTGCCAAGAAGGAAACAAATCCAAAAATGCCATGTCATCCTTAACAGGCACTTTTCAAAAATGCGTGACCCAGGTCAAAGTCTCCACACCTGGAGAAGAATAAAAGTGTTAGGGTAGAGAACAACAGGGTATGAGATTGAATTTGATTTAGGGACAAGGGGTCAATTCTGATTTTATCTATCTTTTGGGCAGTGAGCTAGAATGACTGAGACTCGTGTCTTCATTCCATCAATCCTGACTCTGAGTGTAGAAAAGGAGAGAGGCACTGGTTTCTTTCTGGTTGCTTCCTGCTGTTCTGGGTGTAGATGTGGGGCAAAACCTATACTCAGGATCAGATTGCTTGAAGAAGGAGACAAGTCTGTTGTTCCTGTAGATGGCTTGAGATAGAGCCGTCATTTGTTCCTGCAAGAACCTTTGGACTATGTTAATTATACATGGTAGAAATAGTAGCACTATGAGTATGATGATAAAAGGAGATATTAGAGACATTGCCCATGGTGGGAAAGATGGCCAAAACGAGGCAGAGTGACCTTGAGAATACATCTCACTAGCACAGTTTTTATGCGTTTGATCCCATGTCTTACCATACCCAATTTATTGGTGTAAAAATTCGATCCCATCTCATTTAATGAAGTACAACGTTCCTCTTATCATACCCAATTAATTGGTGTAAAAGCCAAAAAGAGGCAAAGTCCACCTCTCTTGGCTTTGAGGAGGTCTAGCTTCCAGTGGTTCTGGATTTCTACTCCTGCTCATGAATCCACTTGAACCTGGAGACAAGACAGCTTCTGTGCTAGGTCATTTGTGTTTTCTTTGAGATTGGGAGATAAATCTTCAATTTTAATTGGCTTGTCTACTGAAATGGCCAGTCTGGACATTCCAGTTGCATTTCCTGTTTCTCCAGCGAGATTATCAAGGAGGTTAAGTCTGAAATCTCGTGATGTGGTATGTTAGAGGGTCAGAAAATAGAGATGGGTCTAGGGTGTAGGACGAAGGAGGAAGTAGGATGGCAAGTGTACAAGTCCCTGTGCAGTGGTGGGGAGGCAGATGCACGCCTGGTTACAACCTTTACGGGTTCATGTGGCAAGGGATAGGATGAGTAAATGCCATGGCAGCCACTTCCACTGGGTGTGAGGAGTGGTGGTGGCCAGTAGGGGGTGGGCCTGGAAGGGGGACATTAGGTCACAGGTGTCGTGGGGCAAATGAACCCACATTGTGGGAAGAAGGGAAGGAAGTGTGCGTGATGCGTAAAGGGGCTTGACTGCTTAGTGAGGCTGTAGCAGAGATGCCTTGGACAGGTCTAACAGGTGGATCCTCTATACAATACCAGCGTTTCGTCCTCCAGCCATGCCAGCATTTCTTCCAGGAAGCTCCAACAGAGATCTATGTCCTGGGGTTCTGCCAGGAAGGTTCTGGTCCTTGTAATATAAACAAGTCCATGGGCCTTTCCCAGAGCAGGGTGGGGATGGGGAGGGCTTGCCAGCCGTCAGAAGAGGAATGTGTGCAGATCCAACATGAGAGACATTGGGATTATCTTTAAAAAATAGGCTAGAAGAACTACTGGTGAGAGGTATGTAAGGCTTTTGGGAGGAAATGTGGGGGCTTGGAACCACAAACGGGGACCAGGTTAGAAGCAGGAGATAGCAGAGAAGCATCCTACCAGAAGAGGAACAGAGTGCTAAGAGCCGTTTGTTAAGACAGGCCAGCCTGTGGGGACGATGGCTGTCAAGCCTATGGCAAAGGTTAGGGCTAGGACCGCGGCTACAAAGAGTAGCAGAGGGTGACGATGCATTCCAGGATGAAGTATGAATGGAAGGGAAAAAGGAGTTCTGTGCAGGTGTGAAGTGCCAGGGATCTGCCTGGAGCCAGCACTCTGACACAAGGTCGGGAAGGTAGACTGGGGAGATGAAGTCCAGTATCTTTTCTGCAAAATTATTGGGAGTTGTCTGTGGGATTCAGGAATTGTCAAGGACATTAGAAGTTCGTTGTATTGGTATTGCAGGGAGCAGTGTCAGCCTGAGAGTGGTGGGTCCCGCGGGAGTAGACTCATATAAGGGAGATGTTACTCATTTTAATGAAGTACAACGTTCCTCAGGGGGTGTCCTTTGAGTTTGGCGGCAGTGGGGGAAGTCAATATCACCTGGTAGGTCTGTTCCATTTTGGCTTTAAGACGGCCTCATTTTCTTTTAGATAAACATGGTCACCAGGTTGAAAGGTCGGAGTATAGCCGAGAGGCAGAGTGGGGACTGGGTAGGTGTGTGTCTGCGCAGGTCCCTAAGTGAGAGTGCATTTTGGTAAGAAGCGGGAAAGTGAGAGGAGGAGGCATAGTTCAGAATTCTGTAGTGGAGGGAAGTCAGGTCAAAGAAGAGGCCTCCACAGAGTCGGGGTGGCTCCTGGCCCAGTGTCCGGTATTGCCACATTAAAACAGGCTCCATGAGGGCCAGAGCCTTGAGCTGAGGTGGACTTCGAGTTGGAGCAAGCCTTAGCCCAGTGCCCAGGATGGCTGCATTGATAACAGGGCCTCCAAGGGGTGGGACTTGGCTTGCCATTGGGGTCTTGGTGAGTTTTGTAACAGGTATCTGGAGCTGACTGGGCCATAAAGTGGGAATTTAAGAATAGCTGTCCCTCTGGGGAATTGGGATTGGGGTTAGTGTACTTTGTCATTACTTTGTCATTGTCTCTATAAGGCAGGATATAAATACAACAACAGGGTTTTCATCCAGTTCTTGGGTGACCTCCCAGATCTTCTTATAATTGATCTGTTAATGCCTGTTTTAATGCGTGGCTGCCAGCAGGCATGAGATCATGTGGTCGGGCCTGCAGCTCTGGGTTCTCAAGTTGGTACGAGCATTCCGGGTTAGGGTTGCCTCTGGGGACAGCTCGAGTGGCCCCTGGGTGTCTGTCTGGGGCCTGACAGGGCATCTCCTCTGCATGCGGTTGGGCAGCTTGCCACATACGTTCAGCGTCATCTGGAGGTAGGGCAGAGGACAAAGCGAAATAGAGATCATTCCAAGTTAAGCTGTAGGACTGAGTCAGGTGGCAAAATCCCTTACGATGTGTGGAGAGATTCTCTGGGAAGAGCCTAGAGGTTCCTCAATCTAAGGTAGAGCGAGGGCACCGAGACCGTAACCGCTTCAGCCACTGCCTCAAGGGGAGGTGGGGTTTGGATTATACAGTTTGGGAGCTTGTGTGAGGGGAAGATAGTGTAGTGGGAGGCGGCAGGGTGGGCTTATGAGGAATTAGGTGGGTAGGTCAGAGAGGAGTTGCTGGAGAGAGGGTCGGTAGGGTGGAGGGTCATTGCAGGGTCAGGCTCACAGAGAGGATGAGAGGAGGGCCAGAACAATTGGGCAGAAGGCTTATAGGGAGTTTTTACTTTCTTGGGGACGACTGGGTGAAGAGACTTTTGGGGGGAAGAGGGTGGAGGGGTGGCAGCAGCCCCTGCTGCCGACTTTTGGGGTGGAAGAGGAGGAGGGACTCGGAGGGGATGGAGTGAGCGATGGGTTGTGTTCCTGAGACGTTGGCTTCTCAGGTGGAGAGGGAGAAGTAAGAGATGGGGAGGTAGAAGACTTGAGGGAGGGTCCAGGCCTCCTTCTTCCATGCGAACTTGGAGTAAGTAACTTCCCCTGGTAGTGCAGTAACCAACGAGTGCCAGAAGCTCAGCGGTCACTTCTTGGTCCTCACCCCGGTTTCCGCAGAGAGAAGGAAAGAGTTTGGAAGGAGAGAGAATGGAAGAAGATGAGGAGGGAGTCACGGCTCTTACCAAGGCTGGATCCTCCACTCCCCGCCACACAAGGGACACCACATACAAGGAAAAAGAGAGGAGACAGGGTAGACTGGGGACAAACTCACAGCCAGACCGGATTTATTCAAAGAAAATAAACTTGCAGAAGTTGATCAACTCTGACATGCACACAGAACATGTGGCAGGGAGCCCAGACCCAGCAGGCTGGGCCTCTTCAGATTTTATGTGCTAGGGGTGAGGGTGCGGGGCAGTAGGCGGAAGTGAGATCCTCCATACAGGTTTTTCATATTTGGCACCCCTCTACCAGACCTGGGGAAGAATGCAGGGGCTGGGATGGAGAGCAGTAGGGTGTGAGACTGAATTGAGATTCAGGGACAAGGGAGAAATGCTGATTTTATCTGTCTTTTGGGCACTGAGCTGCAATAGCTGAGATTTGTGTCTTAGTTCCATCAAGTGGGAGGGAGGCCCAGGACAGTGTGTGAGCACTGCACTGGATGGGGTGGGGGCTACTCCAGTGGCCAAGCAGGTGTGGTGCACCTGGCACGGCAGCAGGAGCAGGGGCCCTGTGTGATGTGGCCTGCACCCCTGAGTTGACTGGGGTCTGTGCAGCAGACTGCAGTGGTCTGGGGCAGCACTGCACCTCCAGAACCAACAGGAGCAGGGCAGGTGTGAAGCCCAGCTGCACCTGGGGTGTCTGGGGTGTCTGGGGTGTCTGGGGTGTCTGGGTCAGGTCTCTCGAGCTGCCCAGTGGGCTGGCTCTCCACTTTGTGTGCACTGCTCTCCAGCACACTCCCACAAGTATTGCAGCCAAATAGTAGTTTTTTTTGTTTCTGATCCTTCTTTATCAGGGGGTAGCTGAGCTGCCTATAATCAGCCATCTCCCCCAGAGAAGAAAGAGTTAATAGATTTACCAGATTAGGGCCCAGCAGGCAGAGAAGTGAATTGGCAGCCAGGGTATTGGCAATAGGTCAGTTGCAATCTGTTAAAGAGAGGTTAGAAGAGAAGTGGCAGGTGTTGAAATAAAATGAGTGTTGACTACCTTGTTTTGGGAGTAGTCAGGAAAAGAAAGGCATGAAGTAGCATGCTCCCGGGGGACAGCACAGGGGCAGGTGCGTTTGTCCAGGACCCGGCCGTCAGATCCATCTCTCCTGGGTGGAGGCAGAGGGTAGGGCCATCATAAAAGAGAGGGTAGGTTTATCGCACAATGATTTGCTTAGGGAGCACACTGTGTCTACCATTGTTGTGCTGCTTGATAAGTAGCCTGGTGACGACAACATGAAGGTTGGAAAAGCTCAGGTAGGAGCACAGGCTGGTGTGGCCAGTGCAATGAGCTGCCCTCCCGGGGCTGGCGGGGCTGCAGCTCTTGTTGTGTGCGGTGCCCTGGGCTGAGGGCAGCAGGGTGCTGGTGGTGCCTTGGAGGGCAGCCACGGGCTCAGCGTGCAGAAGGTCCTGCAGGAGCTCCAGGCCCGAGGCCACCTGCCCGTGGTCCTGGTGATACAGCAGAATCAGTATGTCAGAGGAGAGGCCCCTTTCACTCTGAGAACCTGTGCCGCTCCTCTCACGCAGGATGAATTTAATCATATGTTCTGGCAGCACCATCAGAGGGTCTTTGAAACACAAAGTTTTCTGAAGCGGTTTTGGAAAATGCAGCAAGCCGGAAAAATGCATCCATGATCTATTCCCAGTCATGTTCAGAGCTATTGCATAACAAAGCCCTGGTGAGGCGCCTGGATGACAGCTCCTTTTATGTGGTTTTCACAGGCCCCATGGTCCCCTGTGGGGCACTGCTGGCTAAGCACCTGTTCATTCCTGCTGTGTTTTTTCTGCTGACCCCATGACCAGCCTCTCCTCACCTGGCATCGTTTCCAAAGTTGGATCTATACCTTTACCAAGAACTTTGGAGATATCCTACACGGACCCTGAATACAAGCTGGGTTTTGTTTAATAATTTCTGTGGTGAACCTTTTTTTTAATATTTATTTATTTCTGGGCCAAGCCTCTGCCTTTGGCACCGGCATCCCATATGGGCACTGGTTCGTGTCCAGATGCCTCACTTCTGACCCAGCTCTCTGCTATGGCCTAGAAAAGCAGAAGAAGTCGACCCAAGTGCTTGGTCCCTTGCACCCACATGGGAGACCTGGAAGAAGCTCCTGGCTCCTGGCTTCAGATGGGCTCAGTCCCAGCCATTGCAGCCATCTGGGGAATGAACCGGCAGATGGAAGAGCTCGCTCTCTCTCGCGCAATCTCTCTCTCTCTCTGCCTCTGCATTTCTGTAACGCTGCCTTTAAAACAAATAAATAATTAAACCTTTAAAAAAGATTTATGGTTTCTTGAAAGAGTTGGAGAGAGAGAGACAGACAGACATCCAACTTGCATCCACTGTTTCACTCCCCAGACAGCCTCAAAGGACAGCACTGGGCCAGGCTGAAGCCAGGAGTTTCATCTGGGTCTCCCACATGGGTTCAGGGACCCAAGAACTTGCTCATCTTCTTCTGCTTTTCCCAGGCCACTTCCAGAGAGCTGGATCGGAAGTGGATCAGCTGGGACACAAACCAGTGTCCATATTGGATGCCAGCATCGCAGGTGTTATCTGCTACGCCACAATGTCAGCCCCTGTGAATCCTCTTTTTTGAGAGAAGATTCTTTCCGTTTATGTCATATTCATTTAATTTATACTAACTTCAGTGACTTTATAGTTCTATATGCATCTTTCTTCCCTTCTTGTTACTAATGTGTGCACTATTCCAAAGGACTCTAAACTTTGCTTTTATTTTTAAAAAAATTAAAAATAATTTCTTAGTATGTATCTCATAAATACACCATCAGGAACACAGTTCTTCTTCCCACCACACCCGCCCGCCCTCCCAGTTCCTCCCCCTTCCTCCTCCCTCTCCTGTTTAGTGCAAGAAAGAGAAAGAAACAGAAAGAAAGAAAGGAAAACAAAAAAAGGGAAGAATGGACTATAAGAGCTGAGAGAACTGTTTCTCAGTGGTCTAGACCAGGGCTGTTCTATGTTTTTGCTTCTCAAAGGTGATTTCACTCCCCCTCCCTCTTTTCCCTTCCTTCTCCTTCTTTCCTTTTAGAAACTTAATTCTCTTTCAAGAGGAACCCAAGGAAGGTACAGCTCTTGTGAGCTCTTAGACATAACTAACTTATGAGACATAGTATTATCCTCCAATTAATACCCTAAATAGAAGTGATTCTTAAGAACAATTTTACTATTAGGTCTCACAATACAACTCTTTGAGGACAGAGGTCCTGCATGGGAAGTTGGTGCACAGTGACCCTTGTTGTTTATTTAACAAATAACACTCTTGGCAATGACATCAGTGATCACCCAAGGCTCTTGACATGAGCTGCCTCGGCTATGGAAGCCTTTTGGATCCATTGGCTCAACAAGGCCATAAGCAAAGTGCACCTTCTCTCCTCCCTTCAGAGAAAGGCACATCCTTCTTTGGGGGCCACTTCTTTCCGCTGGGGTCTCACCCACAGGGGTCTTGTATGTAGGACACTTTTTTTCCCAGAGTATCTTGGCTTTCCATGCCTGAAATTCTCCCCTTGGACTTTGCAGTCAGACTAGAATGCCTTTAAGGCTAATTCTGAGGTCAGAGTGCTACTTAAAGCAATGGTCATTCTGTGAGTCTGCTCTATGGACTTCTCCCCATGTTGGACATTAACTCCTTTGTAATTCTGTCTGTTATTGTTTCCAAACACTTAGTCCTATTTATATGATCATTGTAACACTTGATCCTATCTATATGGTCACTTTACTGCTTATTTCTGACCATTTGATCTTTGTAACACTTACGCTGCTATTTTTGTCAGCCAGCTTAAGGGATTTTTGGGTCCTATGGCTAGTTGTTAAGCTGTACTCATGGAAGTCATTCCATAGGAATGTGTGTAGGACTATACTGCTTTGCAGTTGCAAACTTCATGCATTTCACAATTACAACTTTAGGATCTTGGTGATTCTTCCCACTGTGTTCACCCTTCCACCTACACTCCCACCCCCTTCCTCTTCCCTTTCTTATTCTCACTCTTCTTCTTTACTAAGATCAATTTATATTTCATTACATACATAGATTATTAACTTTATGTTAAGTATAATGTTCAATGAATCATATGAAAGAGAAGATAAGGAAAATATTAGAAAGGAAAAGATAAACAAAATATAGAATTAGAAGCTTTTTCTCAACAGTTGAGAGAAGGCTGTTCCAGGTCATTGCTCTCAAAGTGTCCACTTCATTTTACATGTTGTCCTTAAAGTACTCTGTTTGTTATCACAGGTCAGAGAGAACATATGGAATTAGTCCCTTTGGGACTGGCCTGTTTCACTAGTATGATGTTTTCCAGTCTCATCCATTTTGTTGCAAATGACAGGAGTTCTTTTTTTTTTTTTTTTTTTTTTTTTACTTCTGTGCAGTGTTCTATGGTGTAGATATCCCACAATTTCTTTCTCCAGTCTTCCGGTGATGGGCATTTGGGTTGATTCCATGTCTTTGCTAATGTGAATTGAACTGTGATAAACATGGAGGTACAGAGAGCTCTTTCATATGTTGATTTCATTTCCCTTGGGTAGAGTCCCAGGAGTGGGATGGCTGGGTCATATGGTAGGTCTATATTCAGATTTCTGAGGTATCTCCATACTGTCTCCCACAGTTTTCATTCCCACCAACAGTGGATTAGGGGACCTTTTTGTCCACATCCTCACCAGCAATTGCTGTTTGTTGATTTCCCTATGAAAGCCATTCTAAGGGAAGAGGGGGAGGGTGATGTGAAACCTCATTGTGGTTTTGGTTTTCATTTCTTTGCAGCCTGGGATCCTGAGCATATTTTCAAGTGTCTGCTGGCCATTTGGATTTCCTCTTTTGAAAACTGTCTTCTTAAGTCCTTTGCCCATTTCTTAAGCAGATTGTTTTGTTGTTGTTGAGTTTCTTGATCTCTTTATGTAGCCTGGATATTAATCGTTTATCAGTTTCATAGTTTGCAAATATTTTCTCCCGTTTAGTCAGTTGTCTCTTCACCTTGCTGATTGTTTCTTTTGCAGTGTAGAAGCGTCTCAATTGGATGTAATCCCATTGGTTGATTTTGGCCTTGATTGCCTGTGCCTCTTGGGTCTTTTCCAGGAACTCTTTGTCTGTGCCGATGTCTTGCAGAGTTTCCCCAATATTCTATAATAATTTGGTGGTGTTGGGTTGTCGATTTAGGTCTTGAGTTCATTTTGAGTGGATCTGGGTGAAAGGTGTCAGGTAAAGGTCTTGTTTCATGCCTCTGCATGTGGCAATCCAGTTTTCCCAGCACCATTTGTTGAAGA
This sequence comes from Lepus europaeus, assembly GCF_033115175.1. Lineage (NCBI taxonomy): Eukaryota > Metazoa > Chordata > Mammalia > Lagomorpha > Leporidae > Lepus > Lepus europaeus. The sequence continues at coordinate 178,066,863 of NC_084827.1, forward strand.
GACTGTCCTTGCTCCAGGGGTTGATTTTAGCTCCTTTGTCAAAGAGAAGTTGGTGACAGATGCTTGGATTGATTTGGGGTGTTTCTATTCTGTTCCATTGGTCTCCTCAAACTTTTTTCATGTCTTTGTGGTGACAGCATTCAAAATCTTTTTCTTCTAGCTGTTTTGAAATATATCACACGTGATCGTTGCCTATGGTCACGCAACTGTGCAGATGAACACCAGCACTTTTCTGCTAACTGGAACTTGTTCCCGCTGACCAGTCTTTCCCTAACTCTCCCTCTCCTCTACTGCTGTTGGTGCTTAGGAACTGCTGTGCTGCTCTCAAATTCAGTGAGGTCAATTTTTGATATTCTACCTATGACTGAGGTCAAGGGGTGTTTGTGTTTCTGTACCTGGCTTGTTTTGCTTAAAACTAACAACCTCCAGTTCCATCTACATTTTCACCAATGACAAGGTCTAGTCCTTTTTTTATGGCTAAATCCCAGGGGTCTTCAAAAAATTTGTGGAAATTGCCAGTTATGAAAAACCATGTGTGCATTCCAGCAATCTTTGTAACAAAATGAACTTGTGTCTTCATTTCATTTTCTTTTTTTTTTTTTAATTTTATTTATTTTTTGACAGGCAGCGTGGATAGTGAGAGAGAGAGAGACAGAGAGAAAGGTCTTCCTTTTTGCCGTTGGTTCACCCTCCAATGGCTGCTAAGGCCAGCACATCGCGCTGATCTGAAGCCAGGAGCCAGGTGCTTCTCCTGGTCTCCCATGGGGTGCAGGGCCCAAGCACTTGGGCCATCCTCCACTGCACTCCTGGGCCACAGCAGAGAGCTGGTCTGAAAGAGGAGCAACTGGGATAGAATCTGGCGCCCCAACCGGGACTAGAACCTAGTGTGCCGGCGCCGCAAGGCAGAGGATTAGCCTATAAAGCCACGGCGCTGGCTTCATTGCATTTTCTACAACCCTTGGGAAGTACCCTTGATGGATCAAAGACATGATCCGCAGCCATTCTATCTAGTTTCTTGCCCTAAATGGGATAAAATCAGAATTTACATCTTATCCATGCATCCTTTGAATTTATCTCTTATCCCTGCATCCCAATTCAGTCTCACAAGCTGTATGGTCCCCAGCCTGCCCCCTGTATTGTTCTCCAGGTTTGGAAGGCAGAGCCAAGCTTGAAGAATCTGTGTAGAGCAACTCAGATCCATTGGTCACTCCCCCTCCCCTACAGACCTCTAGCCCACCCTAAGATACCAAAATCCAGCCCTCTGGGGTCTGCGCCCTCTACCATGTGTTCAGTCTGTGTGCACACTGGCAGTTGGTCACTGATCTCTGCCATTTATTTTTCTTGAATAAATTCATTTTGGCTGTGAGTTCATCTCCTGTCTCCTCTCAGTTCTGCACCCCCTTTCCTTATAACCCTCATAGTATTCATGTGTGTGTCTTTTTTAAAAGATTTACTTATTTATTTGAAAGTCAGATTTACACAGAGAGAGAATATGTGGAGGGAGTGAACGAGAGGGAGATAGAGAGAGAGAGAGGGAGAGGAAGAGGTTCACACCCCAACAGGCCAAAATGGCCAGAGCTGCAGAGATCCGAAGCCAGGAGCCAGGGGATTCTTCCGGGTCTCCCATGCGAGTGCAAGGGCCCAAGTGCTTGGGCCACCTTCTATTGCTTTCCCAGGCCATAGCAGAGAGCTGGATCAGAAGTAGAACTGACGGGTTTCGGGTGCCAGTTCGAGAGATTGTTATATCATATGCTAGTTCCAGCTTTAATATTTTTTGAGAATATTCCATTCTGTTTCCCATAATGGCTATAATAATATGTACTCTTGTAAATAGTGTTTAAGTGTTCTCTCTTTCCACGTCCTCACTGGCACATGCTATCTTTTGCAGAATTTGATAATAGTCATTCAAACTAGAGTGAAGCAATATTCATTGTGGTTTAAATTTGTTTCCCCAGTGATTAGTGATGTTGATTTTGTATGTGTGTGTGTGTGCATGTGTGGTTGTGTATGTGTCTTGGATGTTTGTCTTTTCTTTTGAGAAATCTCCATTCATGTCACTTGGCCAACTTAAAAGCATGTTATTGGTTTCTTGGTAGTAGGTTGCTTGAGTTCCTCATACATTCTGGATATTAACTCCTTTTTAGATGTGTAGTTTCCAAATATTTTCTTCCATTTCTCCATTCTGTTGATTACTTTCTTTGAAGTTTTTCACTTAGAGGTAATCCCATTGGGCTGTTTTTGGTCTTATTTCCTCCTAATATGGTCTTATTAGAAAAAAAAAAAAGAGAGAGGCAGCTTCCCAGTTCAATGTCATGAAGCATTTCTCCAATGTTTTTTCTGATGTTCACAGTGTTGTGTCTTACATGAACTACCGTGACCCATTTTGAATGGACTTTTGCATGTGTAGGTCTATGTCCCTCTTCCCCATGTGGATATCCAGTTTTCCCAGCACTACTAATTGAAGAGACTGTCCTTTCTTCACTGTGTGATCTTAGCACTTTGTGGAAAATCCCTTGGATATCAGCACCTGGGTTTCTTTCTAGGCTTTCTATTTTGCCACATGGGCTTTTGTAAGTATTATTATATCAATGCTATGTTGTTTGATTGCTATAAGTACAGCATATTTTGAGGGAGACAGTGTAGTGCCTTTGCTTTTTGCTCAAGATTGCCTTAGCTATTGAGGGGATTTTGTGATTTCCTATGACTGTTAGCATGGCCCTATCTTGTTCTGTGAAGGATGCTGTCGGTATTTGAGAAGGATTATGTTGAATTTATAGACAGTATGGACATTTTGACAATATTGCTTCTCCCAGCGCACGGTCACAGTTATCATTCCTTTCTTGTGTGTATTCTCTTCAATTTCTTTCAACAACTTTTCATCCTCTTTATTGTGCTTTTTGTTGCTTTGGTGACATTTATTAGTATTGTCTTCTTGTTGCTATTGTAAATGGAGTTGCTGAGTGCTCTTCTTTTTCTGATAACGCTCTATCACCACATGGAAATGCTACTGAGTATGTATGTTGACTATGTCTCCTTCCACATTGCAGAGTAGATTTATTTGTTCTGGTTGTTTTTGGTAGGATCTTTGGGGTTTTCTTTTTTTTTTTTAACTTATTTAATGAATATAAATTTCCAGTGTACAGCTTATGGATTACAATGGCTTCCCCCCCCCCCATAACTTCCCTCCCACCCACAACCCTCCCCTCTCCCGCTCCCTCTCCCCTTCCATTTGCATCAAGATTCATTTTCAATTCTCTTTATATACAGAAGATCAATTTAGTATAAAGATTTCAACAGTTTGCACCCAAATAGAAACACAAAGTGAAACATACTGTTTGAGTACTAGTTATAGCATTAAATCACAATGTACAGCACATTAAGGACAGAGATCCCACATGAGGAGCAAGTGCACAGTGGCTCCTGTTGTTGACCCAACAAATTGACACTCTAGTTTATGGCACCAGTAACCATGCTAGGCTGTCGTCATGAGTTGCCAAGGCTATGGAAGCCTTCCAAGTTTGCCGACTCTGATCATATTTAGACAAGGTCATAAAAGACAGAGTGAGGATAGTAACCAATGATCCTAAGAGTGGCATTTACCAGGTTTGAACAATTATACAGCATTAAGTGGGGAAGAGGACCATCAGTACACACATGTTGGGAGTAGAGCCATTGGTGGTAGAGTAGAGGTTATGATTACAAAGGAATGAGGCCCAAGTGCACTAGACAGGGCCTAGAACAAAGGACAGAGTCATTATTAGAGGAGCTAAGAAACGTGCTGTCTAAGCTACAATTAAGTTTTCTGATTGAGAGGCAAATAGAACCTGATAGAAGGGGCTTGATAATAATCTGGTGGGCTTTAGGCCTTGTAAATTCAGAGGCCCAGACCTATCTATCTCTTCACATGGGGTATATCCTAAGGGAGGTGTGAACCTCCTACGGGGAGGCACTCTGTTGACTTTCATGACTTGGCTGGCCTGGGAGGAGAGCTGGCCATCTTTGATCACATTATCTGAAAACAGTGGCAATTTAGTTCTCTTCTTTCCAATTTGGATGTCTTTTCTTATTTATTATTTTTTTTCCTTTGCTTGCTACCCTGGTTAGAAATTCCAGGCTTGTTGAATAAAAGTGGTAATTGTTGAATAAAAGTGGTAATTTCCCCAGTGTTTGCAATATGACTTTGTTCTCGACCTTCTAGAAGTGCTTAGCAGGGCGTTGATTTTGTTCCCTGAGCTGTGGTGGCTGGTGCTATGTCAGCATTCAGTGCCACACTGAATCCAGGTTTGTTGTGTGAGTGTCTTCACCCTGTCAGCATCAGAGAGAGCACCGACTCCAAATCTGTGGCAAATCCATGGGTTCTTCCACAGGGACTTGGGGAGGGTAGTGCATCCCCACTGTGTCCACCAGACTCTCCCCGAGTCTGTAGGATTACGTTCAGTATTAAGATTCATCATGGTGGGCCCAGCTCTGAGTTCCAAGCAAGGCCTGCAGTTCCTTCTCTGTTCTACTCCCCAGGAGGTGGAGTCTTTCTCCACCTGTGCTGACAGAGGTGGGGTAGGGATGGCCAGGCAGTCACTTGAATGCTGTGGCTGGCTGTGAGCTGGGATGCACCTGGAGCTCAGGTCATTGGGGGTGGAAGTTACCTTGGCTTCTTCAGTGCCCCCACCCCTCGGTAGGCCACCTTGTCATCCAACCATCACTGTGGCAACCAGACTTTCAGAGTGGGAGCTCCATTGTGCTGCTTTGAATCTTGAATGTGTTACCTGTTAATGCTTCTTTATTCTTGTGAGAAAAGTTTTTTAAAAAAATGGGAGAAGCATTCGCATTCACTCATGGATGGCCAACACCAATGATGAGGAATGCAGGGGGTTTCAGAGCTGGCAGAACGGTGGGTGGGGAGGATCCTGGATCTTTCCAAATTGCCCTGAGACTGTTGCTAAGAGTATGTCAGAGGGAGAGGCAGAAGGGTGGAGGTGAAAAAGTAAACTAAAATCTCAGGTGAAAGCTCTTGTGGCTCCAATTGGTTCAAGAGAGCTTGCTTAAAAAATGATTAATGGTTAATATAGGTTCATTCAAATAAAAGGGCAGGATTCCGAGCCAGGTAGAAGGACAGAGAGTCTGTGAAAGCACTGTTTGGTTCAGGGGACGTAGCCAGCGGTGCAGGGCAGGGTGTATGAAGTATTTATTATTGGTGTCACTTTAACTCTCTCTAGATGGCCTGCCTGCTCCCTGCAGCTCAGAGAGCGTCTGCGTGGGTTCTCTTCGTGGCACTCTGGGGCACGGTGGTGGGTGACAGGCTGCTGGTGGTGCCCCAGGATGGAAGCCACTGGCTTAGCATGCAGGACATAGTTGAGGCTCTAGGGGCAAGGGGGCATGAAGTCGTGGTGCTGGTGCCGGAAGTCAACTTGCTCTTGAGAGAATCCAGGTTCTACACGAGGAGAATCTATCCTGTGCCGTTTGACCAGGAGGAGCTGAGGAATCGGTATCGCACCTTTGGATTGAAGCACTTTACTAACAGGTCTTGGCTGAGCAGGCCTCAGACAGAATACAGGAATCTCATGGTTGTCATTGACATGTTCTTCTTCAGCTGCCAGAGCCTCCTGAGACACCGCGACACCTTGGATTTCCTCAAGGCGGGCAAGTTCGATGCTCTTTTCATAGACCCGGGGTTACCCTGTGGTGCGATCCTGGCTGAGTACCTGGGCCTGCCCTCCGTGTACCTGTTCAGGGGCTTCCCCTGTTCCCGGGAGCATTGGTTTGGCGGAAGCCCCAACCCGGTGTCCTACATCCCCCAGTGCTACACTAAGTTCTCCGACCAGATGAGCTTCCCCCAGCGCGTGGTCAACTTCCTTGTTAACTTGCTGGAGGTCCCTCTATTTTACTGTCTGTATTCGAAGTATGAGGACATGGCCTTGGAGCTCCTCAAGAGGAAAGTGGACCTGCCCACCTTATTTCAGAAGGACCCCGTGTGGCTGCTAAGATACGACTTTGTGTTTGAGTACCCCAGGCCGGTGATGCCCAACATGGTGCTCATTGGCGGGATCAACTGCAAGAAGCCAGACGTCCTGTCTCAGGTGGGTGGGTGTGCTTCTTGCAGGCAGACACTGCTCTTCTGGGCTCTGTCTTCTCCCATTCATTTGCCTCCTGTCCCCAGGGAGCAGAAATGGTGTTGGGGAGGGGATGCCAGGCCTGGAACAGCAGGGGTGTGGGGGACCTGAGGCCAAGGTGACATGCAGGTGTTGCAATGAACTCAGGGCTCATGCCTGGTGACAGCCATAGATACGCACATACACTTAGTTTGTTCTGGGGCCAGTCCCAGGATCATTGCAGCAATGGCATTGCAGTCCAACAGAGGTGAAGGCTTGACCAAGGCAACGTGTCCTTTTTGAAACCCACTCTCCCAACTCTGTCCATGCTTTGTCCCTGGGTCCGAAGGGAGGCAGGAGCCAACCCACAGGCCAAATCTGTTCTTTTCTTTTTTTGAGTTGTTTTACGCAATTATTTTTTTGTTTGTTTTTTTTTATTTATTTGTGTCATGGGGAAAAAGAAGAGAGGGAGAGGAGGAGAGGGAGAGAGAGAGGTAGAGAAAGAGAGAAAGACAAAGAGAGAGAGGGAGAGAGAGAGAGATCTCACATCCCTGGATTCACTCCCCAAATGCTAAAGGCAGCCAGGGCTGGGCCAGGCTAAAGCAGGAACAGAGCCAGAGCCAGGTCTCCAAATCCATGTGCTCTTCTTTGGGAAGCAGGTATCCCAATTGGCATCTTAACCACTATACCTCCACAGGCCTGTTTTTATATGGCCCACAAGTAAGAATGGTTTTCATACCTGTTTTTCTTGTAACATTCATTTTTTATATTTGAAAGGCAAGATTACAGAGAGAGGGGGAGAGAGAGAGAGAGAGAGAGAGAGAGAGATCTTCCATCTAGACTACTGATTCCCTCCCCAGATTCAGGCCAGAGCCAGGAGCCTGAAACTCCATCTCAAGCACTTAGGCCACCTTCTGCTGCATTCCCAGATGCATTAGCAGAGAGCTGGATCAGAAGTAAAGCAGCCAGGACTTGAAATGGCACCGATATGGGATACGGGCATTGCAGGTGGAGCGATGACCCAGTGTGCCACAACACTGCCCCAAGTTTTCATAGCTTCAGAGGGAGGTTAAAAACCAGCACCAGCACCAGCACCAGCACACAGAACTTGCGACTGAGCTGTGTGTGGCCTGCAAAGCTGACTGCTCACTGCTGGGCCAGTGCAGACAGGTGTGGGAGCCTCAGACCTCAGGGACTGTTCCTAGATGGCCCCCCTGAGAAGTGGGGCACAGTGCCCAGAGTCACTTTGGAAAATCAAAACCTCTGAGTTGCTTTTGTAAAGTATTTGTACCTTTGAAAGTTGTCAGACCACTCCATCTTCACGCCAGAATTTCCTTTTCAATGCATTTTTCATCGGAATGAGTCTCAGACAGTCCCAGAGACCTTTCCCCCGTGTCTTCCACACTGAACACTGGACACAGGTCCCGTGAGACAGAGGGGCAGGAGGCTGAGCACAATGGGATGGGGTCCAGGGAGCCCACGTTGTGAAACAGAAACTCCGAGTGTCAAGATTCAACCAGAGGTTTATGAGTACAAGAGATTTGTATGTTATTGTCTGTTCAAAGGGATTTCTTCTATCACAAAGAAATATCAGGTGAGAGAAGGAAAACACTGTCGTCTTTGGTACCTTGGTCCACGCACTGTGTTTCTGTGAAAGTGCTGTCTGCAGTGACATTGAAACCAGAGCAGTGCAGGGGGTGGGCTCTGGGCTGCCTCACCTGTGTGTCATTGTCATCCACGTGGCCTCCTTGTTGCAATGGGCAGTCTGCAGCCTGCATGTTTCATTCTTAGCAACTGAGTTGTGGTTTTAAGAATCAAGTTTCCTTTGTCAAATAAACCATCTCAAGGCTCTGAAACATGTCCCAAGTTGGATCTATAACTTTACCAAGAACTTTGGAGATATCCTGCATGGACCCTGAGTACAAGCTCAGTTTTGTTTCATAATTTCTGTGGTGAATCGTTTTATAAATTTTTTTTTTTTGAACTAAGCCTCTGCCTGTGGCATCGGCATCCCATATGGGCACTGGTTCGTGTCCGTGCTTCTTCACTTCTGACCGAGCTCTCTACTATGGCCTAGGAAAGCAGAAGAAGTCGACCCAAGTGCTTGGTCCCCTGCACCCACATGGGAGACCTGGAAGAAGCTCCTGGCTCCTGGCTTCAATGGGCTCAGTCCCAGCATTACAGCCATTTGTGGCGTGAACTGGCAGATGGAAGAGTTCACTCTCTCTCTCTCTCTCTCTCTCTCTCTCAGCTCCTCATTTCTGTAACTCTGCCTTTCAAACAAATAAATAATTAAACCTTTAAAAAAGATTTATGGTTTCTTTTGAAAGAGTTAGAGAGAGACAGACAGACAGACAGACATCCAACTTGCATCCACTGTTTCACTCCCCAGACAGCCTCAAAGGTCAGCACTGGGCCAGGCTGAAGCCAGGAGCTTCATCTGGGTCTCCCACATGGGTGCAGGGACCCAAGCACTGGACTCATCTTCTTCTGCTTTTCCCAGGCCACTTCCAGAGAGCTGGATAGGCAGTGGAGTATCTGGGACACAAACCAGTGTCCATTTGGGATGCCAGCATCGCAGGTGTTATCTGCTACGCCACAATGTCAGCCCCTGTGAATCCTCTTTTTTGAGAGAAGATTCTTTCCGTTTATGTCATATTCATTTAATTTATACTAACTTCAGTGACTTTATAGTTTTGTACGCATCTTTCTTCCCTTCTTGTTACTAATGTGTGCACTATTCCAAAGGACTCTAAACTTTGCTTTTATTTTAAAAAAAATTAAAAAAAATTTCTTAGTATGTATCTCATAAATACACCATCAGGAACACAGTTCTTCTTCCCACCACACACGCCCGCCCTCCCAGTTCCTCCCCCTTCCTCCTCCCTCTCCTGTTTAGTGCAAGAAAGAGAAAGAAACAGAAAGAAAGAAAGGAAAACAAAAAAAGGGAAGAATGGACTATAAGAGCTGAGAGAACTGTTTCTCAGTGGTCTAGACCAGGGCTGTTCTATGTTTTTGCTTCTCAAAGGTGATTTCACTTTTTCCCCCCTCCCTCTTTTCCCTTCCTTCTCCTTCTTTCCTTTTAGAAACTTAATTCTCTTTCAAGAGGAACCCAAGGAAAGTACAGCTCTTGTGAGCTCTTAGACATAACTAACTTATGAGACATAGTATTATCCTCCAATTAATACCCTAAATAGAAGTGATTCTTAAGAACAATTTTACTATTAGGTCTCACAATACAACTCTTTGAGGACAGAGGTCCTGCATGGGAAGTTGGTGCACAGTGACCCTTGTTGTTTATTTAACAAATAACACTCTTGGCAATGACATCAGTGATCACCCAAGGCTCTTGACATGAGCTGCCTCGGCTATGGAAGCCTTTTGGATCCATTGGCTCAACAAGGCCATAAGCAAAGTGCACCTTCTCTCCTCCCTTCAGAGAAAGGCACATCCTTCTTTGGGGGCCACTTCTTTCCGCTGGGGTCTCACCCACAGGGGTCTTGTATGTAGGACATTTTATTTTCCAGAGTATCTTGGCTTTCCATGCCTGAAATTCTCCCCTTGGACTTGCAGCCAGACTAGAATGCCTTTAAGGCTAATTCTGAGGTCAGAGTGCTACTTAAAGCAATGGTCATTCTGTGAGTCTGCTCTATGGACTTCTCCCCATGTTGGACATTCACTCCTTTGTAATTCTGTCTGTTATTGTTTCCAAACACTTAGTCCTATTTATATGATCACTGTAACACTTGATCCTATCTATATGGTCACTTTACTGCTTATTTCTAACCATTTGATCTTTGTAACACTTAAGCTGCTATTTTTGTCAGCCAGCTTAAGGGATTTTTGGGTCCTATGGCTAGTTGTTAAGCTGTACTCATGGAAGTCATTCCATAGGAATGTGTGTAGGACTATACTGCTTTGCAGTTGCAAACTTCATGCATTTCACAATTACAACTTTAGGATCTTGGTGATTCTTCCCACTGTGTTCACCCTTCCACCTACACTCCCACCCCCTTCCTCTTCCCTTTCCTTTTCTCACTCTTCTTCTTTACTAAGATCAGTTTACATTTAATTACGTATATAGATGATTAACTCTATTTTAAGTATAGTGTTCAGTGAATCATATGAAAGAGAAGATAAGGAAAATATTAGAAAGGAAAAGATAAACAAAATATAGAATTAGAAGCTATTTCTCAACAGTTGAGAGAAGGCTGTTCCAGGTCATTGCTCTCAAAGTGTCCACTTCATTTTACATGTTGTCCTTAAAGTACTCTGTTAGTTATCACAGGTCAGAGAGAACATATGGAATTTGACCCTTTGGGACTGGCCTGTTTCACTAAGTATGATGTTTTCCAGTCTCATCCATTTTGTTGCAAATGACAGGAGTTCATTGTTTTTACTTCTGTGCAGTGTTCTATGGTGTAGATATCCCACAATTTCTTTCTCCAGTCTTCCGGTGATGGGCATTTGGGTTGATTCCATGTCTTTGCTAATGTGAATTGAACTGTGATAAACATGGAGGTACAGAGAGCTCTTTCATATGTTGATTTCATTTCCCTTGGGTAGAGTCCCAGGAGTGGGATGGCTGGGTCATATGGTAGGTCTATATTCAGATTTCTGAGGTATCTCCATACTGTCTCCCACAGTTTACATTTCCACCAACAGTGGATTAGGGGACCTTTTTGTCCACATCCTCACCAGCAATTGCTGTTTGTTGATTTCCCTATGAAAGCCATTCTAAGGGAAGAGGGGGAGGGTGATGTGAAACCTCATTGTGGTTTTGGTTTTCATTTCTTTGCAGCCTGGGATCCTGAGCATATTTTCATGTGTCTGCTGGCCATTTGGATTTCCTCTTTTGAAAACTGTCTGCTTAAGTCCTTTGCCCATTTCTTAAGCAGATTGTTTTGTTGTTGTTGAGTTTCTTGGTCTCTTTATGTAGCCTGGATATTAATCGTTTATCAGTTTCATAGTTTGCAAATATTTTCTCCCGTTTAGTCAGTTGTCTCTTCACCTTGCTGATTGTTTCTTTTGCAGCGTAGAAGCTTCTCAATTGGATGTAATCCCATTGGTTGATTTTGGCCTTGATTGCCTGTGCCTCTTGGGTCTTTTCCAGGAACTCTTTGTCTGTGCCGATGTCTTGCAGAGTTTCCCCAATATTCTATAATAATTTGGTGGTGTTGGGTTGTCGATTTAGGTCTTGAGTTCATTTTGAGTGGATCTGGGTGAAAGGTGTCAGGTAAAGGTCTTGTTTCATGCCTCTGCATGTGGCAATCCAGTTTTCCCAGCACCATTTGTTGAAGAGACTGTCCTTGCTCCAGGGGTTGATTTTAGCTCCTTTGTCAAAGAGAAGTTGGTTGCAGATGCTTGGATTGATTTGGGGTGTTTCTATTCTGTTCCATTGGTCTCCTCGAACTTTTTTCATGTCTTTGTGGTGACAGCATTCAAAATCTTTTTCTTCTAGCTGTTTTGAAATATATCACACGTGATCGTTACCTATGGTCACGCAACTGTGCAGATGAACACCAGCACTTTTCTGCTAACTGGAACTTGTTCCCGCTGACCAGTCTTTCCCTAACTCTCCCTCTCCTCTACTGCTGTTGGTGCTTAGGAACTGCTGTGCTGCTCTCAAATTCAGTGAGGTCAATTTTTGATATTCTACCTATGACTGAGGTCAAGGGGTGTTTGTGTTTCTGTACCTGGCTTGTTTTGCTTAAAACTAACAACCTCCAGTTCCATCTACATTTTCACCAATGACAAGGTCTAGTCCTTTTTTTATGGCTAAATCCCAGGGGTCTTCAAAAAATTTGTGGAAATTGCCAGTTATGAAAAACCATGTGTGCATTCCAGCAATCTTTGTAACAAAATGAACTTGTGTCTTCATTTCATTTTCTTTTTTTTTTTTAATTTTATTTATTTTTTGACAGGCAGCGTGGATAGTGAGAGAGAGAGAGACAGAGAGAAAGTCTTACTTTTTGCCGTTGGTTCACCCTCCAATGGCTGCTGAGGCCAGCACATCGCGCTGATCCGAAGCCAGGAGCCAGGGGATTCTTCCGGGTCTCCCATGCGAGTGCAAGGGCCCAAGTGCTTGGGCCACCTTCTATTGCTTTCCCGGGCCATAGCAGAGAGCTGGATCAGAAGTAGAACTGACGGGTTTCGGGTGCCAGTTCGAGAGATTGTTATATCATATGCTAGTTCCAGCTTTAATATTTTTTGAGAATATTCCATCCTGTTTCCCATAATGGCTATAATAATATGTACTCTTGTAAATAGTGTTTAAGTGTTCTCTCTTTCCACGTCCTCACTGGCACATGCTATCTTTTGCAGAATTTGATAATAGTCATTCAAACTAGAGTGAAGCAATATTCATTGTGGTTTAAATTTGTTTCCCCAGTGATTAGTGATGTTGATTTTGTATGTGTGTGTGTGTGCATGTGTGGTTGTGTATGTGTCTTGGATGTTTGTCTTTTCTTTTGAGAAATCTCCACTCATGTCACTTGGCCAACTTAAAAGCATGTTATTCGTTTCTTGGTAGTAGGTTGCTTGAGTTCCTCATACATTCTGGATATTAACTCCTTTTTAGATGTGTAGTTTCCAAATATTTTCTTCCATTTCTCCATTCTGTTGATTACTTTCTTTGAAGTTTTTCACTTAGAGGTAATCCCATTGGGCTGTTTTTGGTCTTATTTCCTCCTAATATGGTCTTATTAGAAAAAAAAAAAAAGAGAGAGGCAGCTTCCCAGTTCAATGTCATGAAGCATTTCTCCAATGTTTTTTCTGATGTTCACAGTGTTGTGTCTTACATGAACTACCGTGACCCATTTTGAATGGACTTTTGCATGTGTAGGTCTATGTCCCTCTTCCCCATGTGGATATCCAGTTTTCCCAGCACTACTAATTGAAGAGACTGTCCTTTCTTCACTGTGTGATCTTAGCACTTTGTGGAAAATCCCTTGGATATCAGCGCCTGGGTTTCTTTCTAGGCTTTCTATTTTGCCACATGGGCTTTTGTAAGTATTATTATATCAATGCTATGTTGTTTTGATTGCTATAAGAACAGCATATTTTGAGGGAGACAGTGTAGTGCCTTTGCTTTTTGCTCAAGATTGCCTTAGCTATTGAGGGGATTTTGTGATTTCCTATGACTGTTAGCATGGCCCTATCTTGTTCTGTGAAGGATGCTGTTGGTATTTGATAAGGATTATGTTGAATTTATAGACTGCTCTAGGCAGTATGGATATTTTAACAATATTGCTTCTCCCAGCGCACGGTCACAGTTATCATTCCTTTCTTGTGTGTATTCTCTTCAATTTCTTTCAACAACTTTTCATCCTCTTTATTGTGCTTTTTGTTGCTTTGGTGACATTTATTAGTATTGTCTTCTTGTTGCTATTGTAAATGGAGTTGCTGATTGCTCTTCTTTTTCTGATAACGCTCTATCACCACATGGAAATGCTACTGAGTATGTATGTTGACTATGTCTCCTTCCACATTGCAGAGTAGATTTATTTGTTCTGGTTGTTTTTGGTAGGGTCTTTGGGGTTTTCTATCTTTGATCACATTATCTGAAAACAGTGGCAATTTAGTTCTCTTCTTTCCAATTTGGATGTCTTTTCTTATTTATTATTTTTTTTCCTTTGCTTGCTACCCTGGTTAGAAATTCCAGGCTTGTTGAATAAAAGTGGTAATTGTTGAATAAAAGTGGTAATTTCCCCAGTGTTTGCAATATGACTTTGTTCCCGACCTTCCAGAAGTGCTTAGCAGGGCGTTGATTTTGTTCCCTGAGCTGTGGTGGCTGGTGCTATGTCAGCATTCAGTGCCACACTGAATCCAGGTTTGTTGTGTGAGTGTCTTCACCCTGTCAGCATCAGAGAGAGCACCGACTCCAAATCTGTGGCAAATCCATGGGTTCTTCCACAGGGACTTGGGGAGGGTAGTGCATCCCCACTGTGTCCACCAGACTCTCCCCGAGTCTGTAGGATTACGTTCAGTATTAAGATTCATCATGGTGGGCCCAGCTCTGAGTTCCAAGCAAGGCCTGCAGTTCCTTCTCTGTTCTACTCCCCAGGAGGTGGAGTCTTTCTCCACCTGTGCTGACAGAGGTGGGGTAGGGATGGCTAGGCAGTCACTTGAATGCTGTGGCTGGCTGTGAGCTGGGATGCACCTGGAGCTCAGGTCATTGGGGGTGGAAGTTACCTTGGCTTCTTCAGTGCCCCCACCCCTCGGTAGGCCACCTTGTCATCCAACCATCACTGTGGCAACCAGACTTTCAGAGTGGGAGCTCCATTGTGCTGTTTTGAATCTTGAATGTGTTACCTGTTAACGCTTCTTTATTCTTGTGAGAAAAGTTTTTTAAAAAAATGGGAGAAGCATTCGCATTCACTCATGGATGGCCAACACCAATGATGAGGAATGCAGGGGGTTTCAGAGCTGGCAGAACGGTGGGTGGGGAGGATCCTGGATCTTTCCAAATTGCCCTGAGACTGTTGCTAGGAGTATGTCAGAGGGAGAGGCAGATGGGAGGAGATGAAAAAGTAAACTAAAATCTCAGGTGAAAGCTCTTGCGGCTCCAATTGGTTCAAGAGAGCTTGCTTAAAAAATGATTAATGGTTAGTATAGGTTCATTCAAATAAAAGGGCAGGATTCCGAGCCAGGTAGAAGGACAGAGAGTCTGTGAAAGCACTGTTTGGTTCAGGGGACGTAGCCAGGAGGCCAGCAGTGCAGGGCAGGGTGTATGAAGTATTTATTATTGGTGTCACTCTAACTCTCTCCAGATGGCCTGCCTGCTCCTTGCAGCTCAGAGAGTGTCTGCGGGGGTTCTCTTCGTGGCACTCTGGGGCACGGTGGTGGGTGACAGGCTGCTGGTGGTGCCTCAGGATGGAAGCCACTGGCTTAGCATGCGGGACATAGTTGAGGCTCTTGGGGCAAGGGGGCATGAAGTCGTGGTGCTGGTACCGGAAGTCAACTTGCTCTTGAGAGAATCCAGGTTCTACACGAGGAGAATCTATCCTGTGCCGTTTGACCAGGAGGAGCTGAGAAATTGGTATCGCAGCTTTGGAGAGAAGCACTTTGCTGACAGGTCCTGGCTGAGCGAGCCTCTGACAGAATTCTGGAAACTCATGGCTATGAGGGACATGTACTTCATCAACTGCCAGAGCCTCCTGAGACACCGCGACACCTTGGATTTCCTCAAGGCGGGCAAGTTCGATGCTCTTTTCACAGACCCGGCCTTACCCTGTGGTGTGATCCTGGCTGAGTACCTGGGCCTGCCCTCCGTGTACCTGTTCAGGGGCTTCCCCTGTTCCTGGGAGCATTGGTTTGGCAGAAGCCCCAACCCGGTGTCCTACATCCCCCGGTTCTACACTAAGTTCTCCGACCAGATGAGCTTCCCGCAGCGCGTGGTCAACTTCCTCGTTAACTTGCTGGAGGTCCCTCTATTTTACTGTCTGTATTCGAAGTATGAGGACCTGGCCTTGGAGGTCCTCAAGAGGAAAGTGGACCTGCCCACCTTATTTCAGAAGGACCCCGTGTGGCTGCTAAGATACGACTTTGTGTTTGAGTACCCCAGGCCGGTGATGCCCAACATGGTGCTCATTGGCGGGATCAACTGCAAGAAGCCGGATGTCCTGTCTCAGGTGGGTGGGTGTGCTTCTTGCAGGCAGACACTGCTCCTCTGGGCTCTGTCTTCTCCCACTCATTTGCCTCCCGTCCCCTGGGAGCAGAAATGTTGTTGGGGAGGGGATGCCAGGCCTGGACCAGCAGGGCTGTGGGGGACCTGAGGCCAAGGTGACATGCAGGTGTTGCAATGACTCAGGGCTCATGCCTGGTGACAGCCATAGATACGCAGATACACTTAGTTTGTTCTGGGGCCAGTCCCAGGATCATTGCAGCAATGGCATTGCAGTCCAACAGAGGTGAAGGCTTGACCAAGGCAACGTGTCCTTTTTGAAACCCACTCTCCCAACTCTGTCCATGCTTTGTCCCTGGGTCCGAAGGCAGGCGGGAGCAAACCCACAGGCCAAATCTCTTCTTTTCTTTTTTGGAGTTGTTTTACGCAATTATTTTTTTTTTAATTTATTTGTGATCATGGGGAAAAAGAAGAGAGGGAGAGGAGGAGAGGGAGAGAGAGAGGTAGAGAAAGAGAGAAACACAGGGAGAGAGGGAGAGAGAGAGAGATCTCACATCCCTGGATTCACTCCCCAAATGCTAAAGGCAGCCAGGGCTGGGCCAGGCTAAAGCAGGAACAGAGCCAGAGCCAGGTCTCCAAATCCATGTGCTCTTCTTTGGGAACAGGTATCCCAATTGGCATCTTAACCACTATACCTCCACAGTCCTGTTTTTATATGGCCCACAAGTAGGAATGGTTTTCATACTTGTCCAGGGAGGAGCTCAGGCATCTCAGAGGACTGCCTGGTTGCTTCTGCCTATGTTGGCTTCCTGGCTAGTGACTTCCACTGTGAGAGACAGAATCAAGGAGCAGCCCTAGGTGTTCTGAAACCTCGTCCCCCAGGTCTTCCCAGGGCCGACTCTCCAACCGTGTGCACCTTCATCAGCCCCAGGAGAGGTCTGATGGGGCCAGCATCTCCCCTTGCCTCTGCAGCCTTTCCATCTTCCTCTCTTGTCCTTTTTTCTTTCCTAGAATCACACACAGTTTGTGTAAGAAAGAACATTTGTCTTTAGATCCTTGCTCTCTGCCTCCAGGGGCTCGAATTCTATTTGCACATCGGTAGAGCCCCATCTTTCCCATGGTTCACCTCTCGTCCTGTTAGGAGGCTCAGGTTCCAAGTATCTCAATGTTTGGAGGAGAATTTAGCCTAACATTTCATTATTAGAAGAGCCACTGGAGTATTTTTCTGAGAACCAAGGAATTGTGATAAATCCTAGTTTCTTCCTCTTGTAGTGCAAAGAACCACTGAAATCTTTAAAGGCCACGCTGTGTCTTTCCTGTTAGGACTGCGAAGAGCTTGGAGCCAGGTGGAGGCAGGAGCCTGAGCTCTGGGGAGGAGCACATTTTCTTGGCCCAGCCTGCTCTCAAGGAGGGGCTGGAGAGCTCCCCCTGCTGGATCCAAGGACCCCTCCCTCGTTCCCATTATGTTAGAGCAAGAGACTCAGGTTAAGAACTGCAAGGTTGGGGGTTGGGGGCGGCCAGCGTGTGGCGCTGTGGCATAGTGGGTAAAGCTGCGCCTGCAGTGCCAGCATCCCATATGGGCACCAGTTCGAGTCCTGGCTGCTCCACTTCTGATCCAGCTCTCTGCTGTGGCCTGGGAAAGTAGTGGAAGATGGCCCAAGTCCTTGGGCCCCTGCACCCAGGTGGGAGACCCGGAGGAAGCTCCTAGCTCCTGGCTTTCGCCCTTGCAGCCAAATAGGGAGTGAACCAGCCGATGGGAGACCGCTCTCTCTCTCTCTCTCTCTGTCTCTGCTTCTCCTCTCTGTGTGTAACTCTGACTTTCAAATAAATAAATAAATAAATCTTTTTTTTTTTTTAAACAGCTGCAAGGTTTGAATTTGAATCCAGCCCTGTGACTGATGCAAATGGTGGCTTAGTTCCAAGCTTTCACTTCTCTATCTGTAGAATGAGAACACCCAGGGAGGTGTGGATGGGTGAGAGTCAGGATAGATGAGCAAGGCCAAGAGGAGGCAAGACAGGAACTCACAGCCAGAACAGGTTTATGCGGGGCAAACCTGGCAGGGAGTGACTATGGCAAGTGCAGGGAGTGGACACACAGAGCTCTCTTACAGGCTGGGGCAGCTGAGGGTCCTAAGCTGGAGGGCATTACATGGGAGTGAGCTGGTTTGCTAGGGTTTTCCGCAGGCACAGGCTTTTCAAACTTAGCTGGCCTTCCTCTCTGCTGGCTGGTTGGTTGGTTGGGGGAGAATGCAGGGGGTGGGGCTGAGCTGTTGGAAAAGAATGCAAGGGGTTGCTTTGTGTTCTCCCCCCAGCAGCAGGTAAGAGCAAGTTCATGGGAGAACTCTGGCAGCCATGGAAGCAACAGAACGGAGGTGGGGCCACTTGGGCTAGAATCCTTGGACTGACCCTCACTTGGGAGAGCAAACCAAAGCACCCAGCTGGGTGGTGAGGGGGACTGCGGTTCCCTCTGCCCAGCCTCCCTACAGTGGTCTCTGCAAGTGATGCTGGTCCAGGCTGAAATGTCAACATTTCTTGATTAAGCCAAGAGGGAAACAAATCCAAAAATGCCATGTCATCCTTAACAGGCACTTTTCAAAAATGCATGACCCAGGCCAATGTCTCCACACCTGGAGAAGAATGAAAGGGGTAGGGTAGAGAACAACAGGGTATGAGATTGAATTTGATTTAGGGACAAGGGGTCAATTCTGATTTTATCTATCTTTTGGGCAGTGAGCTAGAATGACTGAGACTCGTGTCTTCGTTCCATCAATCCTGACTCTGAGTATAGAAAAGGAGAGAGGCACTGGTTTCTTTCTGGTTGCTTCCTGCTGTTCTGGGTGTAGATGTGGGGCAAAACCTATACTCAGGATCAGATTGCTTGAAGAAGGAGACAAGTCTGTTGTTCCTGTAGATGGCTTGAGATAGAGCCGTCATTTGTTCCTGCAAGAACCTTTGGACTATGTTAATTATACATTGTAGAAATAGTAGCGCTATGAGTATGATGATAAAAGGAGATATTAGAGACATTGCCCATGGTGGGAAAGATGGCCAAAACGAGGCAGAGTGACCTTGAGAATACATCTCACTAGCACAGTTTTTATGCGTTTGATCCCATGTCTTACCATACCCAATTTATTGGTGTAAAAATTCGATCCCATCTCATTTAATGAAGTACAACGTTCCTCTTACCATACCCAATTAATTGGTGTAAAAGCCAAAAAGAGGCAAAGTCTACCTTCTTGGCTTTGAGGAGGTCTAGCTTCCAGTGGTTCTGGATTTCTACTCCTGCTCATGAATCCACTTGAACCTGGAGACAAGACAGCTTCTGTGCTAGGTCATTTGTGTTTTCTTTGAGATTGGCTGATAAATCTTCAATTTTATTTGGCTTGTCTACTGAAATGGCCAGTCTGGACATTCCAGTTGCATTTCCTGTTTCTCCAGCGAGATTATCAAGGAGGTTAAGTCTGAAATCTCGTGATGTGGTATGTTAGAGGGTCAGAAAATAGAGATGGGTCTAGGGTGTAGGACGAAGGAGGAAGTAGGATGGCAAGTGTACAAGTCCCTGTGCAGTGGTGGGGAGGCAGATGCACGCCTGGTTACAACCTTTATGGGTTCATGTGGCAAGGGATAGGATGAGTAAATGCCATGGCAGCCACTTCCACTGGGTGTGAGGAGTGGTGGTGGCCAGTAGGGGTTGGGCCTGGAAGGAGGACATGAGGTCACAGGTGTCGTGGGGCAAATGAACCCACATTGTGGGAAGAAGGGAAGGAAGTGTGCGTGATGCGTAAAGGGGCTTGACTGCTTAGTGAGGCTGTAGCAGAGATGCCTTGGACAGGTCTAACAGGTGGATCCTTTATACAATACCAGCGTTTCGTCCTCCAGCCATGCCAGCATTTCTTCCAGGAAGCTCCAACAGAGATCTATGTCCTGGGGTTCTGCCAGGAAGGTTCTGGTCCTTGTAATATAAACAAGTCCATGGGCCTTTCCCAGAGCAGGGTGGGGATGGGGAGAGCTTGCCAGCCGTCAGAAGAGGAATGTGTGCAGATCCAACATGAGAGACATTGGGATTATCTTTAAAAAATAGGCTAGAAGAACTACTGGTGAGAGGTATGTAAGGCTTTTGGGAGGAAATGTGGGGCCTTGGAACCACAAACGGGGACCAGGTTAGAAGCAGGAGATAGCAGAGAAGCATCCTACCAGAAGAGGAACAGAGTGCTAAGAGCCGTTTGTTAAGACAGGCCAGCCTGTGGGGACGATGGCTGTCAAGCCTATGGCAAAGGTTAGGGCTAGGACCGCGGCTACAAAGAGTAGCAGAGGGTGACGATGCATTCCAGGATGAAGTATGAACGGAAGGGAAAAAGGAGTTCTGTGCAGGTGTGAAGTGCCAGGGATCTGCCTGGAGCCAGCACTCTGACACAAGGTCGGGAAGGTAGATTGGTGTGAGACTGAAATGAGATTCAGGGACAAGGGAGAAATGCTGATTTTATCTGTCTTTTGGGCATTGAGCTGCAATAGCTGAGATTTGTGTCTTAGTTCCATCAAGTGGGAGGGAGGCCCAGGACAGTGTCTGAGCACTGCACTGGATGGGGTGGGGGCTACTCCAGTGGCCAAGCAGGTGTGGTGCACCTGGCACGGCAGCAGGAGCAGGGGCCCTGTGTGATGTGGCCTGCACCCCTGAGTTGACTGGGGTCTGTGCAGCAGACTGCAGTGGTCTGGGGCAGCACTGCACCTCCAGAACCAACAGGAGCAGGGCAGGTGTGAAGCCCAGCTGCACCTGGGGTGTCTGGGGTGTCTGGGGTGTCTGGGGTGTCTGGGTCAGGTCTCTCGAGCTGCCCAGTGGGCTGGCTCTCCACTTTGTGTGCACTGCTCTCCAGCACACTCCCACAAGTATTGCAGCCAAATAGTAGTTTTTTTTGTTTCTGATCCTTCTTTATCAGGGGGTAGCTGAGCTGCCTATAATCAGCCATCTCCCCCAGAGAAGAAAGAGTTAATAGATTTACCAGATTAGGGCCCAGCAGGCAGAGAAGTGAATTGGCAGCCAGGGTATTGGCAATAGGTCAGTTGCAATCTGTTAAAGAGAGGTTAGAAGAGAAGTGGCAGGTGTTGAAATAAAATGAGTGTTGACTACCTTGTTTTGGGAGTAGTCAGGAAAAGAAAGGCATGAAGTAGCATGCTCCCGGGGGACAGCACAGGGGCAGGTGCGTTTGTCCAGGACCCGGCCGTCAGATCCATCTCTCCTTGGTGGAGGCAGAGGGTAGGGCCATCATAAAAGAGAGGGTAGGTTTATTGCACAATGATTTGCTTAGGGAGCACACTGTGTCTACCATTGTTGTGCTGCTTGATAAGTAGCCTGGTGACGACAACATGAAGGTTGGAAAAGCTCAGGTAGGAGCACAGGCTGGTGTGGCCAGTGCAATGAGCTGCCCTCCCGGGGCTGGCGGGGCTGCAGCTCTTGCTGTGTGCGGTGCCCTGGGCTGAGGGCAGCAGGGTGCTGGTGGTGCCTTGGAGGGCAGCCACGGGCTCAGCATGCAGAAGGTCCTGCAGGAGCTCCAGGCCCGAGGCCACCTGCCCGTGGTCCTGGTGATACAGCAGAGTCAGTATGTCAGAGGAGAGGCCCCTTTCACTCTGAGAACCTGTGCCGCTCCTCTCACGCAGGATGAATTTAATCATGTGTTCTGGCAGCACCATCAGAGGGTCTTTGAAACACAAAGTTTTCTGAAGCGGTTTTGGAAAATGCAGCAAGCCGGAAAAATGCATCCATGATCTATTCCCAGTCATGTTCAGAGCTATTGCATAACAAAGCCCTGGTGAGGCGCCTGGATGACAGCTCCTTTTATGTGGTTTTCACAGGCCCCATGGTCCCCTGTGGGGCACTGCTGGCTAAGCACCTGTTCATTCCTGCTGTGTTTTTTCTGCTGACCCCATGACCAGCCTCTCCTCACCTGGCATCGTTTCCAAAGTTGGATCTATACCTTTACCAAGAACTTTGGAGATATCCTACATGGACCCTGAGTACAAGCTCGGTTTTGTTTCATAATTTCTGTGGTGAACCTTTTTTTTAATATTTATTTATTTCTGGGCCAAGCCTCTGCCTTTGGCACCGGCATCCCATATGGGCACCAGTTCGTGTCCAGATGCCTCACTTCTGACCCAGCTCTCTGCTATGGCCTAGAAAAGCAGAAGAAGTCGAGCCAAGTGCTTGGTCCCCTGCACCCACATGGGAGACCTGGAAGAAGCTCCTGGCTCCTGGCTTCAATGGGCTCAGTCCCAGCCATTGCAGCCATCTGGGGAATGAACCGGCAGATGGAAGAGCTCTCTCTCTTTCTCTCTCTCTCTCTCTCTCAGCTCCTCATTTCTGTAACTCTGCCTTTCAAACAAATAAATAATTAAACCTGTAAAAAAATTTTATTTAGTTCTTTTGAAAGAGTTGCAGAGAGAGAGAGAGACAGACAGACAGACATCCAACTTGCATCCACTGTTTCACTCCCCAGACAGCCTCAAAGGACAGCACTGGGCCAGGCTGAAGCCAGGAGTTTCATCTGGGTCTCCCACATGGGTGCAGGGGCCCAAGCACTCGACTCATCTTCTTCTGCTTTTCCCAGGCCACTTCCAGAGAGCTGGATCGGAAGTGGATCAGCTGGGACACAAACCAGTGTCCATATTGGATGCCAGCATCGCAGGCGTTATCTGCTACGCCACAATGTCAGCCCCTGTGAATCCTCTTTTTTGAGAGAAGATTCTTTCCGTTTATGTCATATTCATTTAATTTATACTAACTTCAATGACTTTATAGTTTTGTACGCATCTTTCTTCCCTTCTTGTTACTAATGTGTGCACTATTCCAAAGGACTCTAAACTTTGCTTTTATTTTAAAAAAAATTAAAAAAAATTTCTTAGTATGTATCTCATAAATACACCATCAGGAACACAGTTCTTCTTCCCACCACACCCGCCCGCCCTCCCGGTTCCTCCCCCTTCCTCCTCCCTCTCCTGTTTAGTGCAAGAAAGAGAAAGAAACAGAAAGAAAGAAAGGAAAACAAAAAAAGGGAAGAATGGACTATAAGAGCTGAGAGAACTGTTTCTCAGTGGTCTAGACCAGGGCTGTTCTATGTTTTTGCTTCTCAAAGGTGATTTCACTTTTTCCCCCCTCCCTCTTTTCCCTTCCTTCTCCTTCTTTCCTTTTAGAAACTTAATTCTCTTTCAAGAGGAACCCAAGGAAGGTACAGCTCTTGTGAGCTCTTAGACATAACTAACTTATGAGACATAGTATTATCCTCCAATTAATACCCTAAATAGAAGTGATTCTTAAGAACAATTTTACTATTAGGTCTCACAATACAACTCTTTGAGGACAGAGGTCCTGCATGGGAAGTTGGTGCACAGTGACCCTTGTTGTTTATTTAACAAATAACACTCTTGGCAATGACATCAGTGATCACCCAAGGCTCTTGACATGAGCTGCCTCGGCTATGGAAGCCTTTTGGATCCATTGGCTCAACAAGGCCATAAGCAAAGTGCACCTTCTCTCCTCCCTTCAGAGAAAGGCACATCCTTCTTTGGGGGCCACTTCTTTCCGCTGGGGTCTCACCCACAGGGGTCTTGCATGTAGGACATTTTATTTTCCAGAGTATCTTGGCTTTCCATGGCTAAAATGCTCCCCCTGGACTTGCAGCCAGACTAGAATGCCCTTAAGGCTAATTCTGAGGTCAGAGTGCTACTTAAAGCAATGGTTATTCTGTGAGTCTGCTCTATGGACTTCTCCCTATGTTGGACATTCACTCCTTTGTAATTCTGTCTGTTGTTGTTTCCAAACACTTAGTCCTATTTATATGATCACTGTAACACTTGATCCTATCTATATGGTCACTTTACTGCTTATTTCTAACCATTTGATCTTTGTAACACTTAAGCTGCTATTTTTGTCAGCCAGCTTAAGGGATTTTTGGGTCCTATGGCTAGTTGTTAAGCTGTACTCATGGAAGTCATTCCATAGGAATGTGTGTAGGACTATTCTGCTTTGCAGTTGCAAACTTCATGCATTTCACAATTACAACTTTAGGATCTTGGTGATTCTTCCCACTGTGTTCACCCTTCCACCTACACTCCCACCCCCTTCCTCTTCCCTTTCCTTTTCTCACTCTTCTTCTTTACTAAGATCAGTTTACATTTAATTACGTATATAGATGATTAACTCTATGTTAAGTGTAGTGTTCAATGAAATCATATGAAAGAGAAGATAAGGAAAATATTAGAAAGGAAAAGATAAACAAAATATAGAATTAGAAGCTTTTTCTCAACAGTTGAGAGAAGGCTGTTCCAGATCATTGCTTCTCAAAGTGTCCACTTCATTTTACATGTTGTCCTTAAAGTACTCTGTTAGTTATCACAGGTCAGGGAGAACATATAGAATTTGTCCCTTTGGGACTGGCTTGTTTCACTAAGTATGATGTTTTCCAGTCTCATCCATTTTGTTGCAAATGACAGGAGTTCATTGTTTTTACTTCTGTGCAGTGTTCTATGGTGTAGATATCCCACAAATCTTTCTCCAGTCTTCCGGTGATGGGCATTTGGGTTGATTCCATGTCTTTGCTAATGTGAATTGAGCTGTGATAAACATGGAGGTACAGAGAGCTCTTTCATATGTTGATTTCATTTCCCTTGGGTAGAGTCCCAGGAGTGGGATGGCTGGGTCATATGGTAGGTCTATATTCAGATTTCTGAGGTATCTCCATACTGTCTCCCACAGTTTCCATTCCCACCAACAGTGGATTAGGGGACCTTTTTGTCCACATCCTCACCAGCAATTGCTGTTTGTTGATTTCTCTATGAAAGCCATTCTAAGGGAAGAGGGGGAGGGTGATGTGAAACCTCATTGTGGTTTTGGTTTTCATTTCTTTGCAGCCTGGGATCCTGAGCATATTTTCAAGTGTCTGCTGGCCATTTGGATTTCCTCTTTTGAAAACTGTCTTCTTAAGTCCTTTGCCCATTTCTTAAGCAGATTGTTTTGTTGTTGTTGAGTTTCTTGATCTCTTTATGTAGCCTGGATATTAATCCTTTATCAGTTTCATAGTTTGCAAATATTTTCTCCCATTTAGTCAGTTGTCTCTTCACCTTGCTGATTGTTTCTTTTGCAGTGTAGAAGCGTCTCAATTGGATGTAATCCCATTGGTTGATTTTGGCCTTGATTGCCTGTGCCTCTTGGGTCTTTTCCAGGAACTCTTTGTCTGTGCCGATGTCTTGCAGAGTTTCCCCAATATTCTATAATAATTTGGCGGTGTTGGGTTGTCGATTTAGGTCTTGAGTTCATTTTGAGTGGATCTGGGTGAAAGGTGTCAGGTAAAGGTCTTGTTTCATGCCTCTGCATGTGGCAATCCAGTTTTCCCAGCACCATTTGTTGAAGAGACTGTCCTTGCTCCAGGGGTTGATTTTAGCTCCTTTGTCAAAGAGAAGTTGGTTGCAGATGCTTGGATTGATTTGGGGTGTTTCTATTCTGTTCCATTGGTCTCCTCAAACTTTTTTCATGTCTTTGTGGTGACAGCATTCAAAATCTTTTTCTTCTAGCTGTTTTGAAATATATCACACGTGATCGTTGCCTATGGTCACGCAACTGTGCAGATGAACACCAGCACTTTTCTGCTAACTGGAACTTGTTCCCGCTGACCAGTCTTTCCCTAACTCTCCCTCTCCTCTACTGCTGTTGGTGCTTAGGAACTGCTGTGCTGCTCTCAAATTCAGTGAGGTCAATTTTTGATATTCTACCTATGACTGAGGTCAAGGGGTGTTTGTGTTTCTGTACCTGGCTTGTTTTGCTTAAAACTAACAACCTCCAGTTCCATCTACATTTTCACCAATGACAAGGTCTAGTCCTTTTTTTATGGCTAAATCCCAGGGGGTCTTCAAAAAATTTGTGGAAATTGCCAGTTATGAAAAACCATGTGTGCATTCCAGCAATCTTTGTAACAAAATGAACTTGTGTCTTCATTGCATTTTCTGCAACCTTTGGGAAGTACCCTTGATGGAACAAAGACATGATCCGCAGCCATTCTATCTAGTTCCTTGCCCTAAATCGGATAAAATCAGAATTTACATCTTATCCATACATCCTTTGAATTTATCTCTTATCCCTGCATCCCAATTCAGTCTCACAAGCTGTATGGTCCCCAGCCTGCCCCCTGCATTGTTCTCCAGGTTTGGAAGGCAAATCAAGCTTGAAGAATCTGTATAGAGCAACTCAGATCGATGAGTCGCTCCCCCTCCCCTGCAGACCTCTAGCCCACCCTAAGATACCAAAACCCCAGCCCTCTGGTGTCTGCGCCCTCTACCATGTGTTCAGTCTGTGTGCACGCTGGCAGTTGGTCACTGATCTCTGCCATTTATTTTTCTTGAATAAATTCATTTTGGCTGTGAGTTCATCTCCTGTCTCAGTTCTGCACCCCCTTTCCTTATAACCCTCATAGTATTCGTGTGTGTGTGTGTGTGTGTATACACTCACACTCAAACACACAGACACACAAAATTTTTCTTTTTTTAAAGATTTACTTACTAACTTGAAAGAGTGACACAGAGAGAGAAGGGTCGGGGAGGGAGGGAAGGAGAGAGAGAGGGAGGTAGGGAGGAGGGGAGGGAGGAGGAATTGTTCACACCCCAACAGGCCAAAATGGCCAGAGCTGCAGAGATCCGAAGCCAGGAGCCAGGATCTTCTTCTGGGTCTCCCATGCGAGTGCAAGCACCCAAGTGCTTGGGCCACCTTCTATTGCTGTCCCAGGCCATAGCAGAGAGCTGGATCAGAAGTGGAGCAGCTGGGTCTTGGGTGCCAGTTTCAGAGATTGTTATGCCATATGGTAGTTCCAGCTTTAATATTTTTTGGGAATATTCCATCCTGTTTCCCATGATGGCTATAATAATATGTACTCTTGTAAATAGCGTTTAAGTGTTCTCTCTTTTCCACATCCTCACTGGCACCTGCTATCTTTTGCGGAATTTGATAATAGTCATTCTAACTAGAGTGAAGCAATATTCATTGTGGTTTAAATTTATGTTTCCCCAGTGATTAGTGATGTTGATTTTGTGTGTGTGAGGTTGTGTGTGTGTCTTGGATGTTTGTCTTTTCTTTTGAGAAATCTCCATTCATGTCACTTGGCCAACTTACAAGCATGTTATTGGTTTCTTGGTAGTAGGTTGCTTGAGTTCCTCATACATTCTGGATATTAACTCCTTTTTAGATGTGTAGTTTCCAAATATTTTCTTCCATTTTGTATGTTGTTTCTCCATTCTGTTGATTACCTTCTTTGAAGTTTTTCACTTAGAGGTAATCCCATTGGGCTGTTTTTGGTCTTATTTCCTCCTAATGTGGTCTTATTAGAAAAAAAAAAAAAAAAGAGAGGCAGCTTCCCAGTTCAATGTCATGAAGCATTTCTCCAATGTTTTTTCTGATGTTCACAGTGTTGTGTCTTACATGAACTACCGTGACCCATTTTGAATGGACTTTTGCATGTGTAGGTCTATGTCCCTCTTCCCCATGTGGATATCCAGTTTTCCCAGCACTACTAATTGAAGAGACTGTCCTTTCTTCACTGTGTGATCTTAGCACTTTGTGGAAAATCCCTTGGATATCAGCGCCTGGGTTTCTTTCTAGGCTTTCTATTTTGCCACATGGGCTTTTGTAAGTATTATTATATCAATGCTATGTTGTTTTGATTGCTATAAGTACAGCATATTTTGAGGGAGACAGTGTAGTGCCTTTGCTTTTTGCTCAAGATTGCCTTAGCTATTGAGGGGATTTTGTGATTTCCTATGAATGTTAGCATGGCCTTATCTTGTTCTGTGAAGGAGGCCATTGGTGTTTGATAAGGATTATGTTGAATTTATAGACTGCTCTAGGCAGTGTGGACATTTTGACAATATTGCTTCTCCCAGCGCACGGTCACAGTTATCATTCCTTTCTTGTGTGTATTCTCTTCAATTTCTTTCAACAACTTTTCGTCCTCTTTATTGTGCTTTTTGTTGCTTTGGTGACATTTATTAGTATTGTCTTCTTGTTGCTATTGTAAATGGAGTTGCTGATTGCTCTTCTTTTTCTGATAACGCTCTATCACCACATGGAAATGCTACTGAGTATGTATGTTGACTATGTCTCCTTCCACATTGCAGAGTAGATTTATTTGTTCTTTGTTTTTTGGTAGGGTTTTTGGGGTTTTCTATCTTTGATCACATTATCTGAAAACAGTGGCAATTTAGTTCTCTTCTTTCCAATTTGGATGTATTTTGGTTTTTTTCTTTGCTTGCTAGCCTGGTAGAAATTCCAGGCTATGTTAACAAAAGTGATGGAAGCTGACATCCTTTTTCACTCTAGCTTTGGAGATCAGTTTTCCCTCATTCCGTATGCTTTTGTTGGTGGGCTTGTTGTGTATGTTGAGGTATGTTCCTCCTTAGATAATTGCTTGAGAACTTTTAGCATGAAAGGGTGTTGAATTCTGATGAGTACTTCTCTGTCTACTGGGATGATAAGAGGATTTTCATCCTTCATCATATTGGTGAGGGTTATCATATTTATTATTCTGTGTGTGCTGAACAGTCCTTGCATCCCTCGAAAGCATTCCGTTTGATCATGGTGAATACTCGTTTTAAAGTGGTGTTGGAATAGTTGGCTCAAAATCACTTTGTTTAGAATTTTTGTCCCTGTGCTTTCCTGAACGTTGTTGAATTTCCTTAAAATAGCTGTTTTGAATTCTCTGAGAGATCACACACAACCATTGCTTTATAATCAGCTTCTAGGAGCTTTCTTTTGTCTATTGGTGAGGTCCTGGTTCCCTGACTCTTATGGGTGTGTGGCAACATTTGCACATTAAAGGATTTGGTAATTTCCCCAGTGTTTGCAATATGACTTTGTGCCTGACCTTCCAGAAGTGCTTAGCATGGTGTTGATTTTGTTCCCTGAGCTGTGGTGGCTGGTGCTATGTCAGCATTCAGTGCCATGCTGAAGTTGCTAGGAGTTTGTTGTGTGACTGTTTTCACTCTGTCAGCATCAGAGAGAGCACCGACTCCAAATCTGTGGCAAATCCATGGGTTCTTCCACAGGGACTTGGGGAGGGTAGTGCATCCCCACTGTGTCCACCAGACTCTCCCCGAGTCTGTAGGATTACGTTCAGTATTAAGATTCATCATGGTGGGCCCAGCTCTGAGTTCCAAGCAAGGCCTGCAGTTCCTTCTCTGTTCTACTCCCCAGGAGGTGGAGTCTTTCTCCACCTGTGCTGACAGAGGTGGGGTAGGGATGGCCAGGCAGTCACTTGAATGCTGTGGCTGGCTGTGAGCTGGGATGCACCTGGAGCTCAGGTCATTGGGGGTGGAAGTTACCTTGGCTTCTTCAGTGCCCCCACCCCTCGGTAGGCCACCTTGTCATCCAACCATCACTGTGGCAACCAGACTTTCAGAGTGGGAGCTCCATTGTGCTGCTTTGAATCTTGAATGTGTTACCTGTTAATGCTTCTTTATTCTTGTGAGAAAAGTTTTTTAAAAAAATGGGAGAAGCATTCGCATTCACTCATGGATGGCCAACACCAATGATGAGGAATGCAGGGGGTTTCAGAGCTGGCAGAACGGTGGGTGGGGAGGATCCTGGATCTTTCCAAATTGCCCTGAGACTGTTGCTAAGAGTATGTCAGAGGGAGAGGCAGATGGGAGGAGGTGAAAATGTAAACTAAAATCTCAGGTGAAAGCTCTTGCGGCTCCAATTGCTTAAAAAATGGTTAAAGTTTAATTTAGGTTCATTCAAATAAAAGGGCAGGATTCCGAGCCAGGTAGAAGGACAGAGAGTCTGTGAAAGCACTGTTTGGTTCAGGGGACGTAGCCAGGAGGCCAGCGGTGCAGGGCAGGGTGTATGAAGTATTTATTATTGGTGTCACTCTAACTCTCTCCAGATGGCCTGCCTGCTCCCTGCAGCTCAGAGAGCGTCTGCGTGGGTTCTCTTCGTGGCACTCTGGGGCACGGTGGTGGGTGACAGGCTGCTGGTGGTGCCCCAGGATGGAAGCCACTGGCTTAGCATGCGGGACATAGTTGAGGCTCTTGGGGCAAGGGGGCATGAAGTCGTGGTGCTGGTGCCGGAAGTCAACTTGCTCTTGAGAGAATCCAGGTTCTACACGAGGAGAATCTATCCAGTGCCGTTTGACCAGGAGGAGCTGAGGAATCGGTATCGCACCTTTGGAGAGAAGATCTTTACTGACAGGTCCTGGCTGAGCGGGCCTCAGACAGAATTCAGGAATCTCATGGTTGTGATTGACATGTACTTCATCAGCTGCCAGAGCCTCCTGAGACACCGTGACACCTTGGATTTCCTCAAGGCGGGCAAGTTCGATGCTCTTTTCACAGACCCATTCTTACCCTGTGGTGCGATCCTGGCTGAGTACCTGGGCCTGCCCTCCGTGTACCTGTTCAGGGGCTTCCCCTGTTCCCTGGAGCATGGGTTCGGTGGAAGCCCCAACCCGGTGTCCTACATCCCCCAGTGCTACACTAAGTTCTCCGACCAGATGAGCTTCCCCCAGCGCGTGGTCAACTTCCTCGTTAACTTGCTGGAGGTCCCTCTATTTTACTGTCTGTATTCAAAGTATAAGGACCTGGCCTTGGAGGTCCTCAAGAGGAAAGTGGACCTGCCCACCTTATTTCAGAAGGACCCCGTGTGGCTGCTAAGATACGACTTTGTGTTTGAGTACCCCAGGCCGGTGATGCCCAACATGGTGCTCATTGGCGGGATCAACTGCAAGAAGCCGGATGTCCTGTCTCAGGTGGGTGGGTGTGCTTCTTGCAGGCAGACACTGCTCTTCTGGGCTCTGTCTTCTCTCACTCATTTGCCTCCCGTCCCCTGGGAGCAGAAATGGTGGTTGGGAGGGGATGCTAGGCCTGGAACAGCAGGGCTGTGGAGGACCTGAGGCCAAGGTGACACGCAGGTGTTGCAATGAACATTCAGGTGTTGCAATGACTCAGGGCTCATGCCTGGTGACAGCCATAGATACGCACATACACTTAGTTTGTTCTGGGGCCAGTCCCAGGATCATTGCAGCAATGGCATTGCAGTCCAACAGAGGTGAAGGCTTGACCAAGGCAACGTGTCCCTTTTGAAACCCACTCTCCCAACTCTGTCTATGCTTTGTCCCTGGGTCCTAAGGAAGGCGTGAAGAAACCCACAGCCCAAATCTGCATGCAGTCCTTTTAAAAATATATACTTCTATGGTGAAAGAATGGAAATAGGGATATAGATACAGTGCACCATCCATGGGGTTCACTTCACGCATGCCTGCAAAGCCAAGTTAGAAAGCGCTGAAGCTGGTGTGGAGCTGGAACTCAGGAACTCTGATGTGGGATACAGTTGTTTCAAGCTTCATGCCCACTACTGTGTCAGACACTTGTACCCACAGACCTGTTTTTAAGTAGCCCAGAGCTAACAATGGCTTTTATAGTTTCAGAGGGAGGTTGAAAACCAGCACCAGCACCAGCACACAGAACTTGCGACTGAGCTGTGTGTGGCCTGCAAAGCTGACTGCTCACTGCTGGGCCAGTGCAGACAGGTGTGGGAGCCTCAGACCTCAGGGACTGTTCCTAGATGGCCCCCTGATAAGTGGGGCACAGTGCCCAGAGTCACTTTGGAAAATCAAAACCTCTGAGTTGCTTTTGTAAAGTATTTGTACCTTTGAAAGTTGTCAGACCACTCCATCTTCACGCCAGAATTTCCTTTTCAATGCATTTTTCATCGGAATGAGTCTCAGACAGTCCCAGAGACCTTTCCCCCGTGTCTTCCACACTGAACACTGGACACAGGTCCCGTGAGACAGAGGGGCAGGAGGCTGAGCACAATGAGATGGGGTCCAGGGAGCCCACGTTGTGAAACAGAAACTCCGAGTGTCAGGAAGATTCAACCAGAGGTTTATGAGTACAAGAGATTTGTATGTTATTGTCTGTTCAAAGGGATTTCTTCTTATCATGAAGAAACATGGGACATGAGAAGGAAAACACTGTCGTCTTGTTACCTTGGTCCCACATACTTTTTCTGTGAAAAGAGTTGTCTGCAGTGACATTTGAAACCAGAGCAATGAAGGGTGCGGTCTCCATGCTGCCTCACCTGCATGTCATTGTCATCTTATATGGCCTTAAAAAAAACTACTTATGTTATAAAGGATATTCATTAGCTTGGACATTTAGTTCTTAGCAACTGAATCAAGGTGGTCAGAATCAACTTTCCTTTTCAAGTAATCAAACAATTTCAACACTATGAAAAAGCATTCCCTTTGGAGTGATGGAAATTGTTTTGGTACCAAATAGAGGTGACTGTTCATGCCATTGTGGATGTGCTAAATGCCACGGAATTGTTCACATTAAAATGACTAATGTTACCTTACATGATGACAACTCAGAAGATTACCAAAAAAAAAAAAAAAAAAGAACATGGCCGGAGCCTTGGCTCAATAGGCTAATCCTCCACCTTGCGGCACCGGCACACCGGGTTCTAGTCCCGGTCGGGGCACCGATCCTGTCCCGGTTGCCCCTCTTCCAGGCCAGCTCTCTGCTGTGGCCAGGGAGTGCAGTGGAGGATGGCCCAAGTGCTTGGGCCCTGCACCCCATGGGAGACCAGGATAAGCACCTGGCTCCTGCCATCGGATCAGCGCGGTGCGCCGGCCGCAGCGTGCCTACCACGGCGGCCATTGGAGGGTGAACCAATGGCAAAAAGGAAGACCTTTCTCTCTCTCTCTCTCTCTCTCTCTCTCTCTCTCTCTCTCTCCACTGTCCACTCTGCCTGTCAAAAAAAAAAAAAAAAGAACATGCATCATATTTATAAAACTAAAGCCCTGATTCATAGCTTAAAAATAGGTTCCTCATTAGGCAAATAACATAAGCAGACGCTACAAATACCAAACACAGCACAATGGCCTGTTAAACTTTGACTTAACTTCAGAAACAACCAAAGAAATTCATGTTAAGAAGCAATGAGGGGGCCGGCGCCGCGGCTCACTAGGCTAATCCTCCGCCTTGCGGCGCCGGCACACCGGGTTCTAGTCCCGGTCGGGGCACCGGTCCTGTCCCGGTTGCCCCTCTTCCAGGCCAGCTCTCTGCTGTGGCCAGGGAGTGCAGTGGAGGATGGCCCAAGTGCTTGGGCCCTGCACCCCATGGGAGACCAGGAGAAGCACCTGGCTCCTGCCATCGGATCGGCGCGGTGCGCCGGCCGCAGCGCGCCTACCGCGGCGGCCATTGGAGGGTGAACCAACGGCAAAGGAAGACCTTTCTCTCTGTCTCTCTCTCTCACTGTCCACTCTGCCTGTCAAAATAAAAAAAAAAAAAAAAAAAAAAAAAAAAAGAAGCAATGAGGGGCCAGTGTCATGGTGTAGCAGGTAGAGTGGCCGTCTGCAGCGTGGGCATCCCATATGATGCCAGCTTGAATCCTGGCTGCTCCATTTCCATTCCAGTTCCCTGCTATGGTCTGGGGGAGCAACACAAGTTGGTCCAAGTTCTTGGGCCCCTGCCATCCATGTGGGAGACCTGGAAGAAGCTCTTGGCTCCTGGCCTTAGCCTGGTCCCTCCCTGGCTGTTGCAGCCATTTGGGGAGTGAACTGGCTGATAGAAGATCTCTTTCTCTCTCTCTCTGTCTCTCCCTCTGTGACTCTGACACAAATCAATAAATACATAAATCTTTTTAAAATAAATAATGAAGTTCAATTTTGCCTATCAAATTGGGAGAAAGTAGTGTTTTTTAGGTAACTATAAGCTATAATAGTATAGCCTAAACAAATATACGTAGGGCTGTGACTTCAGCTTCTACCTCTGAAAGTGAGGCTGACGGCTTTCTTGCCCCTTCTCTGGTTGTTTCAGGGTCAAATAGGACAGCAAGTGCTCTGTAGACTGGGGAGCCATGGCCCTTATTCCTCTCTTCCATGGAGACTTCTAGCTCAATATAGGCCAAAACTTTTGGGAGGTGATGAAAACAATGTGGGTTTCTTGCAACATTCTTTCAGGAGCATTTTTCCAGAAAACTAGGTCCCAATTCCTCAGGACTAGTTCTTCCATGCCCACATTTCCTTCTCTTGTGTTCCAGAATCTTCTAAAACAGTAGTTCTCAAATGAGGGTGGGGGAGAAAGGGGAAAGTGATTTTGTCTCTAGTCACCTTTGGTGTCACCATTAGAGGAGTGATACTGCCCTCTAGTAGACACAGGTCAAGGATGTTGCTACAAAAAGTTCATTGCACAAGAAATATCCACCTACCCACAGTGCACAATATCCACCTACCCACTCCCAGCAAAGTAATCTGACTCAAGAGGTCCATGGTGCTGAGGTGGAGAGACTCTGCAATGAGGACCTTCCAAGTGCGTGTCTTCCCAAGAGGGCTCCCAGCCAGATAATGAGGGGGACAGCAATTCCCTCTGCCCACCTGCCATTCATCAAGTCTCCCTGCAGGGGTCTCTGCAAGTGATGCTGGTCCAGGCTGAAATGTCACAAACCCCAAAATGCCATGTCATCCTTAACAGGCACTTTTCAAAAATGCATGACCCAGGCCAACGCCTGCACTGCCTTTAATATGCTGCCCTTATTTCAAAATCCTGTGTTTATCTTTATGATTGATTCTTGGACATTATCAGAGAAGTGGAAAATTTTGACAGCAGTGTTGCTGTTAATGAGTAATGATCTAAAAAGTAGTTAAATGCTATTGGATTCAGGTTTTTTTTTTTTTTTTTTTTTTTTTTTACAGGCAGAGTGGATAGTGAGAGAGAGAGACAGAGAGAAAGGTCTTCCTTTTTGCCGTTGGTTCACCCTCCAATGGCCGCTGCGGCCGGCATATCTCACTGATCTGAAGCCAGGAGCCAGGTGCTTCTCCTGGTCTCCCATGCAGGTGCAGGGCCCAAGCACTTGGGCCATCCTCCACTGCCTTCCTGGGCCATAGCAGAGAGCTGGCCTGGAAGAGGGGCAACAGAGAGAGAATCCGGCGCCCCAACCGGGACTAGAACCCAGTGTGCCAGCACCGCAAGGTGGAGGATTAGCCTGTTAAGCCACAGCGCCGGCCGGATTCAGGGTTTTTAATAAAAGAATACCAAACCCCAAAACTTGGTCTTTAATTTATAATCTATGATTAAGTAATTATTCATGATTAAGGCCTAATTAATGACTTAACAATTTGATTCATAATTCAGGTATATTTAGAGTGTCAGATTTTCAAATCCAAAAAATGGTTTTTGGATGTCTTATTAAGTGGATTTTTTTTAAAAAAGGTTTTATTGGCCGGCACCATGGCTTAACAGGCTAATCCTCCGCCTTGCGGCACTGGCACACCGGGTTCTAGTTCCGGTTGGGGTGCTGGATTCTATCCCGGTTGCTCCTCTTCCAGGCCAGCTCTCTGCTGTGGCCCGGGAAGGCAGTGGAGGATGGCCCAAGTCCTTGGGCCCTGCACGCCATGGGAGACCAGGAGAAGCACCTGGCTCCTGGCTTCGGATCAGCGAGATGTGCCGGCCGCGGCGGCCATTGGAGGGTGAACCAACGGCAAAAAGGAAGACCTTTCTCTCTGCCTTTCTCTCTGTCTCTCTCTCTCTCACTATCCACTTTGCCTGTCAAAAAAAAAAAAAAAAAAGGTTTTATTTATTTATTTGAAAGGCAGAGTTCCAAAGAGAGGGAGAGACAGAGAGAGCTCTTCCATCAGCTGGTTCACTCCCCAAATGGCTGAAATGGCTGGAGCTGGGCTGGTCTGCAGCCAGGAGCCAGGAGCTTCTTCCAGGTCTCCCACATGGGTGCAGGGGCCCAAGTATTTGGGCCATCTCCCACTGCCTTCCCAGGCCATTAGCAGGGAGCTGGATCTGAAGTAGAGCAGCTGGGACTTGAACTAGTGCTTATATGGGATGCCTCGGGCAGAGGCTTAATCTACTACACCACAGGGCCTGCCTTAAGTGAATTTTTTTTCTAAGAAAGCAGCTTTGTTGGGATATGATCACATGCCATGCAATTCAGTCATTTGTCATTCACAATTCAGCTGACGTAAGTGTCTTCAAAGGTTTGTGCAACCTTTACCAGAGTCAGCTTTGGAACATTTTTAGTCACTCCCCATGGATGCCCCCTACATGATGAGTCAGAAAAATCCATGGACATGGAATAAAAGACAAGTTGATTTTGGAGAGAAGTTGTAAAATCCATGCACACAAAGGGCCTTCCAAAAATTTATGGAAAAGTATGTATTTTGAGAAAACTATAAGCAAATTACAAATTTGTTTTGGGGCCAAAATGGATGTATCCATCCTGGTTTCCTTGCATTCTCTCCTTACGCACTATTCTGGCTCCTCCTCCTTTGTGCCTGTGCTGTCATTGTCAGGTTCACTATACTTCTCTGTTAGAGGACCTAGTTCATTATTCTAGGTGCATGGTTTTTTAGAACTTCTTTTATTTTATTTTTATTTTTGCCAGGCAGAGTTAGACAGTGAGAGAGAGAGAGAGAGACTGAGAGAAACTTATAGACAGTGAGAGAGACGGATAGAAAGGTCTTCCTTACGTTGGTTCACTCCCGTAATGGCTGCTGCGGCCAGTGCTGCACCGATCCAAAGCCAGGAGCCGGGTACTTCCTCCCAGTCTCCCATGTGGGTACAGGGACCCAAGCACTTGAGCCATCCTCTGCTGCCCTCCCTGGCCACAGCAGAGAGCTGGACTGGCAGAGGAGCAATTGGGACTAGTGCCCAGTGCCACAACCGGGACTTGGACCTGGGGTGCTGGCGCCACAGGCGGAGATTAGCCAAGTGAGCCACAGCGCCGGCCCTTCTATTTTTTAAAGATTTGTCTACTTATTTGAAAGTCAGAGTTACAGAGAGAAAGAAAGAGAGAGAGGGAGGGAGAGAGAGAGGTCTTCCATCTGCCGGTTCACTCACCAAATGGCTGCAATGGAAAAGGCGACCAGGCCAAAGCCAGGAGCCAGGAGCTTCTTCTGGGTCTCCTATATGGATGGCAGAGGCCCAAGTACTTGGGCCATCTTCCTCTGCTTTACCAGGCACATTAGCAGCGAGCTGGATGGAAGTGGAGCAGCAGGGACTCAAACTGGCGCCCATATGGGATACCGGCACTGCAGGCGGTGACTTTTCCTGCTATGCCACAGTGCCAACCCCTTAGAACTTCTTTTGTTAAGAGAATAAAGTAGAGGAAATATACATTTGTACGTCCTTTACAATTGCAGGTGTTCCCTTTTGCCTTATTGTGTGGATTCATGTTACTGTACAGGGTCATGTGCTCCAACCTGAGGAGCTTCCATTGGTTTTTTTTGGTCTATTGAGTCTGCTAGCAACAAGTGCACTTGGTCTTCTGCTTGGGTCTCTTGCTGAGTAGGGTTTAGACCATGCCGTGAACTAACGCTGACCAGACCCTTGTCTTCAGAGCTGGTCAGACTTGTCCTTCAAAGTTATGAATGTTTCTGTCAGGTGCCCACTAGGCAAATTTGATGAGTCAGCAACGGGGAATACCCTGCAGCTATGGACAGAAGCTGGTGAAGTTGCTGGTGGTGACAAAGAGCGGTGTGGGCTGGTCAGTGATGTATTTATCTGTTTTATGTCAGTTCCATGTTATGTTGATTACTATAACTTTGTAGAATATCTTGAAGTCAGGTAGTATAATGCCTCCTGCTTTGTCCTTTGCTCAAGATTGCTTTGGTTACTCCAAGGTTTTGTGTTTTCCTGTGAATTTTAATATTTCTTTTTCTAGTTCTGCCCAATATTTCTTTCCTTGGTATTTTGATAAGTTTGGCTTTGAATCTGAAGATTGCTTTGGGTAGCACTGACATTTTAACAACAATCATTCTTCCAGATCATGAACATAGGATATCTTTTCAATTTTTTTATTTCCTCTTTAACTTTTATAATTTTAGTGTGGTGATCTTTCATCTATTTGGTTGAATTTATTCTTGAATTTTTGTGTCTAGGATAAATGGGCTTTCTTTCTTGACTTATATTTTAGAGAATGCTCTATTGCTGTATAGAAAACTATGGATATTTGTATGTTTCTGTTGTATTCTGCAGCATTGCTAAATGCATTTATTAGTTCTGAAAGATTTTTTATGCTGTTTTGGGGTTTTCTACATGTAAGATCACATCATATGGAGATATTTTGACTTTGTACTTTCCAATTCAGATGTCTTTTAATTATTTTTCGTGCCTTATTTCAATGGCTAGGACTTCTAGCACAGTATTGAATAAAAGTTATGGAAGTTGCATTCCTTGTCTTGTTTCTGATCTTTCAGAGAAAATTTTCAACTTTTCCCCATTATGTGCACTGTTAGCTTTGGGCCTGTTATTTTAGGGCACTTAGCATGTTGAGGTATGCCTCTTCTTTAGCTAATTTTTTGAGAGTTTCCATCCTTAAGAGGAGTTGGAATTTTATTGAAAACCTTTGTGCATCAAGGTCTT
Organism: Lepus europaeus; assembly: GCF_033115175.1. Classification (NCBI taxonomy): domain Eukaryota; kingdom Metazoa; phylum Chordata; class Mammalia; order Lagomorpha; family Leporidae; genus Lepus; species Lepus europaeus. Next base: position 178,104,975 of record NC_084827.1, read on the forward strand.
CCTCCTTCGTCCTGTCGGTGTGGTACATCATGTTTATTGATTTCTCTATGCTGAACCATCCTTGCATCCCTGGGATGCATTGCGTTTGATCGAGGTAGATCACCCTTTTCATGTTCTGCTGTATTCAGTTTGCTTGTTTGTCTTTTGTTCAGGATTTTTTGCTTCCTTGTGGTTTTTGAAAATTGTTGAATTTCCTGAAAACAGCAGTTTTGAATTCTCTGTTGGAGAGATCACCTAGGGCTATCACTTTTTGATTGGTTTCAGAAGCGTCTGTTTGGTGAGGCTGTGGTTCCCTGAAAGTTCCTGGTGTTCACTGACCAATGACCACATTGGACAATCAAAGGCTTAGGCACTCTTTCCATTCTTCCCAGTCTGGCTTTGTTTTTATTAACCAGAAATCCTAAGCAGACTGTTGGTGATGTTCTCTGTGCCTGTGGACACTGGTGCTGTGTCAGGGCTAGATGGCACCATAAGTCCACCTTTGCTGTGGGTCAGCCATCTTTGTGTTTTCATGGTTTTGGCACTAGAGGGAGCCCAAGCTACAAATTGTTGCAAATCTATGACTGTGTTGCATGTTCTGCATGGTTAACTTGATGAGTGATTGAAGCAGATAGTCCGTCTGCTCAGATCTGTGAGCCAGTGCTTGGGTTTAGGGCAGAGTCAGGTAGCCATCCACAGTCATGGGGTCAGGTGCTGTGGATTCTGCCTGACACTGGGCCTCACCATGGTGGGTCTCACCCTTGGCTCCAGAGCAACAACCACTATCTCCCTCCCTCTTCTTCCACAACTGGACCCTGACTCTCTTCTCTCTGTTGTTTTCTTTGGTGTTGGGAGAGGATGCGGTAGGAAGTCCTATGGCCACTGAAGTGGCAGCCATGCTGGGGTGCAAAGCCCACCGCCCATCAGTCCCACGCAGCATAGGGTCAGTGCCAAGGGAGTTGTTGAAATCAACGTTTCTGTGGAGAGACAATCCCAGGAGGGCCTGATCTGCTCCCTGGCTCCGCCCCACCATTATCTCAGTTTAGTCTCCCTGGCTTCTGTGGTTTGCTTAACCCTAAGATTTGACTCCTGTGAGGAGTTTGTGGAATTCTTCTCTTGCAAAAGACCCAAGCCCAGGAATGCTATATTTTTTCCTCCATCTCCTCCTTCTTTGTGAATGGATTTAATTATGTTATCAGTCTTCTCAAAGAAATAACTTTTAGACTTGCCTATTCTTTTTACATTTTGTTTTCCATTTCATTAAGTTCAGTTCATTTAACTTTAGGGGTTATTTATTGATTTTTTTTTGTCTTGATGATCTGTCCATTGATGAAAGTGGAATATTGAATTCCCCAGTTATGGCTGATGCTGGAACCTATCTCTCCCTTTAAGATCTACTACTCTGTGGTATAAAAGTAGATGATTCAGTATAAGATGAATATATATTCACCATTGTTAAATCTTATTGAATTTATCCCTTAATTATATACTGTCACATTCTCTTTTTACAGGTTTTTTTTTTTTTTTTTTTTTTGACAGGCAGAGTGGATAGAGAGAGAGACAGAGAGAAAGGTCTTCCTTTTTGGCCGTTGGTTCACCCTCCAATGGTCGCTGTGGCTGGCGCATCGCGCTGATCCGAAGCCAGGAGCCAGGTGCTTCTCCTGGTCTTCCATGTGGGTGCAGGGCCCAAGGACTTGGGCCATCCTCCACTGCCTTCCCGGGCCACAGCAGAGAGCTGGCCTGGAAGAGGAGCAACCGGGATAGAATCCAGCGCCCCAACCGGGACTAGAACCCGGTGTGCCAGCGCTGCAAGGTGGAGGATTAGCCTGTTGAGCCATGGCGCCGGCCTACAGTTTTTTTCTTAGTTTCTTTATTTGATATAATTACAGCTATCCCTGTTGACATTTGGTTGCCATTTTCATAAACATCTTTTTTCTTTCCTTATCTTTCAGTGTGTGTATTACTGTAAGTGAGTTTCTTGTAGGTAGTATATCATTGAGTCTTGGTTTCTTAAAATCGTCTCAGCCAATTGTTTTAATTGGGAAATTTAATCCATTTATAATCAGATAATTATTTATGTGTAAATCTGTGTCATTTTGTTGAATTTCTGTCAGTTGGTTTGGATATTCTGTCTCTTATTGTTTATCCTCAAGGTTATATGATTTTCTGTGTTGGAAGGGTTTTATTCTTTTCTCTTGACTTTTCATGTATCCGTTCGTTTTGTGGGTTTTATATTTTTGTATCTTTCATGGCAGTATGACCTTCCTTCTGCTTCTGGGTGTAGGACTCCATTAGGAAACTGTAAGGTGGGTCTGGTGGCGCTGGTTTCTGCTGGTTTTTGCTATCTTGGAAAGTTTGTATTACTCCTTCATTTCTGCTGGGTAGTTTTGTTGCGTCTATGTTCTTGGTGGGCAGGTGTTTCTCTGACAACTTAGAACATGTCATCCCACTTCTCCCTGGCCGATAAGGGTGAGAAATCTGCTGTCAGTATAGTGGGAGATCCCTTCCATGTGACTTTCATGCTTTTCTCTTGTTGTTTTTAAGGTTTATTTATTTAATTTATTTCATCCATTTGAAAGGCACAGGGACAGAGAAAAAGACAGAGATGGAGAGAGAGATTGATTTTCCTTTACTGGTTCAGTCCCAGGTACTCACCCCAGCTAGGGCTGGGCCAGGCCAAATCCAGGAGGAAGCAACCCCATGCAGGTATCTCAGGTGGGTGGCAGGGCCTCAAGCACTTGAGCCCTCATCTGCTGCCTCTCATGTTGCATTAGCAGGAAGCTGGATGGGAAGAGGAGGAACTGGGCCTCCAACTGGCATTTCAATACAGTATCTGGGTTTCCAAGTTGCTAACCTGCTAGGATCAATATCCTCCTCTCTTGATATTGTCGGAAGTTTTTCTATGTCCTGGTCTTTTGATAGTTGGACTGTTCTATGGAATGTAGAGGACCTTCCTGGTGAAATCCGCTTGAGGACTTTGAGTCTCCTAAACTTGGATGTCCACATCTTCTCTACGATTTGGGACACTTTTAGCTGTTATATCAGTGAATAGATTTTCCATGCCTTTTCCAGTCTTGTTTAATGTTGTCCATAAGTCTGGAAGTCATTCTTTTTTCTGATGCTGTTTGTTGGAATGATCTGTCTTCTCATTTGGGAATTATTTCCTCTGCTTATCTAGTCTGTTGTTGAGGTGCTCAGTTGTATCTATTTATCTATTGAGTTCTTCAGCTCTAATATTTCTGTTTGATTCTTTTCATGGTCTCTATTTTTTTCTGAATTTATCATCTGTTTCATAATATTCAAAATTTTATTCACCTATCTGTGTTTTCTTCAGCCGCATTGAGTTTCTTTCAGATGTTTTTTCAGATATCTCATTCTTTCAGATGCTTCTTCAGGCATTTCATCACATTGCTTTGCTTTGCGATGTTCTGCTGGTGCGTTATTGCATTCCTTTGGAAAAGTCATGTCACTTTACGTTTTATACTTCTGTCCCTGTGTTGTTGTTTGAGCATTTGGCGGGTCTGAAATCTGTATCAAGTTTATGGCTGCTGTTGTAGTAAGGGAGTCACGTCACTTTACGTTTTATACTTCTGTCCCTGTGTTGTTGTTTGAGCATTTGGCGGGTCTGAACTCTGTATCAAGTTTACGGCTGCTGTTGTAGTAAGGGAGTCACGTCACTTTACGTTTTATACTTCTGTCCCTGTGTTGTTGTTTGAGCATTTGGCGGGTCTGAACTCTGTATCAAGTTTACGGCTGCTGTTGTAGTAAGGGAGTCACGTCACTTTACGTTTTATACTTCTGCCCCTGTGTTGGTGTTTGAGCATTTGGCGGGTCTGAACTCTGTATCAAGTTTGTGGTTGGCTGTTGTAGTAAGAGTTTCTCCCCAGTTGTTCCTTTGGGTGTTGGCTCTGTGCTGTGTCATTTTGGTTCCAGTTGGGAGCCTTAGTGAGGCCTCTATACAGCTTCTTCAGCTCTATGAGAGGCTTTGGGCAGGGACATTGTGGACACTGGGGCAGAGCGCCTGTCCATGTGCACAGGCTGTGCAGGGTGGGGTAATCTAGTGGTCCAGGTGGGTATGGAACATCTAGCAGTGGGGGTGGCGTACCCATAGTGTGACTACTCCAGCAGGCTCAGTCAAGGGTGCGCAGTACACACAGCAGCAGCCCTGGGCCTGTCAGACCCCACAGGCCATGTTGGTGTTTGCTCCACCAAACCATGGTGGGTGGAGCAAGGTGATGTATCCGTGGTGTCACGGCATGAAGCAGTGTCTGAGGGCCGCACTGGGAGGGGCAGTCCAGTGGCCAGGAGGTGCA